>NC_091183.1:41789895-41807395 GCF_040958095.1 Procambarus clarkii | reverse complement strand
GGAACACTACAACAGGTGGGGCTCAGGGAACACTGCAACAGGTGGGGCTCAGGGGAACACTACAACAGGTGGGGGTTCAGGGGAACACTACAACAGGTGGGGCTCAGGGAACACTACAACAGGTGGGGCGGCTCAGGGGAACACTACAACAGGTGGGGCTAAGGGGAACACTACAACAGGTGGGGCTCAGGGAAACACTACAACAGGTGGGGCTCAGGGAACACTACAACAGGTGGGGCTCAGGGGAACACTACAACAGGTGGGGGCTCGGGGGAACACTACAACAGGTGGGGCTCAGGGAACACTACAACAGGTGGGGCTCAGGGAAACACTACAACAGGTGGGGCTCAGGGAACACTACAACAGGTGGGGCTCAGGGGAACACTACAACAGGTGGGGGCTCGGGGGAACACTACAACAGGTGGGGCTCAGGGAACACTACAACAGGTGGGGCTCAGGGAAACACTACAACAGGTGGGGCTCAGGGAACACTACAACAGGTGGGGCTCAGGGGAACACTACAACAGGTGGGGCTCAGGGAAACACTACAACAGGTGGGGCTCAGGAAAACACTACAACAGGTGGGGCTCAGGGAAACACTACAACAGGTGGGGCTCAGGGGAACACTACAACAGGTGGGGCTCAGGGAACACTACAACAGGTGGGGGCTCAGGGGAACACTACAACAGGTGGGGGCTCAGGGGACACTACAACAGGTGGGGCTCAGGGGAACACTACAACAGGTGGGGCTCAGGGAAACACTACAACAGGTGGGGCTCAGGGGAACACTACAACAGGTGGGGCTCAGGGAACACTACAACAGGTGGAGGCTCAGGGGAACACTACAACAGGTGGGGGCTCAGGGGACACTACAACAGGTGGGAGCTCAGGGGAACACTACAACAGGTGGGGCTCAGGGGAACACTACAACAGGTGGGGCTCAGGGAACACTACAACAGGTGGGGCTCAAGGGGAACACTACAACAGGTGGGGCTCAGGGAACACTACAAGAGGTGGGGCTCAGGGAACACAACAACAGGTGGGGCTCAGGGGAACACTACAACAGGTGGGGCTCAGGGAACACTACAACAGGTGGGGCTCAGGGAACACTACAACAGGTGGGAGCTCAGGGGAACACTACAACAGGTGGGAGCTCAGGGGAACACTACAACAGGTGGGGCTCAGGGAACACTACAAGAGGTGGGGCTCAGGGAACACAACAACAGGTGGGGCTCAGGGGAACACTACAACAGGTGGGGCTCAGGGAACACTACAACAGGTGGGGCTCAGGGAACACTACAACAGGTGGGAGCTCAGGGGAACACTACAACAGGTGGGAGCTCAGGGGAACACTACAACAGGTGGGGCTCAAGGGAAACCTCGACCCTCGAAAAGAATGTTCGCAAAAAGTTGACTTTAAAGCCCACTCGGGTGTCATAAGAGCCCAGCAGGGCGTGGGTCAGTGTTGGAGAGCCCAACAGGGCGTGGGTCAGTGTTGCAGAGCCCAACAGGGCGTGGGTCAGTGTTGGAGAGCCCAACAGGGCGTGGGTCAGTGTTGGAGAGACCAGCAGGGCGTGGGTCAGTGTTGGAGAGCCCAGCAGGGCGTGTGTCAGTGTTGGAGAGACCAGCAGGGCGTGGGTCAGTGTTGGAGAGACCAGCAGGGCGTGGGTCAGTGTTGGAGAGACCAGCAGGGCGTGGGTCAGTGTTGGAGAGCCCAGCAGGGCGTGTGTCAGTGTTGGAGAGACCAGCAGGGCGTGGGCCAGTGTTGGAGAGACCAGCAGGGCGTGGGCCAGTGTTGGAGAGACCAGCAGGGCGTGGGCCAGTGTTGGAGAGACCAGCAGGGCGTGGGTCAGTGTTGGAGAGACCAGCAGGGCGTGGGCCAGTGTTGGAGAGACCAGTAGGGCGTGGGTCAGTGTTGGAGAGCCCAGCAGGGCGTGGGTCAGTGTTGGAGAGACCAGCAGGGCGTGGGTCAGTGTTGGAGAGACCAGCAGGGCGTGGGTCAGTGTTGGAGAGCCCAGCAGGGCGTGGGTCAGTGTTGGAGAGACCAGCAGGGCGTGGGTCAGTGTTGGAGAGACCAGCAGGGCGAGGATCAGTGTTGGAGAGACCAGCAGGACGTGGGTCAGTGTTGGAGAGACCAGCAGGGCGTGGGTCAGTGTTGGAGAGACCAGCAGGACGTGGGTCAGTGTTGGAGAGACCAGCAGGGCGTGGGTCAGTGTTGGAGAGACCAGCAGGGCGTGGGTCAGTGTTGGAGAGACCAGCAGGGCGTGGGTCAGTGTTGGAGAGACCAGCAGGGCGTGGGTCAGTGTTGGAGAGACCAGCAGGACGTGGGTCAGTGTTGGAGAGACCAGCAGGACGTGGGTCAGTGTTGGAGAGCCCAGCAGGACGTGGGGTCAGTGTTGGAGAGACCACCAGGGCGAGGGTCAGTGTTGGAGAGTCCAGCAGGGCGTGGGTCAGTGTTGGAGAGACCAGCAGGGCGTGGGTCAGTGTTGGAGAGACCACCAGGGCGAGGGTCAGTGTTGGAGAGCCCAACAACACGACCCCAAACAACAGTTTCGTCTGAAGGTGTTGATCGCGAATTCTATTTGCATTGTTATCGTGTAATTTTCTGTAGCGAGATCCAATAATTGAATATAATAATTTCGAATAAAGTTATCATAAAAATTTATGAGTGATATTAACAATTTCACTGTAATAATATTTGAGTAACTGCCACTGCATGTCACTCATCTCTAATTATAAGAAAATTTGAGCTGTTTTTTTTCCAAAACAACTCAAAGAGTGGAAGGAGAAGGTGGTGATGTTATCCTGAGCACGGCAAGGCGTGCCGACCCCGTGTGGTGATGTTATCCTGAGCACGGCAAGGCGTGCCGACCCCGTGTGGTGATGTTATCCTGAGCACGGCAAGGCGTGCCGACCCCGTGTGGTGATGTTATCCTGAGCACGGCAAGGCGTGCCGACCCCGTGTGGTGATGTTATCCTGAGCACGGCAAGGCGTGCCGACCCCGTGTGGTGATGTTATCCTGAGCACGGCAAGGCGTGCCGACCCCTACTAGCCGATAGCTCGATACAAACTGTATTGATTAGCGTGCGGGAGTAGCACACTGGCCAGGCCCGGCCCTGCCTCACTTGGCCCACTCACAGGTGATTCCTGCCTCACCTGGCGCGCACACACAGGTGGCTTCAGCCTCACCTAGCGCACTCATATGTGGTCCATGCCTCACCTGGCTCACCCACAGGTGATTCCTGCCTCACCTGGCACTCGCACAGGGGCCTCACCTGGCAGATGCTGTTCCCGAGGTTATTAAATACCATCACCAAACCTATTGGAGGCAAGAACAAGGAAAACATTGTGTATTTCAACACGTAACTCGCGCTTCTGGAAACGATTTATTATCAATAGTGTTAGGTGTTTCTGGCCTCTAGTTGTTGACTCTCCCGAGCCATCGATAGTACCTCCCTGGGGCCAGATTCACGAAGCAGTTACGCAAGCACTTACGAACCTCTACATCTTTTCTCAATCTTTGGCGGCTTTGTTTACAATTATTAAAGAGTTAATGAGCTCGGAAGCACCAGGAGGCTGTTTATAACAACAACAACAGTTGATTGGCAAGTTTACATGCTTGTATACTGCTTAATAAATGTAACCAAAGGCGTTAAAGATTGAAGAATGATGTACAGGTTCGTAAGTGCTTGCGTAACTGCTGTGTGAATCTGGCCCCAGGTCGCTAAGTGATAGATCTGAAGTCCTAGAAGGATTTCAACTAATGTTAACCACTTACAGGGGGGTCATCGTTGTATAATTAGGTTACCACAATTATTTCTATATTTGGTGAGGTTAGTACACTCTCTCAAGCGTAAATAATTTATAGATTTAGTGGAAAATATAACTAAAGCGTGCACGCCTTTGTGGGGCAAATGAGAAGAGGGAAGGAACGAAAAGGGAAGTGAAAGGTGAAGAGAAATAGAAATTGGGATAGGAAAGGGGAATTTCAAACTATCCTCTCAAATAGTACATCGCATTTTGAAGTATAAATTTCATAAAGGCAAAATTTGATATACTATCAATCATACCGGCTCACAAATTTGATGGGTTGAAAAGTTTGCTATTCGTGGGTCCTCTGTGGGTCCTCCGTGGGTCCTCCGTGGGTCCTCCGTGGGTCCTCGTGGGTCCTTGTGGGTCCTCCGTGGGTCCTCGTGGGTCCTCCGTGGGTCCTCCGTGGGTCCTCGTGGGTCCTTGTGGGTCCTCCGTGGGTCCTTGTGGGTCCTCCGTAGATTCACGAAACATCTTTGTAATTTGATTTATTTCACAGATGGAAGTATTGTTCTTCTGGGATACATCTTAATATACACGGACTTCAATAGTGGGCGGTTTGACTACTTACTATTGACACCACACAGGCACAGTTTTCACTATACACTACCGCCACTACACACTATCATCGCTACACACTTCCTTCACTCTACATTGTCTTCACTCGACACTGTCTTCACCACACATACCCTACACTACACAGAACCTAAACTACACACCACACACGAACCATCGCTATACACACGTGAGTCTCACTACGTATTTTGATGGCCTATTTAGAGGCCCTTAGCCCTCGGGGTCACCCTAGACCTCGACCTTCGTTTGTTTCTAGGACCTCCTGCAACTCCTTGACCCCGCGGCGACACAGTTGTGTGTGTTTACATCCACTTCCTGGAGGCCCTCGACCGTCAAAACAAATTTCGTCGAAATCCGTTCGTCAGACATACCAAACACATACACATGTAAACAAACTGAGTGTATTTAGGGATGTCATACAAATTATAACCAATTTCCGTACTTTTATGTTTATGTATTCAGACCCCATCCACGCCAGATACACCTGCGACACACATGCAACAGACACACCTGTGCTAGATACACATTCGCACAGATACACACCAGCCTCTCCTTCGCCAGACGCACCAGTCACACGATGAGTGGTGAGTTCACGCTAGAGTATCGACTCAAAAATCGACCTTCTACAGAAGTTGCAGTTTTGATTTGTTTTATTTGTTTTATTTGCAGGAGTTGCGGACGGGATGTGTCAACCCGTTGCTCCACCAGGTTAGTTACTGTTGGTGACGTGAACACAGAGAATAACTGTTGTGATGATGGTGATGGCAGGTGTGGATATGATAATAACAGGTATGGATATGACAGTGACAGGTGTGGATATGATAATGACAGGTGTGGAGATAATGATAACAGGTGTGGGGAGGGTGGTAACCCCGCAGTAAGAGCGGCACCTGATGGGTATATGGGGAGTGATGAGATGGGGAACATCATCACCACCAGCATGATGACGAGGGTCCCCGTCAACAGACCCCAGCATGATGACGAGGGTCCCCGTCAACAGACCCCAGCATGATGACGAGGGTCCCCGTCAACAGACCCCAGCATGATGACGAGGGTCCCCGTCAACAGACCCCAGCATGATGACGAGGGTCCCCGTCAACAGACCCCAGCATGATGACGAGGGTCCCCGTCAACAGACCCCAGCATGATGACGAGGGTCCCCGTCAACAGACCCCAGCATGATGACGAGGGTCCCCGTCAACAGACCCCAGCATGATGACGAGGGTCCCCGTCAACAGACCCCAGCATGATGACGAGGGTCCCCGTCAACAGACCCCAGCATGATGACGAGGGTCCCCGTCAACAGACCCCAGCATGATGACGAGGGTCCCCGTCAACAGACCCCAGCATGATGACGAGGGTCCCCGTCAACAGACCCCAGCATGATGATGCTTGTCCCCGTCAACAGACCCCAGCATGATGACGTGGGTCTCCGTCAACAGCCTCTACCGCGGACGATACAAGTCATCTCCGTCTCTCCGTCGTCAGCGGCGATAATTCACCTTAAATATAATGAAGGAAGTCATAAGTCTTGGTTACCGAGGTGTGAGGGGGTCAGAGAGGCGTTTTACTCCACTCTGTAATTGTTGATTAGAACCAGTCAGACGCTGGTCCAGGTAATGGGTTGATGAAATATATGGCGGCCAATCATTGGCTAGTTATTGTACCACTTATTAACTAGCTGGCTCGTTGATTGGCCGCTAGAGTTGTCCGAGCGACTGGTGGCTGACAGATGGGAAGTATGGCTGACAGGCAGGTGATTGGTTGACCTATTTGTTACCTGATATGGCGACCTGCCGGGAGCTCCCTTTGTGTTTCTTAGCTCACATGTTTTGCCCCAGAGTGTAATTATGTATCTGTGATAACCAGGACTCAGTGATTTACCAGCCACCACAATATATATATATATATATATATATATATATATATATATATATATATATATATATATATATATATATATATATATATATATATATATATATATATATATATATATATATGTCGTACCTAGTAGCCAGAACGCACTTCTCAACCTACTATGCAAAGCCCGATTTGCCTAATAAGCCAAGTTTTCATGAATTAATTGTTTTTCGACTACCTAACCTACCTAACCTAACCTAACCTAACTTTCTCGGCTACCTAACCTAACCTAACCTATAAAGATAGGTTAGGTTAGGTTAGGTAGGGTTGGTTAGGTTCGGTCATATATCTACGTTAATTTTAACTCCAATAAAAAAAATTGACCTCATACATAATGAAATGAGTAGCTTTATCATTTCATAAGAAAAAAATTAGAGAAAATATATTAATTCATGAAAACTTGACTTATTAGGCAAATCGGGCCTTGCATAGTAGGCCGAGAAGTGCGTTCTGGCTACTAGGTACGACATATATATATATATATATATATATATATATAATCTTTGGACAACACCCACCAGTGGGACTCGAACCCAGAAAGCACAACTACCTTCCAGTAGCTGGCATAACTAGTATGCTTTAACCCACTACGCCATCAGACCTTACAAAAGAAGTAGATAGTTCGAGATATATATATCTCAAACATCTCTACCTCCCGAAGGCACCAGATGAGTGAGGGGTCAGTCTGCAATTTTCGTCAAGCCACTGTCAATGTGAGAGAACTCGTGTCCAGCTTATAAGCCTATACTTGCATAAACCACAAGTGAAGATAAACAATCTTTGGACAACACCCACCAGTGGGACTCGAACCCAGAAAGCACAACTACCTTCCAGTAGCTGGCATAACTAGTATGCTTTAACCCACTACGCCATCAGACCTTACAAAAGAAGTAGATAGTTCGAGATATATATATCTCAAACATCTCTACCTCCCGAAGGCACCAGATGAGTGAGGGGTCAGTCTGCAATTTTCGTCAAGCCACTGTCAATGTGAGAGAACTCGTGTCCAGCTTATAAGCCTATACTTGCATAAACCACAAGTGAAGATAAACAATCTTTGGACAACACCCACCAGTGGGACTCGAACCCAGAAAGCACAACTACCTTCCAGTAGCTGGCATAACTAGTATGCTTTAACCCACTACGCCATCAGACCTTACAAAAGAAGTAGATAGTTCGAGATATATATATCTCAAACATCTCTACCTCCCGAAGGCACCAGATGAGTGAGGGGTCAGTCTGCAATTTTCGTCAAGCCACTGTCAATGTGAGAGAACTCGTGTCCAGCTTATAAGCCTATACTTGCATAAACCACAAGTGAAGATAAACAATCTTTGGACAACACCCACCAGTGGGACTCGAACCCAGAAAGCACAACTACCTTCCAGTAGCTGGCATAACTAGTATGCTTTAACCCACTACGCCATCAGACCTTACAAAAGAAGTAGATAGTTCGAGATATATATATCTCAAACATCTCTACCTCCCGAAGGCACCAGATGAGTGAGGGGTCAGTCTGCAATTTTCGTCAAGCCACTGTCAATGTGAGAGAACTCGTGTCCAGCTTATAAGCCTATACTTGCATAAACCACAAGTGAAGATAAACAATCTTTGGACAACACCCACCAGTGGGACTCGAACCCAGAAAGCACAACTACCTTCCAGTAGCTGGCATAACTAGTATGCTTTAACCCACTACGCCATCAGACCTTACAAAAGAAGTAGATAGTTCGAGATATATATATCTCAAACATCTCTACCTCCCGAAGGCACCAGATGAGTGAGGGGTCAGTCTGCAATTTTCGTCAAGCCACTGTCAATGTGAGAGAACTCGTGTCCAGCTTATAAGCCTATACTTGCATAAACCACAAGTGAAGATAAACAATCTTTGGACAACACCCACCAGTGGGACTCGAACCCAGAAAGCACAACTACCTTCCAGTAGCTGGCATAACTAGTATGCTTTAACCCACTACGCCATCAGACCTTACAAAAGAAGTAGATAGTTCGAGATATATATATCTCAAACATCTCTACCTCCCGAAGGCACCAGATGAGTGAGGGGTCAGTCTGCAATTTTCGTCAAGCCACTGTCAATGTGAGAGAACTCGTGTCCAGCTTATAAGCCTATACTTGCATAAACCACAAGTGAAGATAAACAATCTTTGGACAACACCCACCAGTGGGACTCGAACCCAGAAAGCACAACTACCTTCCAGTAGCTGGCATAACTAGTATGCTTTAACCCACTACGCCATCAGACCTTACAAAAGAAGTAGATAGTTCGAGATATATATATCTCAAACATCTCTACCTCCCGAAGGCACCAGATGAGTGAGGGGTCAGTCTGCAATTTTCGTCAAGCCACTGTCAATGTGAGAGAACTCGTGTCCAGCTTATAAGCCTATACTTGCATAAACCACAAGTGAAGATAAACAATCTTTGGACAACACCCACCAGTGGGACTCGAACCCAGAAAGCACAACTACCTTCCAGTAGCTGGCATAACTAGTATGCTTTAACCCACTACGCCATCAGACCTTACAAAAGAAGTAGATAGTTCGAGATATATATATCTCAAACATCTCTACCTCCCGAAGGCACCAGATGAGTGAGGGGTCAGTCTGCAATTTTCGTCAAGCCACTGTCAATGTGAGAGAACTCGTGTCCAGCTTATAAGCCTATACTTGCATAAACCACAAGTGAAGATAAACAATCTTTGGACAACACCCACCAGTGGGACTCGAACCCAGAAAGCACAACTACCTTCCAGTAGCTGGCATAACTAGTATGCTTTAACCCACTACGCCATCAGACCTTACAAAAGAAGTAGATAGTTCGAGATATATATATCTCAAACATCTCTACCTCCCGAAGGCACCAGATGAGTGAGGGGTCAGTCTGCAATTTTCGTCAAGCCACTGTCAATGTGAGAGAACTCGTGTCCAGCTTATAAGCCTATACTTGCATAAACCACAAGTGAAGATAAACAATCTTTGGACAACACCCACCAGTGGGACTCGAACCCAGAAAGCACAACTACCTTCCAGTAGCTGGCATAACTAGTATGCTTTAACCCACTACGCCATCAGACCTTACAAAAGAAGTAGATAGTTCGAGATATATATATCTCAAACATCTCTACCTCCCGAAGGCACCAGATGAGTGAGGGGTCAGTCTGCAATTTTCGTCAAGCCACTGTCAATGTGAGAGAACTCGTGTCCAGCTTATAAGCCTATACTTGCATAAACCACAAGTGAAGATAAACAATCTTTGGACAACACCCACCAGTGGGACTCGAACCCAGAAAGCACAACTACCTTCCAGTAGCTGGCATAACTAGTATGCTTTAACCCACTACGCCATCAGACCTTACAAAAGAAGTAGATAGTTCGAGATATATATATCTCAAACATCTCTACCTCCCGAAGGCACCAGATGAGTGAGGGGTCAGTCTGCAATTTTCGTCAAGCCACTGTCAATGTGAGAGAACTCGTGTCCAGCTTATAAGCCTATACTTGCATAAACCACAAGTGAAGATAAACAATCTTTGGACAACACCCACCAGTGGGACTCGAACCCAGAAAGCACAACTACCTTCCAGTAGCTGGCATAACTAGTATGCTTTAACCCACTACGCCATCAGACCTTACAAAAGAAGTAGATAGTTCGAGATATATATATCTCAAACATCTCTACCTCCCGAAGGCACCAGATGAGTGAGGGGTCAGTCTGCAATTTTCGTCAAGCCACTGTCAATGTGAGAGAACTCGTGTCCAGCTTATAAGCCTATACTTGCATAAACCACAAGTGAAGATAAACAATCTTTGGACAACACCCACCAGTGGGACTCGAACCCAGAAAGCACAACTACCTTCCAGTAGCTGGCATAACTAGTATGCTTTAACCCACTACGCCATCAGACCTTACAAAAGAAGTAGATAGTTCGAGATATATATATCTCAAACATCTCTACCTCCCGAAGGCACCAGATGAGTGAGGGGTCAGTCTGCAATTTTCGTCAAGCCACTGTCAATGTGAGAGAACTCGTGTCCAGCTTATAAGCCTATACTTGCATAAACCACAAGTGAAGATAAACAATCTTTGGACAACACCCACCAGTGGGACTCGAACCCAGAAAGCACAACTACCTTCCAGTAGCTGGCATAACTAGTATGCTTTAACCCACTACGCCATCAGACCTTACAAAAGAAGTAGATAGTTCGAGATATATATATCTCAAACATCTCTACCTCCCGAAGGCACCAGATGAGTGAGGGGTCAGTCTGCAATTTTCGTCAAGCCACTGTCAATGTGAGAGAACTCGTGTCCAGCTTATAAGCCTATACTTGCATAAACCACAAGTGAAGATAAACAATCTTTGGACAACACCCACCAGTGGGACTCGAACCCAGAAAGCACAACTACCTTCCAGTAGCTGGCATAACTAGTATGCTTTAACCCACTACGCCATCAGACCTTACAAAAGAAGTAGATAGTTCGAGATATATATATCTCAAACATCTCTACCTCCCGAAGGCACCAGATGAGTGAGGGGTCAGTCTGCAATTTTCGTCAAGCCACTGTCAATGTGAGAGAACTCGTGTCCAGCTTATAAGCCTATACTTGCATAAACCACAAGTGAAGATAAACAATCTTTGGACAACACCCACCAGTGGGACTCGAACCCAGAAAGCACAACTACCTTCCAGTAGCTGGCATAACTAGTATGCTTTAACCCACTACGCCATCAGACCTTACAAAAGAAGTAGATAGTTCGAGATATATATATCTCAAACATCTCTACCTCCCGAAGGCACCAGATGAGTGAGGGGTCAGTCTGCAATTTTCGTCAAGCCACTGTCAATGTGAGAGAACTCGTGTCCAGCTTATAAGCCTATACTTGCATAAACCACAAGTGAAGATAAACAATCTTTGGACAACACCCACCAGTGGGACTCGAACCCAGAAAGCACAACTACCTTCCAGTAGCTGGCATAACTAGTATGCTTTAACCCACTACGCCATCAGACCTTACAAAAGAAGTAGATAGTTCGAGATCTACATCGAGATCTACATCGACATTGACAGTGGCTTGACGAAAATTGCAGACTGACCCCTCACTCATCTGGTGCCTTCGGGAGGTAGAGATGTTTGAGATATATATATCTCGAACTATCTACTTCTTTTGTAAGGTCTGATGGCGTAGTGGGTTAAAGCATACTAGTTATGCCAGCTACTGGAAGGTAGTTGTGCTTTCTGGGTTCGAGTCCCACTGGTGGGTGTTGTCCAAAGATTGTTTATCTTCACTTGTGGTTTATGCAAGTATAGGCTTATAAGCTGGACACGAGTTCTCTCACATTGACAGTGGCTTGACGAAAATTGCAGACTGACCCCTCACTCATCTGGTGCCTTCGGGAGGTAGAGATGTTTGAGATATATATATCTCGAACTATCTACTTCTTTTGTAAGGTCTGATGGCGTAGTGGGTTAAAGCATACTAGTTATGCCAGCTACTGGAAGGTAGTTGTGCTTTCTGGGTTCGAGTCCCACTGGTGGGTGTTGTCCAAAGATTGTTTATCTTCACTTGTGGTTTATGCAAGTATAGGCTTATAAGCTGGACACGAGTTCTCTCACATTGACAGTGGCTTGACGAAAATTGCAGACTGACCCCTCACTCATCTGGTGCCTTCGGGAGGTAGAGATGTTTGAGATATATATATCTCGAACTATCTACTTCTTTTGTAAGGTCTGATGGCGTAGTGGGTTAAAGCATACTAGTTATGCCAGCTACTGGAAGGTAGTTGTGCTTTCTGGGTTCGAGTCCCACTGGTGGGTGTTGTCCAAAGATTGTTTATCTTCACTTGTGGTTTATGCAAGTATAGGCTTATAAGCTGGACACGAGTTCTCTCACATTGACAGTGGCTTGACGAAAATTGCAGACTGACCCCTCACTCATCTGGTGCCTTCGGGAGGTAGAGATGTTTTGAGATATATATATCTCGAACTATCTACTTCTTTGTAAGGTCTGATGGCGTAGTGGGTTAAAGCATACTAGTTATGCCAGCTACTGGAAGGTAGTTGTGCTTTCTGGGTTCGAGTCCCACTGGTGGGTGTTGTCCAAAGATTGTTTATCTTCACTTGTGGTTTATGCAAGTATAGGCTTATAAGCTGGACACGAGTTCTCTCACATTGACAGTGGCTTGACGAAAATTGCAGACTGACCCCTCACTCATCTGGTGCCTTCGGGAGGTAGAGATGTTTGAGATATATATATCTCGAACTATCTACTTCTTTTGTAAGGTCTGATGGCGTAGTGGGTTAAAGCATACTAGTTATGCCAGCTACTGGAAGGTAGTTGTGCTTTCTGGGTTCGAGTCCCACTGGTGGGTGTTGTCCAAAGATTGTTTATCTTCACTTGTGGTTTATGCAAGTATAGGCTTATAAGCTGGACACGAGTTCTCTCACATTGACAGTGGCTTGACGAAAATTGCAGACTGACCCCTCACTCATCTGGTGCCTTCGGGAGGTAGAGATGTTTGAGATATATATATCTCGAACTATCTACTTCTTTTGTAAGGTCTGATGGCGTAGTGGGTTAAAGCATACTAGTTATGCCAGCTACTGGAAGGTAGTTGTGCTTTCTGGGTTCGAGTCCCACTGGTGGGTGTTGTCCAAAGATTGTTTATCTTCACTTGTGGTTTATGCAAGTATAGGCTTATAAGCTGGACACGAGTTCTCTCACATTGACAGTGGCTTGACGAAAATTGCAGACTGACCCCTCACTCATCTGGTGCCTTCGGGAGGTAGAGATGTTTGAGATATATATATCTCGAACTATCTACTTCTTTTGTAAGGTCTGATGGCGTAGTGGGTTAAAGCATACTAGTTATGCCAGCTACTGGAAGGTAGTTGTGCTTTCTGGTTCGAGTCCCACTGGTGGGTGTTGTCCAAAGATTGTTTATCTTCACTTGTGGTTTATGCAAGTATAGGCTTATAAGCTGGACACGAGTTCTCTCACATTGACAGTGGCTTGACGAAAATTGCAGACTGACCCCTCACTCATCTGGTGCCTTCGGGAGGTAGAGATGTTTGAGATATATATATCTCGAACTATCTACTTCTTTTGTAAGGTCTGATGGCGTAGTGGGTTAAAGCATACTAGTTATGCCAGCTACTGGAAGGTAGTTGTGCTTTCTGGGTTCGAGTCCCACTGGTGGGTGTTGTCCAAAGATTGTTTATCTTCACTTGTGGTTTATGCAAGTATAGGCTTATAAGCTGGACACGAGTTCTCTCACATTGACAGTGGCTTGACGAAAATTGCAGACTGACCCCTCACTCATCTGGTGCCTTCGGGAGGTAGAGATGTTTGAGATATATATATCTCGAACTATCTACTTCTTTTGTAAGGTCTGATGGCGTAGTGGGTTAAAGCATACTAGTTATGCCAGCTACTGGAAGGTAGTTGTGCTTTCTGGGTTCGAGTCCCACTGGTGGGTGTTGTCCAAAGATTGTTTATCTTCACTTGTGGTTTATGCAAGTATAGGCTTATAAGCTGGACACGAGTTCTCTCACATTGACAGTGGCTTGACGAAAATTGCAGACTGACCCCTCACTCATCTGGTGCCTTCGGGAGGTAGAGATGTTTGAGATATATATATCTCGAACTATCTACTTCTTTTGTAAGGTCTGATGGCGTAGTGGGTTAAAGCATACTAGTTATGCCAGCTACTGGAAGGTAGTTGTGCTTTCTGGGTTCGAGTCCCACTGGTGGGTGTTGTCCAAAGATTGTTTATCTTCACTTGTGGTTTATGCAAGTATAGGCTTATAAGCTGGACACGAGTTCTCTCACATTGACAGTGGCTTGACGAAAATTGCAGACTGACCCCTCACTCATCTGGTGCCTTCGGGAGGTAGAGATGTTTGAGATATATATATCTCGAACTATCTACTTCTTTTGTAAGGTCTGATGGCGTAGTGGGTTAAAGCATACTAGTTATGCCAGCTACTGGAAGGTAGTTGTGCTTTCTGGGTTCGAGTCCCACTGGTGGGTGTTGTCCAAAGATTGTTTATCTTCACTTGTGGTTTATGCAAGTATAGGCTTATAAGCTGGACACGAGTTCTCTCACATTGACAGTGGCTTGACGAAAATTGCAGACTGACCCCTCACTCATCTGGTGCCTTCGGGAGGTAGAGATGTTTGAGATATATATATCTCGAACTATCTACTTCTTTTGTAAGGTCTGATGGCGTAGTGGGTTAAAGCATACTAGTTATGCCAGCTACTGGAAGGTAGTTGTGCTTTCTGGGTTCGAGTCCCACTGGTGGGTGTTGTCCAAAGATTGTTTATCTTCACTTGTGGTTTATGCAAGTATAGGCTTATAAGCTGGACACGAGTTCTCTCACATTGACAGTGGCTTGACGAAAATTGCAGACTGACCCCTCACTCATCTGGTGCCTTCGGGAGGTAGAGATGTTTGAGATATATATATCTCGAACTATCTACTTCTTTTGTAAGGTCTGATGGCGTAGTGGGTTAAAGCATACTAGTTATGCCAGCTACTGGAAGGTAGTTGTGCTTTCTGGGTTCGAGTCCCACTGGTGGGTGTTGTCCAAAGATTGTTTATCTTCACTTGTGGTTTATGCAAGTATAGGCTTATAAGCTGGACACGAGTTCTCTCACATTGACAGTGGCTTGACGAAAATTGCAGACTGACCCCTCACTCATCTGGTGCCTTCGGGAGGTAGAGATGTTTGAGATATATATATCTCGAACTATCTACTTCTTTTGTAAGGTCTGATGGCGTAGTGGGTTAAAGCATACTAGTTATGCCAGCTACTGGAAGGTAGTTGTGCTTTCTGGGTTCGAGTCCCACTGGTGGGTGTTGTCCAAAGATTGTTTATCTTCACTTGTGGTTTATGCAAGTATAGGCTTATAAGCTGGACACGAGTTCTCTCACATTGACAGTGGCTTGACGAAAATTGCAGACTGACCCCTCACTCATCTGGTGCCTTCGGGAGGTAGAGATGTTTGAGATATATATATCTCGAACTATCTACTTCTTTTGTAAGGTCTGATGGCGTAGTGGGTTAAAGCATACTAGTTATGCCAGCTACTGGAAGGTAGTTGTGCTTTCTGGGTTCGAGTCCCACTGGTGGGTGTTGTCCAAAGATTGTTTATCTTCACTTGTGGTTTATGCAAGTATAGGCTTATAAGCTGGACACGAGTTCTCTCACATTGACAGTGGCTTGACGAAAATTGCAGACTGACCCCTCACTCATCTGGTGCCTTCGGGAGGTAGAGATGTTTGAGATATATATATCTCGAACTATCTACTTCTTTTGTAAGGTCTGATGGCGTAGTGGGTTAAAGCATACTAGTTATGCCAGCTACTGGAAGGTAGTTGTGCTTTCTGGGTTCGAGTCCCACTGGTGGGTGTTGTCCAAAGATTGTTTATCTTCACTTGTGGTTTATGCAAGTATAGGCTTATAAGCTGGACACGAGTTCTCTCACATTGACAGTGGCTTGACGAAAATTGCAGACTGACCCCTCACTCATCTGGTGCCTTCGGGAGGTAGAGATGTTTGAGATATATATATCTCGAACTATCTACTTCTTTTGTAAGGTCTGATGGCGTAGTGGGTTAAAGCATACTAGTTATGCCAGCTACTGGAAGGTAGTTGTGCTTTCTGGGTTCGAGTCCCACTGGTGGGTGTTGTCCAAAGATTGTTTATCTTCACTTGTGGTTTATGCAAGTATAGGCTTATAAGCTGGACACGAGTTCTCTCACATTGACAGTGGCTTGACGAAAATTGCAGACTGACCCCTCACTCATCTGGTGCCTTCGGGAGGTAGAGATGTTTGAGATATATATATCTCGAACTATCTACTTCTTTTGTAAGGTCTGATGGCGTAGTGGGTTAAAGCATACTAGTTATGCCAGCTACTGGAAGGTAGTTGTGCTTTCTGGGTTCGAGTCCCACTGGTGGGTGTTGTCCAAAGATTGTTTATCTTCACTTGTGGTTTATGCAAGTATAGGCTTATAAGCTGGACACGAGTTCTCTCACATTGACAGTGGCTTGACGAAAATTGCAGACTGACCCCTCACTCATCTGGTGCCTTCGGGAGGTAGAGATGTTTGAGATATATATATCTCGAACTATCTACTTCTTTTGTAAGGTCTGATGGCGTAGTGGGTTAAAGCATACTAGTTATGCCAGCTACTGGAAGGTAGTTGTGCTTTCTGGGTTCGAGTCCCACTGGTGGGTGTTGTCCAAAGATTGTTTATCTTCACTTGTGGTTTATGCAAGTATAGGCTTATAAGCTGGACACGAGTTCTCTCACATTGACAGTGGCTTGACGAAAATTGCAGACTGACCCCTCACTCATCTGGTGCCTTCGGGAGGTAGAGATGTTTGAGATATATATATCTCGAACTATCTACTTCTTTTGTAAGGTCTGATGGCGTAGTGGGTTAAAGCATACTAGTTATGCCAGCTACTGGAAGGTAGTTGTGCTTTCTGGGTTCGAGTCCCACTGGTGGGTGTTGTCCAAAGATTGTTTATCTTCACTTGTGGTTTATGCAAGTATAGGCTTATAAGCTGGACACGAGTTCTCTCACATTGACAGTGGCTTGACGAAAATTGCAGACTGACCCCTCACTCATCTGGTGCCTTCGGGAGGTAGAGATGTTTGAGATATATATATCTCGAACTATCTACTTCTTTTGTAAGGTCTGATGGCGTAGTGGGTTAAAGCATACTAGTTATGCCAGCTACTGGAAGGTAGTTGTGCTTTCTGGGTTCGAGTCCCACTGGTGGGTGTTGTCCAAAGATTGTTTATCTTCACTTGTGGTTTATGCAAGTATAGGCTTATAAGCTGGACACGAGTTCTCTCACATTGACAGTGGCTTGACGAAAATTGCAGACTGACCCCTCACTCATCTGGTGCCTTCGGGAGGTAGAGATGTTTGAGATATATATATCTCGAACTATCTACTTCTTTTGTAAGGTCTGATGGCGTAGTGGGTTAAAGCATACTAGTTATGCCAGCTACTGGAAGGTAGTTGTGCTTTCTGGGTTCGAGTCCCACTGGTGGGTGTTGTCCAAAGATTGTTTATCTTCACTTGTGGTTTATGCAAGTATAGGCTTATAAGCTGGACACGAGTTCTCTCACATTGACAGTGGCTT
>NC_091183.1:41742395-41782395 GCF_040958095.1 Procambarus clarkii | reverse complement strand
AACAAGCAGCAGGGAATGACTGAGGAAGAACAAGCAGCAGGGAATGACTGAGG
Organism: Procambarus clarkii; assembly: GCF_040958095.1. Classification (NCBI taxonomy): domain Eukaryota; kingdom Metazoa; phylum Arthropoda; class Malacostraca; order Decapoda; family Cambaridae; genus Procambarus; species Procambarus clarkii. Next base: position 41,782,342 of record NC_091183.1, on the reverse strand, counting down.
AAGAACAAGCAGCAGGGAATGACTGAGGAAGAACAAGCAGCAGGGAATGACTGAGGAAGAACAAGCAGCAGGGAGTGACTGAAGAAGAACAAGCAGCAGGGAGTGACTGAGGAAGAACAAGCAGCAGGGAGTGACTGAGGAAGAACAAACAGCAGGGAATGACTGCCCATCCATATAAAATTAAAGAATGGAAAAAGCCGGAGAAAAACAATCAGTGCATCGGGGTGCTAGACTCGCACACGTAATAACTTTCACAATTACAAACTTGCAGCTGACGTAAGTAGAGTGAGTGAGAGGACGGACGGAGCGACCAGAGAACGAGGCACGGAAGCACACACACACACACTCTGCCTCAAACCCATTTATCTACAGCCGCATATGTCGCCAGTTCACTGCTACTGCTAGCGCTGCTGCCGCCCTTGTGTAATATTTGACCACTGGGGTACCACAGCCACCCCCCCCCCCTCTGCTATAACTGCCATCCTGGAGTAATATTTGACCAACTGGGGAAGCCTAAGTAATGAAGGTGGTGGGGGCGCGATGCGGCGTTGGCAGTCCTACAGCTGGATATTAGCTGGGCTGACCACCTAGTCAGTAAAGACGCCTTCTGGACGACGGGGCGAGGAGGGCTTTTATATGTGGACTTGGCTCGCTGATGTGTAAGGAGGAAGGGGTTGTGTGTATTTCTGAGTATCTTATGGATGAACGCAGGAGTTGTGTGAGGAGAAGGGAATTGTTTGAATATGTGGGTTTTTCACACTTTAGTCAGTTTACGCAGACACATGCATACACATGTATATACGCATGCATCCTTGGATAAATATATTCATTTGAACGAGCATATATATAAAATTATGTAGATCATAGAAAAGATTATGATATTATACCAAGTCTTATACTAATGACGAAAGAAGATCACCACACTTGGGGATAGAAAGAACAGATATGACATGATAACAACATCCAAGATTCTATGGGGAATTTACAACGTGCACAAAGAAGCAATGTTCAAAGTGAGGAACAGCCGAACGAAGAGGCACAAATAAATTTAACATGCTAAAATAGGCAGCATCTGCGTGGATTTCCAACCCTGAAAAAAAAGAAGGGCCATAATTGCTACGTTCAAATTTTTAGAAAGACTAACAATGTAGACAGGCCAGAGTTTACAGTTAGTGTCAACAGCACCCGAAGAAAGGGGTGAAATCTGGAGGGCCAGACGAGTCGTGGGGATGTAAACGTGCAATGATTTATTGGGGAAAAATAGTTCAGAGGGTCATTACCCAATTTTGAAGAGCAGATGTGATACCAGATGGCTATGGCCGGGAGTCTTTACATCAGACGACTGGAGGAGGCGAGGCCTCAGAAATTAAGCTCAACACAAACACACACACAAAATGCCATCACTTGAGCCTCCTCTACCGACTTTCCAAACATCAAGTATTTGCTTTACCAACTCGTCAATGTTATCTACAGTCAATACTGCTGCCATCCGGGTGGAGCACGAGACACTGACGAACGCTGATGTGAGAATACATTATTTGACCGACACTTTTATTTTCTCAAGTTAAAATAAATTCTCCAAAGAAGCATCTGTAAATTTGTTTTAAATTTTGTTAGTATTTTTACTTGCTTTCAATTGTTCGTTGTCTTGTATAGACACAAGTGGTGCCTGGCAAATACCTCGAACTTCCCAGTAGAGTGACGTGGGTGGAGGAGTCACTCAGTACCCGTTTTCTGTTTTAAACAGTAAAAGACTTGGCAACATAAATTAGTTGTGTTTAATCTTTACTAACTCTCTTACAACCCTCTTCTGTGAGCAGATCAAATGCTTCACCACAATATCACATGATTGTACACTAATATAAACAATATGGTATTTGATATGACAATGTATTTAGTAGTAATAAATAACTATTCTCCGAGTTTGATTGACTTTTAATGATGCCTTCAAGGCAGCATTTGAATCTCAGTTTATATGGTGTAGTCACAGTGGACCTAATGATGTCATTCTGTCTGTGTCCATGCTCCGATTGTAAAGTCCAACTCTTATTGCAAGAAAGGTTTCATGTAATGCCAAACTCTTACCAAAACTTTGCCTCCAGAACAGCAGCCACGTAACAAGCAGCTGGGTTAAGCCCCTCACACTGTATTTTATACTAAAATACCTTCGCTCCACAATTTTCTCCGGCTTATGCTTACTCTCTCACCCAGAGGTATATACGGGAAGAGGGAAGTCTTTTCCTTATTTACCTGTGTTGACCAATATTTAGCCAATTGGAAGAACACGGCCGGCAAACGAGAGATGGATCTAAGGTGTCTTCTTTGACCAAAAGTAAATTATTAGGAGAGACTCGCTGGCCTCTAGACTGGCTAGTCAGGACTCGTATTCTCTGAGGAACGAAATACATTGAATGAAGTCAGGTCAAGGGCAGCCGTCCTGTTGAGCTAATGGTGCAGTATAGGGTGTTGATCTTGCTGCTATTTGGGGTCAAGGCTTTCTGAAGTTCTGAACTGGCCTAATGACTCAGGAAGTCCTTTATATATCATCAGTAGGATAAGCCTACATGACTTTAAATGTGTGACGCCCATCAAATTAGAATGTTTGGTAGAACGACGGACGACCTGGCTTCTCGCAGAGTCGGCTATCAATTCCCGATGGTCTAAGTGGTTGGACACCGTTCCTTCACATTTTCCGCATATCCCAGTGTGTCCTCATATCGCATCCATGTACCACACCGTCATACTAGCTTGCCACCTTATCATAATTACCTTATCTTACCTTCAAATGTGTGATATATACATTTACTATATAACTTTCATTACTGATATGTGATTGTTTCAAGCAAAAGCTGCACTTTTTGTTACTGCCATCTTGAGGAGGCGGGTCTTGCCTTCACCTGTATACTGCCATTAGTGCACTATACGGAATGTATAGACTACCATTTTCTTATTAACAAAATGGTTAGTAAATGTTAGTACAGGTGGTTGCAGACTTCTGCCTGAAATGCCTCAAACAAAAATAATTGATTGCTATTTTTTGTCATCTTGTGTACATATGTGAACGTCTGAGTGCGAATTCGGGCGTACAGTAGATATGTGTGTACAGTTATATGTGAATGTACACATGTAACAAAGGAAGATTATCTGATCAGTGCTTGGGAATATTATGGTAAGAGGAAAGGGGACTGATTCACTATATGTGACCAGTAGACGCCAGCGGCCCCTTACTTTCTTGTTGGGCTTAATGTCTATTAACCTCTGGAGGGTTATTAAGGCTTCTACTGAGGCCTTACTCACCAACCAACAAGTATTTTTACTTCTGGACATAAATTAGAGCTATAGAAACCTGGGTGTATACACACTGAGAAGAGGGATACATCTTTATGTGTGTATATCGCGGTCACTTGCTACACTATAGCCAGAACAATAACGGCACCCAGTTAGAGGAGGGGGGGGGGGGGGCAAAAAAAAGGTAAGGGTTGTAAGTGGGCTCTCGTGTAATGGTGGGAATTAGGCTTAATAACGCTCCTTTGCTACGCTCACAGCCACGCAGGTCTGGTCACCTTTATTTTACTTCAACATTTTTTTTAGTTCCCTTAACCAGTCTGTTGTTCCAGTTTCGACGTCACCTCGGGCGGGGACGTTGTGTTGTTGCCTCTGTGGTCGCGCCTACTTGGCCTTGCTAGGTGGGAAGATTAGCTTATGGAGGCGATGAGTCACAATAACGTGGCTGAAGTATGTTGACCAGACCACACACTAGAAATTGAAGGGACGACGACGTTTCGGTCCGTCCTGGACCATTCTCAAGTCGATTGTGATTCAACTCTATGTCTTGGTCATATCTTCTTTTACAGGTAGAGGTTGTTTTCCTTTGCCACTTTTGGTTTCAGCCACTGTCTTCTGTTCTCTGTTTTTTTGCTATATTACTAATTTTTTCATTAATCTGGGTAATTAGTGTTTTGTTATAGCGTCTTGTTATGTCCTCTCGCTGTATTACCCACACTGCTCAGATACGGCTTTTCTGGAACCTGTCTCCTGGAAATTTTTTTATATTCTCATTTATTTTCCAGTTGCGGGTTCCTTGCTGCCGCTTCTCACTATGTTGTTGGTCTCACGTATGTGGTGTTCAGTGTCATGTATGGCATTCAAATTTGATTATTCTATCCTTATATATATGTTCTTATATATGTGTGTGATGTCCCAACCCGTTCTCCTAAGGTTTCCCAACGTCAAGAAACTGTCGTACTAAAGTGCCCTAATCCTAACCTACCAGAGGACTCAAAACATAAAACGGGACAGTTTGCCAATTTTGACAAGTATATATCTAAATGCGACGTTCTATTAGGAGGACGTGTTGCATGTCCAATATGACGCGCTGTTTGCATTATCCTCACTTTAATAAGACTTAATCGAAATCCTCAGATTAGGCAAAATTGTAATTAATTTTGTCAATAAAGATGTTAATAATAATAATAATGTTCTCTTTGTGATTCTTGAAGTTGTCTCCCACAAAGATGATATGATTTTTGACGTTGGATCATACCAGATATATTTCTGATTCAGTATCATTAGATTTCCGTTCCCTCACTCTTTTTGTCCTGTAGCTTAATCTATTTCAATTCTGAGGTCAGATATAGAAGTCAATATGTTCTTTCTCAATCTATGTTTCGTGCTTTTTTGAGACTGTGGCTTCACACCGGCACTGTATACTCGTACACTACTTGGATATAAACTCTATATTGTGTTTTGAAAGCAAACTTGTCTAAGTTCCTGAAAATGTTCGCATCAGCTACTGATGTGATTTTATTTATGCTCAGTGATATATATATATATATAAACCTCCAAAACCTTTTCTCTCACTGATCCTGTTCAGTACTTTTCGTCATGTAGTGTGCGTGCGTGTATGCGCGCCTTCTTATAGTTACCTATATGTACTCACCTACATTGAACGATTCCCGACCCTCTTGCTTCTTGAAACTGTGAATGAAGTTGATGTTAACTTGTCTTCCATCTTATTTATTACAACGTCTTGAAGGCTTCGTTGTGTAGGTTGCTGAAAACTTACCAACTGTTGGCCAGCTTCGCATACGCTATTAATGTTATCTAGTAAATGTGTGCCTATAGGGAGCCGGTCGGCTGAGCAGACAGCACACTGGACTTGTGATCCTGTGGTCCCGGATTCGATCCCGGGCGCCGGCGAGAAACAATGGGCAGAGTTTCTTTCACCCTATGCCCCTGTTACCTAGCAATAAAATAGGTACCTGGGTGTTAGTCAGCTGTCACGGGCTGCTTCCTGGGGGTGGAGGCCTGGTCGAGGATCGGGCCGCGGGGACACTAAAGCCCCGAAATCATCTCAAGATCTCAAGAAGATGTTAGCAGGTTTGTAGTGTATTTCCAGATCATTTTTTTCTGGCTCTCCTAGTTCCTATAGCTCTAATTCATGTTCTGTTCTGATTGGTGCATTTGTCTTACTGTTATCTTATATTATCTGTGTGTCTCCTTCACTCTGCACGCTTCATATCTTGCCCTTCTGTTGTGTTCGCGCAGTTTTTAACGTGTCTACTATTTATCTGTCTATGTTGTTCCCAGTCCCTCTTCTTCTGTCTGTCTTCCCATCCTCTTCTTCCTTCATCTTCTCCCTCTCTCCTCTTTGGTCTCCTCTCCGTGTATGTGTTCTTTATTCAGCCCTGCATCTCTTCCCTTGTTTTCCTTTCCTCTATCTGCTTCCCCTTTCTCATGTTTGCTTTTTCTTCCCCTGCTTCACCCTTCCTTCTTTTCTACCTATCTTTCTCCCCTCATTCGCTTAAGGGTAAGGAAATAAAGACAAAGACAGAGGGGAAAGGGATGGGGTTGTGGTCATTGTGTTGGTACCGTGGGTGAGGGGTTGTTGGTACCGTGGGTGAGGGGTTGTTGGTACCGTGGGTGAGAGGTTGTTGGTACCGTGGGTGAGGGGTTGTTGGTACCGTGGGTGAGGGGTTGTTGGTACCGTGGGTGAGAGGTTGTTGGTACCGTGGGTGAGAGGTTGTTGGTACCGTGGGTGAGGGGTTGTTGGTACCGTGGGTGAGGGGTTGTTGGTACCGTGGGTGAGAGGTTGTTGGTACCGTGGGTGAGAGGTTGTTGGTACCGTGGGTGAGAGGTTGTTGGTACCGTGGGTGAGGGGTTGTTGGTACCGTGGGTGAGGGGTTGTTGGTACCGTGGGTGAGGGGTTGTTGGTACCGTGGGTGAGGGTTTGTTGGTACCGTGGGTGAGGGGTTGTTGGTGCCGTGGGTGAGGGGTTGTTGGTACCGTGGGTGAGGGGTTGTTGGTACCGTGGGTGAGAGGTTGTTGGTACCGTGGGTGAGGGGTTGTTGGTACCGTGGGTGAGGGGTTGTTGGTACCGTGGGTGAGGGGTTGTTGGTACCGTGGGTGAGGGGTTGTTTGTCGCCGCTGCAACTACTAACAATGCTATTGTTGCTATTACTACTGATGCTATTTTTCATTCTGCTGTTGCTACAACTGTTTCTATTACTTGGTTTCTATTAGGGGCATTGTTGTTGTTAATGGAGCTGCTGTTAATAGGAAAACGATCTTGCAGCTGTCAATGCTGCAGCTAACAGTGCAGCTGTCAATGCTGCAGCTAACAGTGCAGCTGTCAATGCTGCAGCTAACAGTGCAGCTGTTCCTACTACCGTCACTATTATTGTTTACTGTCACAGCGAGTAATTAGTTCCTTGTGACGCTGTCTAGTTCACTAATTTAATTTATCTACATATAAATACACATCCCTGGCACCCTAACAACTAAACCATTAGCTCCGTCGCAAATAAAGCCAAGATAAATCTAAGTGGAACGTATATAATCACATACTAGAGTGCAGATGGTGTGTCTGTAATATCTTGCATTGAAATTGAAATTGAAATAAGTTTATTAAGGTAAAATACACACAAAGGGATGAGGTAGCTCAAGCTATTCTCACCCTGTTATCTTGCATTTTAGTACACAAAAATGTTAGTACATAACTTGCAGATTGTATACAGCTACACTCGTATTAATAGATCGTTAGATGGAAAATAAATATATTAAAAAAGCTTCAATAAAGCTAAACGAATGGTTTACAAATCTACGAGGGCCTTGACGAGGATTCGAACCTACGTCCGGGAGCATCCCAGACGCTGCCTTAATTTGATGCATCACGCCATTGGGATTTCTGTGTGTAGTAAAATGGTTTACCTTTGGCACTGAGTGGCAATTGACATTGTCTTGAAATATATATTAATGTATTTCTTGAAGGTGTTAAAGATATTTGAGGCTACGGTATGAGTATTCCATCACTGGCTGAGGTTCTGTCGTTGTCTGGGTGAAGAACAGGTTGTGGCTGAGTCTCCATCACTGTCCTTCACCGCTATGGCTGGCCTTCCTCTCCGGTGTTACACCACAATCCGAGTTTTATGGAGTGTCTTTTGCAAAACTGAGTTACCTGTTACAGTGACGAGTTTAATAGTAAATTTGATTTTGATTTGGTCTGGCCTCCATCAGAGTTTAACCTCTGAACTGCTAATTATTTTTAAGAGCTCTTGTTATATTACAGGAGCGTTGATGGGGGTGAAGAGATGGGAGTTGCAAGTGGCGTCGTTGATGGGGGGGGTCAGAGTTGCAAGGGGCATTGATGGGGTTATAGAGATGGCAGTTGCAAGGGGCATTGATGGGGTTATAGAGATGGCAGTTGCAAGGGGCATTGATGGAGTTATAGAGATGGGAGTTGCAAGGGGCATTGATGGAGTTATAGAGATGGCAGTTGCAAGGGGCGTCGTTGATGGGGGGGGGGTTCAGAGTTGCAAGGGGCGTCGTTGATGGGGGGGGGGGTTCAGAGTTGCAAGGGGCGTCGTTGACGAACTAGACTGTTGAGGAATCTGAAAATAAGTTGAGAGCCGGAGGAGGGAAGCATCGTGTATGGCTCGACGCCCGAGACAATTATACTAAGTGGCAGGACAACGAGCATAACAGCCTCCTGGAGTCATTTGTGACGGAGGCTTCAGAGTCGTTGAGGGAACCAATGTCTGCCTTTTGTTGACGTCTGGGATTTGTTCCTCGTCTCTTGTTTATGCCTTCGGTTCCTTCAAGTCTATTTTATTCTTGTCCAACTTGAGTTGCTTCTCGACTCCTGCTTAGCGCCATGGATCTTGCTTATTGTTTGATTAACTCCTTTGGCTTTTATTTGATTTGGACCTTGATTATTGTATCTCTTCTTGAGCCTTTGTTTGGTTGATTCGCTCCTATTTGTTTCCTACTTCCTGTTGTTTGTTTACATCTCGTAGCGGGCATGATGTGAGTAGGATTGGGTGGTTATAGATAGGAGCTGCCTCGTATGGGCCAATAGGCCTTCTGCAGTTACCTTTGTTCTTATGTTCTTATGACTGCGAACTTCTGTGGGGAGAACACTGTGATTACTCCTTGAGTACCTTGGAGGAGAGCCTCTCCTCCTGACCTTGAGTAAGGAGGAGAGGCTGTGTAACTATGGGTTGTGGTGCGCTGGCTGCTTGAGGTGGTGACAGTGTGATGGTGTTCTCCTCGTAGGTGGCTCATTTACTCTTTGGGTTGTCCTCTCTCTATTTTTTCATTGGCTTGTCCTCTTAATTATTTGATCATCTATGTGCTTGGTTTATTTTTATTTCTTTTTGAATATTCCTTCTTTGTTTCATTATTATTCCTCTCTTATAAGCTCTCTCATATAGTCTTTTAACTCAGTATTTCACCCTTCCTCTCACTCTTCCTTTTTTCTCAACTCACTTCCCTCCCTTTATGATTATCTCCTTCCGTCCTTCCCTTCTCTTATCATCCCTCACTTCCTTCAACCTTCCTATCCCCCCCCCTATGAGATCATTCCCATTCCTTCCTGCATCACTTATGAACCCATCCCTGCCCTTGTGTGGCAGTGCACAATAGAAAGTTGCTTTCACATATCCATACATTAAAACATTGATTGTAACCATGATATATATGTGCTTCAGCCTACAGTTTAGACCTATTGTTTTATGTATGACCCTCTGTCCTGCTTGACAGTGAATACGAGCATTATCCTCACTTTAATAAGACTATCAAAATCCTCAGATTAGGAAAAATTGTAATTAATTTTGTCAATAAAGATGTTAATAATAATAATAATTCCTTCCTTTCCATTTCTCCCTCCCTCTCCGAACTCTACAACCCCTTTCTGTCTCTCCTTAACCCATTCCCTTCTTCTCTCTCTCCGCGCTCTCACTTCTCCTGTATCCCCCCCCCCTCCACCCTCCCCAGGTTCCCCTCCCCCTCCCCCCTCCCTCCTAACCCCCCTCCCCCCACCCTCCTAACCCCCCTCCCCCCTCCCTCCTAACCCCCCTCCCCCCACCCTCCTAACCCATGTCTCTTCATCGTTGACAAAAATCGCCGAGGTTGGCGTTCTCCATCTGGCGTCAGCTGCGACTTGGATATCATCTCTGACATAAATCTGAAGGTTAAATTCCACTTAAAGCCCTGTCCATAATAGCCTCAGGATGATGAAGTTTAGGACACGAAGGAGAGGGAGGTGGCGAGTTAGGAGGGAAGGGCGGGGAGGAGGGGAAGATTGGAGGGCGGAGAAGACTGGAGGACGGAGGGAGATTCAGGGTAGAGGTGAAGGTGTCCTCAAGAATGGGGAAAGATGTTATGGGTGGTGAAAGAGGGTCTGGGATGGTGAAGACGTAAGGAAGGAGGTTTTGAGATGGTGAAGGAGGGTCTGGGATGGTGTAGGAGTAAGAAGGAGTAAGGAAGTTGGGTCTGGGATAGTGAAGGAGTAAGGAAGTAGGGTCTGGGATAGTGAAGGAGTAAGGAAGTAGGGTCTGGGATAGTGAAGGAGTAAGGAAGTAGGGTCTGGGATAGTGAAGGAGTAAGGAAGGAGGGTCTGGGATGATGGAGGAGTAAGGAAGGAGGGTCTAGGATGATGGAGGAGTAAGGAAGGAGGGTCTAGGATGATGGAGGAGGAAGGAAGAAAGGTTATTGTCGTCCTTTGTCACTCAAATGGTTTGGTCTCGTTAGTATAAATTAACGTTGTCTTCAGTAAGTCCTGTAACCTTTGCTAAAGCAGCATCCTGCAACTTCGTGCATCAATGCAACCAGTCGCCCAAGTGTGCTCTAATCCTAAGCAGTTAATAAATTTACGCCATCAATCATCTTGCAACAGAACCATGATCTATGGGTCATCCAAAATGCTCTACTCTGAGCATTCTTTACTCTCTAGGTGCATCGAAAATACCATTTACTTTGACTACACTAGTGACTGTTGGTTCCCTTACAATTTAAGGGAGTTGTACATGCGGCTATGACAGTCTGCTCACCACAGGATGAGTGACGCTGTTCAGTGAACTCGACCTTCTGGATAAAATATAACATATGTTTATCTTGCGGGCCGCCTCGCTGCCTTATGTGCTTAATCTCCGCTATTGCTTCGTGTAGGGAGGGCGGCGACATGTTTCTCATTACTATGTGTTTATTAAACCGTGAGAGTGTGTGTATGTGTGTGCGTCACTATGCATGATATATATGCCTCTGCAACACCATTACGTGGCTTCCTGTTCGAGCGTTAATGACCCACTCTTGCATATCCGGTGTTGTGTCCACGCACCGACGCACACACACACACGCACGCACGCACGCACCCACGCACGCACACACACACACACACACACACACACACACACACACACACACACACACACACACACACACACACACACACACACACACCGCCCAGTATATAGAGCCCAGTAGGCTCAGGAATCTGTACATCAGTTGATTGACAGGTGAGAGGCGGGAATAAAACGCCAGAGCTCAATGGATGAAGCTCCTAGCAAGTTCAACTAGGTGAGTACAACTAGGTGAGTACACACACAAAAAAACAAACGCACACACAGCTATTAATTTAGAACATGGATTCAGATGTAGTTATGAAGCACAGTTACACCAGCTGACGTAAGAAACGGGTTCTGGAGATGAAATTCGAACCACCGTAAACACATTTAGGTCAGTTCACAACACACACACTTATCCAATGTTTGCAAATACAAACAATCTGAAGGACAAACACATAGGAAGACTCCAAGAATCTCTCACAAGTCTTGGACAAACCCCAAGAATGGCCTAACAAGTGTCTACTAACGTTCAGTTCCAATAAATGCAAAGTAAGGAATATCTGATCTGGTAACAGGAGACTGGATATTAGTTATTGAGACGGTCACTCCTCCTGGAAAAGGGGCCAATGGGAAATAACCCACTGAACCTTCTGCTGATGCACATCCTCCAGATAACTGCAGCTACCTAAACACTCTCTTCAGAATCCTGTCCAAGGAGTCATTAGGACTGTGTATACCATACACATTAGACCAGTCCTAGATTGTACAGAACTTGTTATGTTTCTTGTCAAGTACAAAACGATGGAGAAAAGTAGAGATACGTTACTAAACTAATCCCAGAATTAAAAGTGACGGGTTAAGAAGAAAGAATAAAGGAAATAAAACACGACAGTGGGAAACAAGGGAGACATAATCACAACATACAAAATACTCGGGAGGGGGGCGAATTTAGGTGTTACAACGATCTGAGAAAGGACTTCAAAGTCAGGGTATTAAAGTGATGGAAGCATGCTCCATACACAGATTGTAGAGTGCAGGAGTAAGACTCCACGCACGGATTGTGGAGTGGAAGAGTCAGATGCACGTATAACAGAGCCCAAACAATTCGGGAACTTGTCCATAAATCGATCAAACGTAAAGAGGCTGGACCAAACAGCTGAAGCACAACCCCCACAAAGCATTTAGGTCAGAATACAATCTTAAACACACACATAAACATGTCATCAGCGCAACACACAACACAGTATACAAAAGCCTAGCAATTTCACTTGTTGGCGAACATTGAGGAAAACTTAACACACTCACAACGGTAAGTCACATCAGTCTTTAACATGTTAATGCGTAAAAAAAAAAAATAGCCAACAAGAAATATACTGTCCATCAATAAATACAAACTGACATCGTTTAATAGTAAAGAGAATTTCTAGTTACAATTGAAACTATTTAAAAGTGATAACAAAATCGGTCTCGATAGATCATGGCAAAAAAATGTAAACAAATATAATAATAATGTGTAATAATAATAATAATAAGTTAACAATATTGATACTAAATCTTAGCTATCACATGTTCACCTTCAAATGTTTCAAAAGATGTTAATTAAGGTAGTGTCAAACTCTCATCAACAAATTTCCTCCGTAAAGCAGTAGAGTATGAGGCTACACACAGCAACCTACATACATTAAATATTTTTTTAATGTTTAAGATAATAATCTGAAATATATGTTTTTCAGTCGTTTATCTGCTATCATTGGAAAGATAACGTAAGGTTCTATGAACTTTGCAAATCAATTTTTGTTATTTTCCTGATTCATACAGAAAATAATTGTATGATTTAGTAACAAATAGTTAGGAAATTTATACAAATTTAAATACATTCAACATTTAGGAATTAAACAAGTCAGATATATTTGCAGCACCTGTTACACTGCGCATGGTGTGAAAATTTAATCAAAATGGGATGGAAACTAACGAGTCAACGATTTAGCCTTAAAAATATAATGAAATTCTAATTTTCCAGCCGTAAATGCAGTTATAAAAATCCTCAACAATATTTCTCCTGATATGAATTGTTTGTATATACAGTATTTTCTTATACTTATATTTAATGAATGAAATTTGTCATCCAAAAATTATAGTGCCTATAGTTACAATATATGGAAGTACACAATATACAGTGTACCCAAAAAAGTCTAAACACAAGTTTATATACTGTTAATTTTCAATTGGACCCGAGAAAAAGACGAAAAGAAATTTAATTTTCCTAAGCCTTGTATAGTACATATATGTACTAAATAAGGGTAATAGTGTACATATTAACCCAAGGATTGCTTATTTAGGCCTAGAACAGCTTAGATTTATAGTAACTTTGTTCCACTTCTTGGTGTTCCCTTCAGCATTATAGCATTATAGTAGTGCAAAACGTGAACTTTTTGTGATAGCTATAAGTGCTATAATTTTGGGAGGATGAGTTGAATTAATTATATTATATTTAAGTTTTAATAGGAATATATATATATACAAAGACTTGACGTGTTTAACAAGTAATGATTGGGTTTACATTGCCACGAATGGCATCCTGCCACCCCTCCTAAACGCCACAGCAAATTATACGGTGTTATCTCTAAAGTCCCTCCTGATAAACCCACAACAGTGACACCGTCCTCCTAGCCAGCTGCTCCACCCTAAGTCAACCTCTCACTGTTCGCCAACTTGTTAACTTCTTAATTAAAACGATAATTCATCACGATATTGATCTCATATGCGTATCTAATAACTGGAGTTTAATTGGATAATTGGTCTAATTATTTGCCGGGTAATTATCTATGATAATTATCCCAGATTACCTAACGATAATTAAGGGTCCATCCGGGCGCGTCCCTCAGCCCCTCTGCTGAGGGGCGTACCTTGCTATACGGGTCCCGGGTCGCAGTTATTTTTTTTTGTACCACTTTCGAATGAAAGTCGTTCCTGGTGTAAGTTATATTCAGATTCCTTTTTTATATTATTTATATAACAGTTTTAAGATTGTTAAATCAAGATCCTTATTGCTTGCCTTAGTGTTGTGTGATCTTGAATGTATATATTATTTGTATTTTACTGCAAGGTCAGGTGGTGTGCCCGGGTGTCTACAGAGCTTTTCCATACTCACTTTGTTCATAGTTACCCCCTCTCTCATCTCTCTTTACCTATCCTCAGCTCTTCCCATCTTTCCTCTCTCTTAGCTTTCTCCATCAAGATCACCCCTTCTCATCTTTCTCCTACACTTTCTCCCAGTCTCCTCTCTCTCCACTTTTCTTTCCCCTCTCTCTCCTCTCTTCCCTCTCCATCCTCACACACCTCTCCTCCCCTCCTCCCTGCCCCCCATACCCTCTCCTTTCCATATATTCAAACATTCCCTTCAGTACTTTTTCCCTTTCCATTTTCAATGTCCTCCCTCTCCCCACGCCTCACCCCCCCCCTCTTTCTCTCTCTCTCTCTCTCTCTCTCTCTCTCTCTCTCTCTCTCTCTCTCTCTCTCTCTCTCTCTCTCTCTCTCTCTCTCTCTCTCTCTCTCTCTCTTAATAAAAAAGTTCCTATTTTCATTCTTGACGTCATTCATTGACACCACAATAACTCCATTTATCTCACTGTAGTTCATAAGCTTGCTTGTGTCACATGTCCCGATTCAGTACACAAATACGCTGATGATTGGAGGGAATCCGTGTTTCAAACGGGTATCACCGACAATATTATTCCCGACAAAGAATGTCTGAAGAATTAGAGCCCAATTAGAGGAATTAGAGCTGAGGAATTGAGTGACATTGTTAACACGCCAGTCATCCTTCAATTTTTTTCTTTTTTTACATCTCCATACAGAATTGTGAACTGTAATGGGTGGTAAATTGCAAAAAAAAAAAAGAAATATGGATCGAAAAGAAAACCTTCGACAAGAAAATACGACATATGAAGGGACCAACAGGCCGCAGGCTTAACAGAACGGTAGAATACTTGAACACAAGATTAACGCCAAACACAATTCTCATGACATTTTTCACTATATTAAACACTACGCAGAAAATCTATACCTGGAAATATATCTTGAATCACGTGGAGCGAGAGTTCCAGCCTAACCAGCATCCCAAGTAGTCAACATCTCTAAAGCCGATATCGGATGATGCATTCAGAAAAGGCTTGCGGTTGTTAGAAATTCAGACATATTTCAGAACAATGAGCTGTGGATGACCATAGTAATGAAGAACTTTAAATAACATTAGATGTATAATACTCCAACAATATGGACTTACCTCACCCGCACCGAGTCCAATCAGTAACGGGATAGAAATGCAAAGAAAAGGTTGAAAAAATATATATTGAATAAAAACAGGTTAGGAGGAAGTTGGGAAGGTTGAGAGGTCAGCTGTCTGGCTGCTCAGCTGACTGGCTGCTCACCTGACTGGGTGCTCACCTCACTGGGTGCTCACCTGACTGGGTGCTCACCTAACTGGGTGCTCACCTGACTGGGTGCTCACCTGACTGGGTGCTCAGCTGATTGGGTGCTCACCTGACTGGGTGCTCACCTGACTGGGTGCTCACCTGACTGGCTGCTCACCTGACTGGCTGCTCACCTGACTGGCTGCTCACCTGACTGGCTGCTCACCTAACAGATGCTCCCGTAACTGGCTGCTCACCTGACACGATCTCAGCTGACAATATTCGGCTGGTCTCCGAGCTTGTTTTTAGCGTGAAATCTGTTTAAAGCTGTAGCAGCCACGGCACTCGCCCTGGTGGCCTTTGGTGGACTTAGTGTCTGAGGGAGTGACTGAGAGAGAGAGAGACAGAGACAATCATACACAGTTACAATGAGACAGACGGAGCCAGAGAAACAGAGACATAGAAAAAGAGATACAGGGAAGAGAGAGAGAGAGAGAGAGAGAGAGAGAGAGAGAGAGAGAGAGAGAGAGAGAGAGAGAGAGGGAGAGGGAGAGGGAGAGAAGCAGGGGGGATGGTAGCATTTAACAAACAGAAACAGTAAGTAACCAGGCACCTTGAAATCTACTCTCAACATTCTGAGGCTTGTCCCTTGACGCGTGGACATCCAATATATTGTGCAAGAGCGGAGCGAGGGAACACACTGCGCATTGGCCAGCTTTTTTGTTATGGTCACAGCCCTATACAGCGACCGGGCGTTTACAGGTGGAGGCATTTCACCCCAGTGCGCACGGCCTGGCGACGGATTATTCAGATCCGCTGCACGGCTTGTGTAATCCCGGATTTGTCAGTTCCATAAAAGTGTATTTGATACTGATGGCTGTGTCAAATGGAAGTGTGTGTGTGTGTGTGTGTGTGTGTGTGTGTGTGTGTGTGTGTGTGTGTGTGTGTGTGTGCTTTCGGGAGTTGAGCTTCGTCTCTTTGGACACAGCTCTCAACTTCAATCAACTGGTGTACAGGTCCCTGAGCCTATTGGGCTATGTTCTGAATTATTCTTTATAGAAATTTCTAAAGACAGTTCTTAAGTTAATCAGCCACGCATATGCCGCTGATGATAGTCTTTTGGTATGAGATTCGGGAAAGAGATTCGGTGTGATTGACTGACTGATTAAGATTAAACCACCCAAGAGGTGGCTCGGACACGAATGGGCAAGGGATCGATGTGTTATCTATCCCGTTATTGATGTCTATAAACGTTACGTATTTTCACTGCTACGGCTAAGTATGTTAAGTAAAAAAAATGCTGTTAATTTTCAGTAGATCAGTAAATACTGGTTTTACATTACTATAAGACAAAAAATTATCATTTTTTTTCAAAATATGAAACCAGACACTATCCAGTTAACGATATCAATCGTGGTTTAGATTGTGCTGTTCTCTTTTGAATGCTGCCGACAGAAACCAAACCATGTTGGGCACGTACCCCACAGCAATTACGGTGCAAAATTGAGTGAGATTACCCGAGGCTGAAAGCCAGAATATATATATATATATATATATATATATATATATATATATATATATATATATATATATATATATATATATATATATATATATATATATACATATTGGTGTATACTGGCAGCAGGTTTTCTTTCAAACATGTTTCATTGAATATGACCGCATATTCTGTATTTATTATTTTCTGGTTTAGGGCTTCTATCCCTCTAACTATTTTCTTAGCATCAGGGCTTAATTGAAATAGGAGTTCTCCAAAACTCATTTTCGTACTTTTAAGGTGAAGAAAAGAAGTGATTTACTATAGAGTGTATTTACACTTATTTGTATAATTTGCACGACGTTTCGAACCTCCATGGTTCATTCTCAAGTGAACAGATCTTACAATACTAGTTGATTTTATACCCGCATTAGGTCAGGTGATAATACAATGAAGGTGAAAACATGGGGGGATACATAAGGGATAAACATAGGGGCTGCAGAAGGCTTATTGGCCCATACGAGGCATCTCCTATCTAAACACAATTACACTGGATTAATCTTTGTGTTTAGATAGGAGATGCCTCGTATGGGCCAATAAGCCTTCTGCAGCCCCTATGTTTATCCCTTATGTATCCCCCCATGTTTTCACCTTCATTGTATTATCACCTGACCTAATGCGGGTATAAAATCAACTAGTATTGTAAGATCTGTTCACTTGAGAATGAACCATGGAGGTTCGAAACGTCGTGCAAATTATACAAATAAGTGTAAATACACTCTATAGTAAATCACTTCTTTTCTTCACCTTAAAAGTACGAAAATGAGTTTTGGAGAACTCCTATTTCAATTAAGCCCTGATGCTAAGTAAATATATACATATATATATATATGTATTTATTTATTTATTTATTTATTAAGTAAATAGGAGTTTCCTGCTGAAATTTGAGTAGTGTAACCCCTGGTAACCAATTTTAGAAATAATTGTTTATATGCAATGTTGTAAATCCACAAAGAGCAGATTCCCCTTCAAAGTGTTCCTTGTAGCATAATAGTCAAGTTTAAACCATTTTTAGTGACTTTTTTATAGCTTTTCTCTGCGGAATATGGAATATTTTAAGCTTATTAAGAATTCACACAGCTGGTTAGTATTTTTTACCGCTCTGTTGAACTCCATGAAAACTGCGCTGAGAAAGACAGGAAGGACAGTAGTAATGGAGGAGGGCAGATGTTGGAAGTGCTGAGGAGGGGCAGATGAAGGGGGGACTTAATAGAGAGGGGCTAGACAGAAGAGGGCGACACACAGCACCGCTCCTGTACCAGGTAAGTCCACTACGGGCTCACCATAGCCCGTGCTACTTGCCCCGCTCCTGTGCCAGGTAAGTCCACTACGGGCTCACCATACCCTGTGCTACTTGGAACTTGTTCAGAGTAGCTGAATCTATAACAACAACAACAGAAGAGGGAAATGTGGAAGAGACAGAGGAAATTAATTGTATTTGTAATAATATTTTGTAACTGTCTGTACACATTAAGATAAATCGTGTTTGGAGACTAGTAATATCTTCACGTATCGTCGTAATGAACCGAATCTTATCGTCCTTCATACTTTTATATTTCAATATCTAGTTTTTTTTTATCCTTACATTAAAACGCTGAACGCAAGTTATACTATATGTGAATATAATGATTTATCTTGTTATTTTTATAATAAATTTATATTATTTTATTCAGAATATCACAATTTCTTCACCCACCTCAAGGTAAATACAGTATTATGTTATATTATATTATTGTAACCAAGGATATGATAGTCACAGTTCATCTTATTTGTTTCATTATTTTGTCTTATTTTATCAATATTATATTAACTTGATACACTAATTCTTCATTATACATTTATGAACCAATACTGTATTATTTTACATCTTACTATTTTTAATCCGTGTTTTAATCCACGTATACTTTAAGAATGGTCATACTACTGTACGAACCACATGTAACCCACTACAGTATTGTATTTTTGGTTTCATACTATCCTGGTGTACCACCGTGATGCCTGCTGGCAGACACCATCGTGATGCCTGCTGGCAGACACCATCATGTTGCCTGCTGGCAGACACCATCATGTTGCCTGCTGGCAGACACCATCGTGATGCCTGCTGGCAGACACCATCGTGATGCCTGCTGGCAGACACCATCGTGATGCCTGCTGGCAGACACCATCGTGATGCCTGCTGGCAGACACCATCATGTTGCCTGCTGGCAGACACCATCGTGTTGCCTGCTGGCAGACACCATCGTGTTGCCTGCTGGCAGACACCATCATGTTGCCTGCTGGCAGACACCATCGTGATGCCTGCTGGCAGACACCATCGTGATGCCTGCTGGCAGACACCATCGTGATGCCTGCTGGCAGACACCATCGTGATGCCTGCTGGCAGACACCATCATGTTGCCTGCTGGCAGACACCATCGTGATGCCTGCTGGCAGACACCATCGTGATGCCTGCTGGCAGACACCATCGTGATGCCTGCTGGCAGACACCATCATGTTGCCTGCTGGCAGACACCATCATGTTGCCTGCTGGCAGACACCATCGTGATGCCTGCTGGCAGACACCATCATGTTGCCTGCTGGCAGACACCATCTAGTTGCCTGCTGGCAGACACCATCATGTTGCCTGCTGGCAGACACCATCATGTTGCCTGCTGGCAGACACCATCGTGATGCCTGCTGGCAGACACCATCTAGGTGCCTGCTGGCAGACACCATCTAGGTGCCTGCTGGCAGACACCATCGTGTTGCCTGCTGGCAGACACCATCATGTTGCCTGCTGGCAGACACCATCGTGTTGCCTGCTGGCAGACACCATCATGTTGCCTGCTGGCAGACACCATCATGTTGCCTGCTGGCAGACACCAACGTGTTGCCTGCTGGCAGACACCATCATGTTGCCTGCTGGCAGACACCATCATGTTGCCTGCTGGCAGACACCATCATGTTGCCTGCTGGCAGACACCATCATGTTGCCTGCTGGCAGACACCATCATGTTGCCTGCTGGCAGACACCATCGTGTTGCCTGCTGGCAGACACCATCATGTTGCCTGCTGGCAGACACCATCATGTTGCCTGCTGGCAGACACCATCGTGTTGCCTGCTGGCAGACACCATCATGTTGCCTGCTGGCAGACACCATCGTGTTGCCTGCTGGCAGACACCATCATGTTGCCTGCTGGCAGACACCATCTAGGTGTCTGCTGGAACACCATCCAGGAGGCCATTGGAACATATGAGCTCAGCAGGTACGGCTGCCTCTCACTTTACCCCAATATACTTAAATATTTTCTGGACCCTTCCAAAGTCAAATCAATATGTAAAATATGATTATAATGAATATACGAAAGTGCCTCGACCTTGGGCCTCGACGCCAGGAACATACTATGTACATTATTAATTTTTTATGTATAAAGCAAATGACTGACAGACTTATTATAACGATATCAGACTGTACCTCTGTATATAGGATAAGGATGATGAGATTTCGGTTCCTATTGAAAAGTTTTAAATATCCAAAATTGGGTTTGTAAGACAGTCGTATATGGGTACTGCTATTTTAAATATTTATGGAAAGATGGAGTTATGGTCCTATCAGAGAAGTTCTACTTGTTTGATTAATGATATTTAAATATCTAATGTTAGGAAATATCAGCAAAAAATTTAAATATAAGTATAAAATCCACATTGAAATGTTGGTTTTACATCTAACGTCTAGTAAAGAATCCCAGTAATCACAATGGACGAAGGATATCTTGTTTGACGATTTTTTTGTTATATTCTTGTAAGCATGTGACCTTATGATGGACATATTGAAAATTCTTAATTTTATATCTCGTCGTCACGTAAAAGCCTGAACGCAGCTTTGACAACGAAGGCAAACTAGTGAAACATAACTTATAAAATAATACAAAAACTTAATTTGAATTTTTTGCTACTAGCATGATATATATTTAATACTGTAAACATCAAAACACCATATT
Source organism: Procambarus clarkii (assembly GCF_040958095.1). Lineage (NCBI taxonomy): Eukaryota > Metazoa > Arthropoda > Malacostraca > Decapoda > Cambaridae > Procambarus > Procambarus clarkii. Next base: position 41,761,769 of record NC_091183.1, on the reverse strand, counting down.
TAGCGACATCTGATTTCCTGCGGTATTCCTGCCACGGCCTGGTGTTGGGGCTCGCTCTTACCCACCGCCATACTCTTGTCTTTGCCACACGTACAAGGGCTATATGAAAGGTTGCATTCAACTTGTCATCCAAAAATTATAGTACTTATAAGTATTATGGGTACAACGTACAAAGAAGGACTGTTACTCGAAAAAAACACGTTTTGGTCTACTCATTTTGTAGAGGGGAGGAGAAAGAAGGCAAGAGCCTAGCCTATACTTTCAAATACCTAGTATAACACATGTATATACTAGATTAAACTCAAGGTAGCGTATATTATGCCTAGCATAATTTACGCCAAGGACAGGTTAGGTTTACAGTTACTGTTCCACTTTTTGGCTAGTCATTTGAAGTATTCCAGTACTGCGAAACTTTGGGAATACAAAACAAAAATTGGGGGATACAACAGTGTATTTGTATACGCTCCCCACATTATAGCTGTAAGTACTACCAGTTCTGTAGAATGGGCTAAGTTTTTAATCTCCATTTCGCAGGATGGTTAGTCATACAGGGCCATGTGATCAGTAGCCTACACTGGCAAATTTGGGATGCATTAATAGAACATCGTTAAGAACACGAGAGTGTGTGTGTACAGTAATTTCAATGCTCTGGGTAGCTTATACCAGCCGGTCTAAAGATTTGAATTTCAATAATATAATGTTGGATGGTATAAAGTTCCAACTCGCAAAGTTTACACATGCAGTGCTCAAGATTGAGAGGTTCGTCATTTGTGTCCACATACTACAGGTAATCAAACCTGATTCTGGCAATGGCCGTATCACTCTAGTGGTCGTATTGTGTTCTCAATATAATAAAGCTAAATAAATAATAATTTTGTACACTGCTGCTTTCCGGCATTTGTGTCTCTATATTTTATCATTCCTGAATAATTAGACATCACTAGAGTTGAAAACAGATGCTAATTTAGCTGTTATGTCTATTTCATCGTTATAAGTTATATTTGTGACAGGTGGTAACCATACAAAACAAACTGTTAACCCGTTATTTTGTGCAGCGAGCAGGTATCCAATCCGTCCTGTCGAATAGTACATCGAATTTTGACATAGATCCTCTAAAGCCAAAAATTGATGTACTAAATCACAGCAGCTCGCACAATTGACGTGAGGTCGCGTTTTCTATTAATGGGTCCTCGATTAGTTGACTTCGGGCAATTTAATACATCAGTTTAGTGACGTCAACGCTCGAGAGGACGGGCTGTATAATTGCAGCTATTGTGGCTCTGTATATCTTGCAGACTGAATTTTAAAGTAATTGAAGTGCAAACCGCGAATCACAAAAAAATAATCTTGTGTTTTTTTAGATTACTAGTAGCTAGTTGCAGTACATCTAGTTCTGTTGTCGTAGAGTTGAGCCAGTTGTTTAGTCTGACGTGCATTTCCTGCATGACTCTTGTTTCGGGAAAACCTAAGAGTCTGCTGTTGTTGTTTTAGATTCAGCTACTTAGAACAAAAGTTTTAAAGTAGGACGGGCTATGGTGAGCCCGTAGTGGACTTACCTGGCACAGGAGCGGGGCAAGTAGCACGGGCTATGGTGAGCCCGTAGTGGACTTACCTGGCACAGGAGCGGGGCAAGTAGCACGGGCTATGGTGAGCCCGTAGTGGACTTACCTGGCACAGGAGCGGGGCAAGTAGCACGGGCTATGGTGAGCCCGTAGTGGACTTACCTGGCACAGGAGCGGGGCAAGTAGCACGGGCTATGGTGAGCCCGTAGTGGACTTACCTGGCACAGGAGCGGGGCAAGTAGCACGGGCTATGGTGAGCCCGTAGTGGACTTACCTGGCACAGGAGCGGGGCAAGTAGGACGGGCTATGGTGAGCCCGTAGTGGACTTACCTGGCACAGGAGCGGGGCAAGTAGCACGGGCTATGGTGAGCCCGTAGTGGACTTACCTGGCACAGGAGCGGGGCAAGTAGCACGGGCTATGGTGAGCCCGTAGTGGACTTACCTGGCACAGGAGCGGGGCTGTAACTGCGACAAAGGGATCTGCTGCGGCGCGTCCTTTTCATACTAAGACCGAATCATCAGGGAAAGAATTTTTCGATTCTTTAGGTGCAATTGCTAAAAGTGTGACTGATTTTAGAAAAGCGAGATTCTCATTACTCTTCTTGAGGATGTATTTGAACACTACTTGAATAGTGGCCTGCAGATAAGTTGGAATGTCAGTGACTTTCTTGGAATGACAAGAAAGTCACTATCATAACTTACTTTCAAAGTCATTCTAATTTATTAAAGCTCATAAGTTGGAATAACAAGTTACTTTTAAATAAATATTAAGTTTAATGAGATTGAAAACGTTTATACCCACCAAGTAAACAAATAACAAGTGGGCGTGTTGATAACAATCGCTGGTGCATCGGAGGCACTGAATACTTTATCTCTGAACAATGTTGCACATCTCCTGTGTCTCAAGTTTTTGTTGCAAAACGTCATGTTGTGTGTGATTCACTTTAGAACAGCGAAATGTTTCAGTTTCTCCTCGTGTTAATGATTCTGAAAACCATACTAATTAGCAATTATATTCAAGTGGAAGAAAAAGAGAGAGAGAGAGAGAGAGAGAGAGAGAGAGAGAGAGCAAGAGAGAGAGAGAGAGAGTGTGTCTAACTGTGAGAGTAAGAGCGTGAGTGTTGTCTTGTCCTGCTCACCGAGGCCTCAACACTAATTAATGTAAACACAGTATGTATCTTGGAGCGATCCCTCGCTAATTAATGCAGCGGCCAGAGCACCAGTCTCGTCCACACCGTAACGAGGGACCGGTCCTAAGTATGTTGGGTCCTGTTGAGTCATTGCTGGCCCTCTCACCTGGCACTGCTGTGTACCAGCTGGCTCTCTCACCTGGCACTGCTGTGTACCAGCTGCCTCTCTCACCTGGCACTGCTGTGTACCAGCTGGCTCTCTAACCTGGCACTGCTGTGTACCAGCTGGCTCTCTCACCTGGCACTGCTGTGTACCAGCTGGCTCTCTAACCTGGCACTGCTGTGTACCAGCTGGCTCTCTCACCTGACACTGCTGTGTACCAGCTGGCTCTCACCTGGCACTGCTGTGTACCAGCTGGCTCTCTCACCTGGCACTGCTGTGTACCAGCTGGCTCTCTCACCTGGCACTGCTGTGTACCAGCTGGCTCTCACCTGGCACTGCTGTGTACCAGCTGGCTCTCTCACCTGGCACTGCTGTGCACCAGCTGGCTCTCTCACCTGGCACTGCTGTGTACCAGCTGGCTCTCTCACCTGGCACTGCTGTGTACCAGCTGGCCCTAATTTTATTAATTATTTTGCATCAACATTTTTATTTTCCTTCAAAATGGCACCAGAGCGGACAGTTATGAATAATGATTAACGATACTACTCAAGAAGATGAAATTTCTGTAATTATTTTGTTATTATACCCTCGATTAGTATTGCCTTAGCTCCTGGCCCAGGATCTCAGGCTCTCTGATATCCTCCACCACCACTGCACTCCACCACCACCCTTCGCCACTACACTCCACCACCACTGCCTTCCCCACCAATCTAGCGCAAGTAACGCCATCACCCAGGAACACTCATTTCATCCACATAATGGAATGATTGCACAATATGGCGTCACCGTGGGAACCACAGCCCAGGGCACATTAACTCTAAAATAAGTTCAAGCTGAAATTGGACAGTAATGGAACACAATTTTCCCTATCAAGGATGATGACAAAAGAGTGGAAAACCGCGATTGCTGTCTCGAGGTAGAAATAACTTACCAGGAGAGAAAGGGGCTTTAGTAACTTCCTAGATTCAACATTTTAAATCATTGCGAGGCTTCTGATCATGGCGCTTTTCTTAGGCTTTATTTATGATGATTTTTTTATATTTTCTATGTAATATATTTTGTGGTAAATTATATAGGATATTCTTTAAATTAATTTGACTGTTACAAGTTGTTATTGAGTGTCGTTTTCATTTCATCGTCCACTCCAAGACTATCATGTGCATGGATCATAACCACTTTATACTCTTAACTCTCTCTGCCATCCCTTCTTCATCACAGCCCGTCCTCAGAAATTTCTTCTCTTTAATACAATAGCTAAATAGTCGCCAATGATTCCATCCTCATCAACAAAGACCAACGTTCATTCCGTGCACCCGCCAAACTTCCTGTTTATGAATGAAAAACGGCTTACACACAACCCGTCCTCGACTCATGTCCATTACATCAAGCGGTCAACCGCTAGATGTAATGGACAGCTAGGGAAGGCGGTTACACCAGTCCGTCCTCCAAACAAAGACCCAAAAGTGATTCCATGCTCCCGCCAAACCCGCTGTTTATGAATGAAAAACGGTTTACACACGACTCACAACTGATTTCGTTCGAACACTTCCGGAACAAGTGCTTCACTGACGAATTTTGTTCGAACCACAACGCTATAAATGCTTCACCCAACAACTACAAATACAAATAATCGTCAACAGAACCTAAACACCTAACCTAACACATGCCTATATATGCACAATATGCTAATATATATTGTAATACTTATATTTGAGAAAATTCCTGTTTTAAATGAACAGCCTGTAAAAATTTTTAAATGCGTCTGTGGGGTCGACCGCTGGGTGTAATGGACTTGAGTCGAGGACGGGTTGCCCGCGTACTACAAATATAAATAATAGTCAACAGAACCTAAATACCTAACCTAACCTACATTACGCCTAACTATACAATAAACTGTAATATATAATAATATTCAAATGTATAATAATATTAATTTATATATGGGAACAAATCTATTTTTAATACACAACGTGTTAAAATTGAGGAACTCGTCTTGGGGGCACGGCCGCCGCTTTAACGAGCCTAGACCATGATTCAACGAGTATTAATGCATTTACTTATTAACCTGTACATATTTTCTTAATCTTTGGCGGCTTTGTTGAAACAGTTTAATATGGGAATCGAAACTTCTGTCAATTGTTATTATTGTTATTACCAGCCTCCTATATAGTGCTTCGGAGCTCATGGACTTTTATGATTTTATACTGCAAATCATAACTTTTCGTCTGTACCACATAGACATGATTAGAGAGCTGCTACAGTGTGTCTGGGTACAAGCGACTGGATGAACAACTCAGCGGGTGTTCTTCCTATTTTGGGGTGTTGTACGTGCTGCTATGGCGGTGTGTTCACTCATAGAATGAGTGACACTCGCCCTTCGGGGGCAAAAAAAACTAGAAAAATTCTATAAAATAAATCTTCATTTCCCAGTTCTAATTAGCGAGCTCTCGTTACTGACAAGAAGAAAGTGTGTGAATCAACGCTGAATAAGAGGCACTAAGAGGAGGCGGGACCACACACCAAATAAAACATACCGAAGAAAGGCAAGATATTATATTAAAGAAAAAAAACCTAATGTGTTGTGGGGGACAATTTAGTGTGCGACAGTGTGTGGTGGTGTTGGGAGGGAGCTCTTAAGAGGACAATCTGGGCGGGTACGATGTTTCCTCTCACAACAAGGGGCGTCCGCAGCTGAAATATAAGCAAGCGAGCGTCTCCTAGGTAAACATGTGATAAAGAGCTCGAGCGCTTCCTCCCAGCACGTGATTAGAAGCTGAGTCAGTGTTCTCAGGTATGTGTGTGGTCTCTTATTCTGTCTTCACAGCAAAGTGGTTTAATTTGGGGGACACACTAGAAATTGGTATTTGGGTACCTATTTTTGTCAATTTTATTATTTATTATTTTGCAGACTTTTAGAAGTTTCTTTGGCTAGGCTTAGGGTCGGATACAAGTACCTCTGGGAGTTTGCACCAGCTGCTGAAGTAGATCTGCCTAAATGTAAACTCTGTCAGGAGAATTCAGTTACACAGTGACGCAAGATGTGTGAATAGTTCTGCTGACAGTTTACATTTGGTCAGATCTACTGCAGCAGGTGGTGCAAACTCCCCGAGGTTCATGCCACTGTTTTAAGATAATATTTGTTGGCTGAATCACGAAGTTTGGCTACAGGATAACTGTGTTCGGCTACAGGATTACAGGTTAACTGTTTGGTTACAAGATTACAGGTTAACTGTTTGGCTACAGGATTACAGGTTAACTGTGTTTGGCTACAGGATTAATGTTTTTGGACACATCGTTTTAGCTGAAGGATCATTGTTTGGGTGTAGATATTTAAGATTAGGCTTAGTTTTAAATGCATTTCGTAAAATTCTATTACTGGACTTGCAGTTGTTATATAGTTTCAACACAAATGGTTTCGTCTTCCACGACACCAGACAATATTTCCAGGTCCATTGCTCCCATTCTTGCCACGTGTTGCAAGATTTCCAAATTTGAAACGAAAAAAAATAATTTTGTTGCTGGATTTTATTAATTTGATGTAAAATGGATGTGAGACGGAAAGAGAATTCTTAAGATGAAATAGACAAATAGTCAAGCAGACAGACAGGAAGGCAGACAGACAGACAGGTAGGCATAGACAGGCAGACTTACAATCAAGCAAATAGATAAAAATTGACATAACGGCGGATAGACAAACATAGAAATTGTATATGTAGGGAGAGGTTTATTGACGGAGAGCGAGACAGAAGGATGTAGAAAGAGAGCAAAGGACGAGAAGACAAAATGTAATAATTATGAGGAGAGGAAGAAGGAGAGGAGTGATGATGAGAGAGAGAATGTGACAGAGAGATAGAGTGGAGGGGTAAGGAAGGGAAAATGACACGATGGTGAGAGTGAGATGAATCTGAGAAGAAAGGTGAAGATGACGGTGATGATATGAAAGAGAAAGATAAGGGAAAAGGTGAAAGCTATTGAGAAAGGAAGAGGAAGAAGGAAAAAGGCAGAGTAGGAAGAGAAAGGAACGACAAGGGGAGGAGAGTTAGGGAAATGTGTACACCAGGAAGAGGAGCACAGAGAGAGATGGTAGACAGGTGGAGAGGGGAAACAGGTGGACAGGGGGAGACAAGTGGAGAGGGGGGGACAGGTAGAGTGTGGAAGACAGAGAGATGTGGAGGGTTAAAACATAATTGCTCATTGTTACCCAAACTTTTGACAACTCTGCAACAAATTACACCTCGGCAGCTGTTTTATATTCACGTCTGGATTTAAACAATGACAATAATTGGGTGAAATTGTTTGACGCAGCAGTGGGATTAGCGCTCCCCCTCCCCGACACACACACACACACACACACACACACACACACACACACACACACACACACACACACACACACACACACACACACACACACACACTAAAAGGAAAAAAAAGACGAAAAAAGGAATGATTGCAGGTTAAATGTGCACCAGTTACAAATGTGGCCTACATCTGTAGTTTATTATAGGCCTAAATTCGTCATCTAGGGTGTTGCAATGCCACAAGAAAATTACACCAATCAAACAGACTCATTTCTCTTTTTTTTTCATTTCTTTTTATATTTGCTGTTTTCTTCTCGTCATCTCTTTTTTTCGGTCGTATCATTCTCAGTTTTATTCAAAATTAAATACTAAAAATAAATATAATCTCGTCTACAAAAACTCACAGTTTTAAATTCTATCTCCTTAGTGCAACATTTTCTGCTCCACTTTCATTTGCATGCTGAAAGCTTGCTGTTTATTTTGGCTTAATTACCAGGCATCAAGTATTGCTTCATCAGCCTTGCCCTGGAGGTGAAGGAGGAGTCCTGGGGTGGAGAAGGGGGTTCCTGGGGTGGAGGAAGGGTCCTAGAGATGAAGGAGGGGGTCCTGGGGTGGAGGAGGGGTCTTACGGATGGAGATGGGGTCCTGGGAGTAGAGGAGGGGTCCAAGGGGTGGAGAAGGGGTCCTACGGGTGGAGATGGGGTCCTTGGCGTAGAGGAAGGGGGTCCAAGGGGTGGAGAAGGGGTCCTACGGGTGGAGATGGGGTCCTGGGGGTAGAGAAAGGGGTCCAAGGGGTGGAGAAGGGGTCCTACGGGTGGAGATGGGGTCCAAGGGGTGGAGAAGGGGTCCTACGGGTGGAGATGGGGTCCTGGGGGTAGAGGAAGGGGTCCAAGTGGTGGAGAAGGGGTCCTACGGGTGGAGATGGGGTCCAAGGGGTGGAGAAGGGGTCCTACGGGTGGTGATGGGGTCCTGGGGGTAGAGGAAGGGGTCCAAGGGGTGGAGAAGGGGTCCTACGGGTGGAGATGGGGTCCTTGGCGTAGAGAAGGAGTCCTGGGGTGGAGGAGGAGTCCTGGAACTTGACCTATGGGGGACGTCCAACTTCGTCTTGTGCTTGACTAGATATGGACTCCACGCTTGAGCCGCATTCTCCAGGATTGGTCTGACACATGTGATATACAAGGTTACTTGTATAATTACGCAAATTTGTAAAGGGAGTTTTTATGATAGATAGTTTAGCATATGCCGCTGATGATATCCTTTTGATATGAGTTTCTGGAAACTGGTGTGGTGTAATATCAACCTCTAGATCTCTATCTCTGTCTGATGGAAGATTTCATCTCCCATTTTGTACCTTGTGTCCTGTCTCCCTTGTGTGTGTGTGTGTGTGTGTGTGTGTGTGTGTGTGTGTGTGTGTGTGTGTGTGTGTGTGTGTGTGTGTGTGTGTGTGTGTGTGTGCGTATGTGTGTGCGTGTACTCACGTCACTATGCCTGCTGAGGCTGAGCTGCGTGCGAGCGTGCAAGAAGTTCGTGGATCAGGTGATCGACGAACTACGATACGGTAACGGCATCTTGCCTGACGTTCTCTGAGCCGACCTTCACAACAGAGGAACGCGACAACAGGAGAGATAACACGGGGGGAGAGAGAGATGACGAGGCGATAAAATCAAAGAAGAAAGAAGCAAAGATTTCAATACTCTGAGCCATATTGCATACATAAGCACTTTGAGCGTGCAACACAGGATCTCTTGTGCAGCAGATATATTCCAGGACAAGCCCGAGATATGTTTCGAATCTTAACATAAAGATTCCTGATAAGTTTGATATGTATCAGATCTTGAAATCTTTGGATTTCTTTTAATATTCAAACTTATATGCTTCATTTGTTCAAAGTTATACCCAATCACTTGGGGTGGACGGTAGAGCGACGGTCTCGCTTCATGCAGGTCGGCGTTCAATCCCCGACCGTCCAAGTGGTTGGGCACCATTCCTTTCCCCCCGTCCCATCCCAAATCGTATCCTGACCCCTTCCAAGTGCTATATAGTCGTAATGGCTTGGTGCTTTCCCCCCGATAGTTCCCTTCCCTTCCGGTGTGTCCAGATTCATTAATACATTAATGTTCAAAGTTATATGGTTACAAAATTAACTGGTTACAAAATAGGAATATTATAAAATGTTTGTTACCTACAAGCTGGTACTTTCTTCGAACTCCTCCGACGCTGGGCAGGAACCGAGTATACATTGGCATCACCACACTGATCACCAGTTGATTGACAGTTGAGAGGCGGGACCAAAGAGCCAAAGCTCAACCCCCGCAAGCACAATTAGGTGAGTACAATTAGGTGAGTACTGATGTGCTGGAGAAGGAAACTGACTGCTCTATGGGCTCCTGTTGCTTAGATGAGCCTGAAACCCAGATTCTTGAGAAAGCTCCAGTCACTGTCTTCCCGTGGACCAAGAATCTCAGAGTCTGTAGGAATAAAGTTTTAATGCAGGCGATGAGTCACAATAACGTGGCTAAAGTATGTTGACCAGACCACACACACTAGAAGGTGAAGGGACGACGACGTTTCAGTCCGTCCTGGACCATTCTCAAGTAGATTGTGGTCCAGGTTGTTCAAGTCGAGAATGGTCCAGGACGGACCGAAACGTCGATGACTTACTGTAAATATGTAGCACTTATAATAGCACTTTCTCTGTAACTAGATGACATTGTATCTATAAGGTGTGAAGGATTGAAGAAATTGTTTATGTAATAATATAAGATGAGGTCTGATAAAGACCTTTTGTGCCCTCTGTAATGCTTTTGCGCTACCGCTCACAGGATGAGTATGGGGTGCACAATAAACTAGCCGCCTTCGGCGGCAACAATCATCAACCGTCGTCCCCTTCACCTTCTAGTGTGTGGTCTGGTCAACATAAAGTTTTAATGGTGCTTTATTTCACAGTACTCGTCTGATCTGACCTCTTAGAGCAACAGAGAGGGCAGTGTGTGTGGCTGCCAAGGTGAATACACAAATATAGTTCCATGCCAGCTGTCTGCCGGTCCTCCGTGAGCGTAGTGTAATTCCATTTCCTCAACCAGCGGGGAGAGCAGACGTTATGGGACATTAGAAAACGAGGCACTCTGCTGGAAACTGGGCAGATGCGAGGCTTTTCATAATGATGTCACTGACTTCGTGGTGTCTTGTGTGGCATCCCTTGAATTTTTCCACAGTTCAAGCCATGTAACCAGTATTCATCTGCTTCCGCCTCACCACAAATACATTTATATACAGTGTGTGTACTGGGGCAGTAGAGCGGAGGCCAACTGCACATCGCGTGCCTATCACAGATTAGGGACCGCTAAAAAGAAATCCCTTACATGGGGAGTAAGCACGGCATTGTGCAAGCGTGGTCACTGGGTATCGTTGCTGTTTCCACACACACATATGTGGCAGACTCCATACACAGTTTCAAGTGTAGATATGATAGAGCCAAATAGGCTCAGGAATATGTACACCGGTTGAGAGGCGGGACCCAAGAGCCGAAGCTTAACCCCAGCAAGCACAATTCATAGTTAGGTTAGTGCACACACATTTCACATATTGTGCAAGAATACTCCTCCTTAGTCCTAGCATTCTGACAGAAAACAAAGGAGATGGGATCCGACCTCCGCTGGGGAAAATTTACATGAAATGTATTAATACAAAAATTCTTTGCCAGAGGCACAGACACACACAGTGACGGAGCTGCGGAACTTAAGCTCCTGTCCTCGGGTCCCTTCCCAGTCACACAAGTATCATCAGAACCGGATAGACGAAGCTGATGTTACTTACGGGCAGCCTGATGTTAATGATGCGAAAACAAAATACCGGATGGTATACAAATGATGACGCCCTGGGGTTAATGGGTGTTTGGTAGGGTATTATTGTGCGCTGACCCAGCCGTCACTATGGCTGGTACTGACCCAGCCGTCACCATGGCTGGTACTGACCCAGCCGTCACCATGGCTGGTACTGACCCAGCCGTCACCATGGCTGGTACTGACCCAGCCGTCACCATGGCTGGTACTGACCCAGCCGTCACCATGGCTGGTACTGACCCAGCCGTCACCATGGCTGGTACTGACCCAGCCGTCACCATGGCTGGTACTGACCCAGCCGTCACCATGGCTGGCACTGACCCAGCCGTCACCATGGCTGGTACTGACCCAGCCGTCACCATGGCTGGTACTGACCCAGCCGTCACCATGGCTGGTACTGACCCAGCCGTCACCATGGCTGGTACTGACCCAGCCGTCACCATGGCTGGTACTGACCCAGCCGTCACCATGGCTGGTACTGACCCAGCCGTCACCATGGCTGGTACTGACCCAGCCGTCACCATGGCTGGTACTGACCCAGCCGTCACCATGGCTGGTACTGACCCAGCCGTCACCATGGCTGGTACTGACCCAGCCGTCACCATGGCTGGTACTGACCCAGCCGTCACCATGGCTGGCACTGACCCAGCCGTCACCATGGCTGGTACTGACCCAGCCGTCACCATGGCTGGTACTGACCCAGCCGTCACCATGGCTGGCACTGACCCAGCCGTCACCATGGCTGGCACTGACCCAGCCGTCACCATGGCTGGCACTGACCCAGCCGTCACCATGGCTGGTACTGACCCAGCCGTCACCATGGCTGGCACTGACCCAGCCGTCACCATGGCTTTCACTGACTTGTGGCAATAAAAAAGACACACAGATAATAACTCAGATAATTATAATGAATTTGGCCTGGCGGCGCAGGTAATGAGGCAAGATGATTGGTAAAGGTAAATGATTTTCACACCCGAGGTGGCAACACCCTCGCTCGGCCACGCCCTCGCCGCCCCCGCCACCACCACCACCACCACCAGACCACTATCTCCATAACCACCACCACCAGAGCCATCACCACCACTACCACCACCACCACCAGACAACTATCTCCATCACCACCACCACCACCACCAGACCACTATCTCCATCACCACCACCACCAGAGCCATCACCACCACCACCACCACCAGACCACTATCTCCATCACCACCACCACCAGAGCCATCACTACCTCCACCACCACCACCAGACCACTATCTCCATCACCACCACCACTATCTCCATCACCACCACCACCACCACCACCAGAACCTTCACCACTATCTCCATCACCACCACCACCACCACCACCACCACCACCACTATCTCCATCACCACCACCACCACCACCACCACCAGAACCTTCACCACTATCCCCATCACCACCAACACCACCACCACCACCACACCACCAACACCACCACCACACCACCATCACCACCACTATCACCACCACCACCACCACCACACCACCACACCACCATCACCACCACCACCACCACCACCACCACCACACCACCACCACCACCACCACCACCACACCACCACACCACCACCACCACCACCACCACCAGAACCTTCACCACTATCTCCATCACCACCAACACCACCACCACACCACCACCACCACACCACCACCACCACACCACCACACCACCACCACACCACCACCACCACACCACCACCACCACACCACCACATCACCACCACACCACCACCACAACCACCACCACCATCATCATGAAAGGTGCTTCACAACATAGAGAAATAAGCTGATATAACTGGGAAAAACACTGTAACTGGACAAGGGAATACCTGATGAACAGGAAACAGTCACAGTCAGATAGGTGTCGAGCTGAGGGGATGTGACAGGTTGGATCACTCCAAGGCTCCGTCCTGGGACCATTACTGTAGCTAGTTTATGTCCCTGCCCGTCCCCAAGGAGTGAGCTCGTTCCTATCAATATTGCATAGCCATCCTGCAGGAGTGAGCTCGTACATATCAGTGTTGCATAGCCATCCTGCAGGATGGCTATGCAACCGTCCCCGGAACAACCGTGGACATTTTCAAGAGGAAACTAGATTTATTCCTCCAAGGAGTGCCGGACCAACCGGGCTGTGGTGGGTATGTGGGCCTGCGGGCCGCTCCAAGCAACAGCCTGGTGGACCAAACTCTCACAAGTCAAGCCTGGCCTCGGGCCGGGCTTGGGGAGTAGAAGAACTCCCAGAACCCCATCAACCAGGTATCAACCAGGATGTGCTCGTACATATCAGTGTTGCATGGCCATCCCGTAGGAGTCAGCTCGTACGTATAAATGTTGCAGACTCGCAAAACTCATGAGGAATATAAAACCCAAGGAAGTCTAAAGATTTGTTGAACGAACTTGATAAAATCTCAAAGTGTAAATTAAAATGGCTGTTAGAAATTAACATAAAAAGTGTAAGGTAATTAAAATGTGAACGGAAGATTCAAAACCGGAAGGCATCTATAGAGCTCGAAAAGCGAAAACGCTTTTCGATTGAATACAACACTGACACCAGAGGCACGAGTAGCAAGATAACATCAGCAGTATATGGGAAGTTGACCAACATTAGAACGGTTTTAACTAAATAAGGACTTTCAAGACAATCTGTGCAGCCTTTATGTGGCCAGTACTAGAAATACGCAGCACTGCCTTGGACTCCATCTCGTGAAACACACAAAGTTTAGCCTAAAGTCCAGCCAACCCAACCCTTACCCCCCTCCCCACGCCATCTACCCCCAACACAAAGCACCTCCACCACTCCAACAACCCCTACCACCTCCCTCAACCCAACGACCCCCACCACCCAATCCACCTTCCCCCCAACCAAAAATGAACTAATAACAATAATCATAACATACACAGATCCATAGCTGTGCCCTCTAATCTTATCTTTTTGTGTAGGATTTCTGACAAAAGAATTATGAAAACTGTTATTGGAAATGTGGCATTAACTTGGTAAGCCGGATTAACCAACACGAGCCTAGGTAGGGGTGAGGGGGTGAGGAGGCCATACAACCATATGGTAGAGGTAAAGGCTTGGTGGTGAAGTTAGGGGTGAACAGAAAAGGTTAGAGGTTAACGGAAAAGGTTAAGGGGAAACAGAAGAGGTTAATATTTAATAAGAGAGGTTACGAGTCAACCTGAGAGGTTATGTAACAACAGGAGAGCTTATGAGTCAACAGGAGAGGTTACGTGACAACAGGAGAGTTAAGAGTCAGCAGGAGAGGTTATATGACAACAGGAGAGCTTATGAGTCAACAGGAGAGTTACGTGACAACAGGAGAGTTAAGAATCAGCAGGAGAGGTTATATGACAACAGGGGAGCTTATGAGTCAACAGGAGAGGTTACGTGACAACAGGAGAGTTAAGAATCAGCAGGAGAGGTTATATGACAACAGGGGAGCTTATGAGTCAACAGGAGAGGTTACGTGACAACAGGAGAGTTAAGAGTCAGCAGGAGAGGTTACGTGACAACAGGAGAGTTAAGAGTCAACAGGAGAGGTTATATGACAACAGGGGAGCTTATGAGTCAACAGGAGAGGTTACGTGACAACAGGAGAGTTAAGAATCAGCAGGAGAGGTTATATAACAACAGGAGAGCTTATGAGTCAACAGGAGAGGTTACGTGACAACAGGAGAGTTAGGAGTCAGCAGGAGAGGTTATATAACCACAGGAATAACAATTAATAATGTGGATAGGGATAAATAGGAGTGGTGAGAAGTGCGCAGGAAAGGATAGGAGATATAGTAGGAAGGTAGAGGATGTATGGTAGATGGAGGAGGAGTAGGTCCGTGTGAAGAAGAGTATTGATAAATTTAATGAATGGTACATGGCGTGAAGCCCGTGGGAACCGCCTCACCTGACCACCACCACCATCATTACCACCACTTCCACCACCATCATCACCACCTCCACCACTACCACCACTAACATTAAAACAATCACTACCACCAACAGATTTCAGGAGGTCTTTACAATAGAACCAACGTGAAGTCCAAGGCTACATGATGAGAGGCTGGAGGAAACAATGAATGACATTGAAGTCACTGTAGAAGAGGTAAAAAATACCTGGAGGAATTAAATGTGACAAAATAAACCTATTGATAAATGTGACTTAATCTCACTCGTAGCCTGGTGGATAGCGCGCAGGACTCGTAATTCTGTGGCGCGGGTTCGATTCCCGCACGAGGCAGAAACAAATGGGCAAAGTTTCTTTCACCCTGAATGATGCCCCTGTTACCTAGCAGTAAATAGGTACCTGGGAGTTAGTCAGCTGTCACGGGCTGCTTCCTGGGGGTGGAGGCCTGGTCGAGGACCGGGCCGCGGGGACACTAAAGCCCCGAAATCATCTCAAGATAACCTCAAGATAACCATGGCTGCTGAAGGAGGCCGCAGACGTACTTTGTCACTGGCTATCCAAAATATTCAATAAAACATTCGAGACAGGAAATCTCCCAGAATTCTGGAAAAAGGCAAATGTAGGAGCCGGTCGGCCGAGCGGACAGCACGCTGGACTTGTGATCCTGTGGTCCTGGGTTCGATCCCAGGCGCCGGCGAGAAACAATGGGCAAAGTTTCTTTCACCCTATACCCCTGTTACCTAGCAGTAAAATAGGTACCTGGGTGTTAGTCAGCTGTCACGGGCTGCTTCCTGGGGGTTGAGGCCTGGTCGAGGACCGGGCCGGGGGGACACTAAAAAAAAGCCCCGAAATCATCTCAAGATAACCTCAAGAAGATAGTCCCAATATTCAGAAAGGGGACAGACAGGAGGCACTAGTGTCACTGACCAGTGCCACTGACAATGTACAGACCAGTGTCACTGACAAGTAATCCATGCTGGGAAAGTAATTCGACTGTGAATGGTGGAGGACCTAGAGAAGACCAGCTTTTTAATGAAAGAGCAGCATAGATATGGAAAGAGAAAATCGTGCCTGACAAACTTTATTGAGTTCTATGACAGTTACTAAAATAAAACTGGGAAAAGATGGTTGGGTAGGCTATATGTTCTTAGATTGTCAAAAAGCATTTGACACTGTTCCTCAGGAAAGTCTGAGATAACTTTAAAAACACTGAACTTGATAAAGGAGTGCCTGTAGGACAGTATGCAGAGTCACAGTCAGAGAGCTGTTTCGAGCTGGAAGAATGTAATAACTGAGGGTCCCAAAAGGCTCTCTCTTTGCACCGCTATTGTTCCTAAATTAGGTGGACGACCTTCTCAACAGATAGCTTTTACATGTAAATGTTTGCAGATGACGCAAAATGATGGAGCATGTTCAAGCATGAAGAGTACCTCAGGAAGTACAGGAGGACCTTGACAGATAAGAAGAGGGCAAATAAGTGGTTGATGAAAATAAATTCCATCAAGTGTAATGAAATAAAGATGGAGAACGTAGACCAAGAAGTATTTACACCATAAGGGGAAGACAACTACAGGAATCGGAAAGCGAGAAAGATTTGGGAGTGGATATAAATCCAACACTAACATCGGAGGCACATAAACAGGGTAACATAAGCACTATATAGACGTTGGGAAACATTAGAACATTTTCAGAAACTTAAACCAGGACTCCTTCAAGGCAATCTGTACAACCTTTAATGACTATTACTGCAATATGCAACACCTGCATGGAACCCCCACCTGTGAAGCATTGAAACCAAAATTGAAAAGGTACAGAGGTTTGCAACAAGATTAGTACCAGAGTAAGAGGGTTAAGCTATGGAGATATTCTAATGAAATTAAATTTCGCAAACCTAGAGGATAGCAGAATCAGAGGGGATATGATCACAAAATACAAAATACTGTGGGGAATAGACAAGGGAGACAAAGACATCTTCTTTAAATTGCGAGAAAGTAGAAGAAAATACGAGTAAGGAAATACTCGTTCCTGGTACGGGTGGTCACTGTACTGAAAGACGAAGTTGTGGAAGCCACCTCCATCCACAACTTTAAGGCTAAATTCAACATAGAATTTGAGCATTAGAATTATACTAGCTAAATTATAACGCAACAAGTACAACAAGGGTAGTAGGCTGGACATGAAGAGCTAGACGTCACTCCCCCCCATGCACACTGTTGGGTAAGTAACGATAGGTAGGTATGTAGGACTTACTGCGTTACTTAGTCACTGTCTTGTGTAGGTACATCTCTCTCTCTCTCTCTCTCTCTCTCTCTCTCTCTCTCTCTCTCTCTCTCTCTCTCTCTCTCTCTCTCTCTCTCTCTCTCTCTCTCTCTCTCTCTCTCTCTCTCTCTCTGTGTCTCTCTCTCTCTGTGTCTCTCTCTCTCTCTCTCTCTCTCTCTCTCTCTCTCTCTCTCTCTCTCTCTCTCTCTCTCTCTCTCTCTCTCTCTCTCTGTGTCTCTCTCTCTCTCTCTCTCTCTCTCTCTCTCTCTCTCTCTCTCTCTCTCTCTCTCTCTCTCTCTCTCTCTCTCTCTCTCTCTCTCTCTCGCTCTCTCTCACTCTCTCTCTCGCTCTCTCTCTCTCTCTCTCTCTCTCTCTCTCTCTCTCTCTCTCTCTCTCTCTCGCTCTCTCTCTCTCTCTCTCTCTCTCTCTCTCTCTCACTCTCTCTCTCGCTCTCTCTCTCTCTCTCTCTCTCTCTCTCTCACTCTCTCTCTCGCTCTCTCTCTTCCTCTCTCCAAGCTTTTTAACTGAAAAAGGCGATAACGAAAGAGTTAAAGTAAGAGAAAAAGTAAAAGGGTGTAAAATATCAAATTGGAAGAGGGAGAAAGGAAAAAACTGTGAGAAATGACGGGATAGAAAAATGTGAGCAAAGGAAAAAATGGATAATGAAAACAGAGATACGACAATAAATAAAGAATAAGAGTGCGAAAGTAATAACTGAGTAAACAGAGGAAACAAGAGAGTAGATAAAGCGGTAACACCCGTAAAGAGGCGAAATCAAGAGGGATTAAAGGCAAAATAACTAATAAATCAAGTGCAAATTGAGCTCAGTGATGGTGCAGGTATAGAGCTCAGCTCTTGTGTGTATTGGCATCTCTAGAGCATAAGTTATTTGAGTGTTGTTGTTGTTAAAGAGTCGCTACCTGGAACAAAAAGTTCCAAGCAGCACGGGCTATGGTGAGCCAGTTGTTCTTTCTAGTTATTTGATGTATAGTTAGTTAATAACTGCTGTGGTGAGTTATCCATCTGACACATGTGTCCACGTGTTACCGTGATCCAGCATGTGTTGAAGATATGAGAGGTTTTATTCTGTACCTGATGTTATATATTGATGCTTTATTCTGGTAGGGGGAGCCAGTCGGCCGAGCGGACAGCACGCTGGACTTGTGATCCTTTGGTCCTGGGTTCGATCCCAGACACCGGCGAGAAACAATGGGCAGAGTTTCTTTCACTTTATGCTCCTGTTACCTAGCAGTAAAATAGGTACCTGGGTGTTAATCAGCTGTCAGGGGCTGCTTCCTGGGGGTGGAGGCCTGGTCGAGGACCGGGCCGCGGGGACACTAAAAAGCCCCGAAATTATCTCAAGATAATCTCAAGATATCCTCAAGATAGTGTTGTCTTATACCAAAGCAGGTGCTGTTTGGTGCTAACTAGTTCCACAGCAAGTGTAGACTTACGCAGAATGTAGTCAAACATATCATCTCTCCTTCCACCTGAAGCAAAGGACAATGCCTTAAGGCAAATTGATGTTGTGGTCATCAATTTGTGGTTCCCTACACCACTCCAGTGGCGCCGCCGGAAGTGCAGTTGTTGTGATGGCGGGAGATGGTTCCTGTGGTGAGCGGGAAGCTCCGCTCTTATTGCTAAATTATTTGCCATAAGCACCATTCTGTGCTTTTTTCTGTTTCTCATAATCCTTACACTCAAACGATTATATGTATCCAATGACGACACGTTAACTGTGACGCCTCGTCATCCTCGGCTGCACTCAGCTCACCATGGAGTAGTTGAGACGTGCTAGTGTCTCAAGCTAGGTATAAATATAATGAAGTAATCAATAATAGATTCAGAGTTTGTCTCTTGTGGAGTCCTTCCCATATTGGTCTCCGAATGCATGACAGAACTGATGAGTTAACTAATGCTAACCCGTTTTCTGTTCTTAGGTCCTCCGGTAGATTAAGATAAGGCATTCTAGTACATCATTTTCTTGACGTTGGGAGCGTTTGTGAGAACGGGCTGCCAGGAGATAGGCATGGGGGTCCACGACTGCTCCACGGGATGGGTATAGGTCCACCACTCCGCCACGGAATAGGTATGGGTTCCATCACCGCCAACGGGATGAGAATGAAGCTCCTCCACCGCCCATGGACTGAGTATGGGGCGCATAATAAATGAACAAACTTACATGCCTCC
>NC_091183.1:41727395-41739895 GCF_040958095.1 Procambarus clarkii | reverse complement strand
TTGACCCCTGACACTGTCTTATGTTGACCCCCTGATACTGTGTTATGTTGACCCCTGACACTGTCTTATGTTGACCCCCCTGATACTGTGTTATGTTGACCCCTGACACTGTCTTATGTTGACCCCCTGATATTGTGTTATGTTGACCCCTGACACTGTGTTATGTTGACCCCTGACACTGTCTTATGTTGACCCCCTGATACTGTGTTATGTTGACCCCTGACACTGTCTTATGTTGACCCCCTGATACTGTGTTATGTTGACCCCTGACACTGTGTTATGTTGACCCCCTGACACTGTTATGTTGACCCCCTGACACTATGTTGTGTTGACCCCTTGACACTGTGTTATGTTGACCCTTGACACTATGTTATGTTGACCCCTTGACACTGTGTTATGTTGACCCCTTGACACTGTGTTATGTTGACCCCTGATACTGTGTTATGTTGACCCCTGATACTGTGTTATGTTGACCCCTGATACTGTGTTATGTTGACCCCCTGACACTGTGTTATGTTGACCCCCTGACACTATGTTGTGTTGACCCTTGACACTATGTTATGTTGACCCCTTGACACTGTATTATGTTGACCCCCTGATACTGTGTTATGTTGACCCTTGACACTATGTTATGTTGACCCCTTGACACTGTGTTATGTTGACCCCTGATACTGTGTTATGTTGACCCCCTGACACTGTGTTATGTTGACCCCCTGACACTATGTTGTGTTGACCCTTGACACTATGTTATGTTGACCCCTTGACACTGTGTTATGTTGACCCCTGATACTGTGTTATGTTGACCCCCTGACACTGTGTTATGTTGACCCCCTGACACTATGTTGTGTTGACCCTTGACACTATGTTATGTTGACCCCTTGACACTGTGTTATGTTGACCCCTGATACTGTGTTATGTTGACCCCCTGACACTGTGTTATGTTGACCCCCTGACACTGTGTTATGTTGACCCCCTGACACTATGTTGTGTTGACCCCTTGACACTGTGTTATGTTGACCCTTGACACTATGTTATGTTGACCCCTTGACACTGTGTTATGTTGACCCCCTGACACTATGTTGTGTTGACCCTTGACACTATGTTATGTTGACCCCTTGACACTGTGTTATGTTGACCCCCTGATACTGTGTTATGTTGACCCTTGACACTATGTTATGTTGACCCCTTGACACTGTGTTATGTTGACCCCCTGATACTGTGTTATGTTGACCCTTGACACTATGTTATGTTGACCCCTTGACACTGTGTTATATTGACCCCTGATACTGTGTTATGTTGACCCCCTGACACTGTGTTATGTTGACCCCCTGACACTGTGTTATGTTGACCCCCTGACACTATGTTGTGTTGACCCCTGACACTGTGTTATGTTGACCCCTTGACACTGTGTTATGTTGACCCCCTGACACTATAACCTTCATTCTTGACACCTTGGCTCCCACGCTCGCATTACTGCTAAGAAAATCTGTGACAAACAAAAAATATATATATATGTTGTTAAATATGACCGAAAAAGTAAGATTAATAATTCTAACACGAATTTTCTTTTATTAATCTTACTTTTTATTAATCTCACATAGGATTATTAATCTTACTTTTTATTAATCTCACATAGGATTATTAATCTTACTTTTTATTAATCTCACATAGGATTATTAATCTTACTTTTTCGGTCATATTTAACAACATATGTTTACAAGAAAGACTGCTATCAAAATATACTAATATATATATATATATATATATATATATATATATATATGATACGAAATAGTAAGTAATCTTAAAGCCCAGCAAATTTGAAAAAATGACAAAAAAATTAAATATTAGATATTTTCTCCAGTGTCTGTACACGTACAACAAAAAGCGTCTGAAACGATTGGGCCGTGGCGATGTCGCCACCCAGCTTCGCCTTCACATCATTTCTCTTATATAATTTCCAATTTATATTATTAGAAAAATTTCTAACATTAATATTTAACAAAATTTTAAGCTAATCTCTGACCGGATAATATTTTAAACAGATAAACTGATTATATATAACAAAATATTACGTCTGAGATTACTGGTACTTTACGTGACTAAACTGAGATTACTTCAGAAAGCAAGTAGGTTCTGCAGGTTCTCTGTTCCAGAGATGCCGTATATTTGACCCATCTTGGTCCTCACGATTGTAATACTGCAAAAAACTGTGAATAACAAATTAAACAAATATAGCCCCCACAAAAATACTATAGGATTCGAACCTGCGACCTGCAATATGTTTAACTGACGTTCTACCAACTGTGCTACGACAAATTATAACATTACGTAAACCTCTCTTTCACTCATTAATAGAGATGTCGCTGGAGGGTGGCAGGCGATGAGTCACAATAACGTGGCTAAAGTATGTTGACCAGACCACACACTAGAAAGTGAAGGGACGGCGACGACGTTTCGGTGCATCCTGGACCATTCTCAAGTCACAATCGACTTGAGAATGGTCCAGGACGGACCGAAACGTCGTCGTCCCTTCACTTTCTAGTGTGTGGTCTGGTCAACTGGAGGGTTATTAAGGATTATTCACTAACTTATTCAGTTGAAAGCAATTCCTTGTACTAGCGAGTTACTATGTGTGACATATGACCAGCGAGTTACTAACTGCAACCCTCGCCCCCACTGGCTGTCAAATTACCACAGTGGCTTGTCATTGCGTGTTTCCATCCAAATTGTCTGTGTATGGCGTGGTCGTGTGCCTGGACATCGACTGTGAAAACTGTGTGTATGTTGTGTTACCGTGGGACAGCCAGTACCTGGTTAGTGCTGGAGTTACATTAGTTGACTGGCCGTGTGGTGGCTAGGCCAGGTGTGGTGGCCAGGCCAGGTGTGGTGGCCAGGCCAGGTGTGGGTGGCCAGGTCAGGTGTGAGTGGCCAGGCCCAGCTGCTGGTCCCTGCTTGCTGAAACACCCGGCCTCCCGCCGCCACCCTCACGAGGCGCATGACTTAACGCATAACTTTCTAGCCATTGATATATCAGCTTATTGTGTTTGATGTTTTTTTCCCCCGTTGTATTTACGACACTTGACACTAAGAGTTTAAAGTGACGTGTATGCCTGTGAAGGCTGTCGTCTTGAATGACCGTTTTCCCTCGCGGAAGTGGGGTAGTTTTTAGTGGAACAGGAGAGGAGGAAAATAAACCAAGCTGCGGGACAAGGTGGTGGTAAATGTCTGATGAAGGGCTGAACATGACTGTGAGCGCAACATGCGCACTTGACAATCAAAGTGATAGTCATCCAGTGCAGGAAGAGAAACGAGGGGACCATGCAGTAAAGAGAGAGCCAATTTCTATTTTCAAGATTTTCTTTGACAACTTTTTAGATAATCTGGATTTCCTCGGACTGGAACACGTGCTCGTAATGACGTGTGGATTACGGTTCCTATAATTTAAAAAGGAATATTTGGAGCGTGAAACATTACGTGAAGGGAACAGAGAACAAGCTAAAAGGGAAGAGTAGGAAATTGCAATTGAAATAATCATCAGTTTCAGATTGCATACTAACTTTGAGGGAAAGCAACTACACGATTAGCCGTCAAGGAACAACCCGGTAACAGTGTCAGTTGTGTGCGTGGAAGCCGACCAGTAGCCAAGGTGATGACGCAACGCTTTCTGAAGCGATCAGTAATTCCGCATTGTTTTCTTCTGCTGTTTTCTGTTACCCTCAGATGTGTTCATTGATTGAATGTAGTTTAATCTGATGTACGTCTTACCTTGAGGTGGTTTTGAGGTGTTACTGACAGCTTATGCAAGTCGTATTATTCTAAATTTAATTTTTTTTTAATAAGCCATGATCTTAATTTGTAAACAGCATAAAAATAGCTTTACCTCAACATAGTTCAGAATCCCATTTATTTATGTACGAAGATGAGTAAAGTACAGTGAATAGGAGACAAGAAATTAAATCTTCTTATTCCCAGCGGTGGTACACAGCAGATGAACGTTTTAAACGTTCATGCCTTGGTGATGGTACGAACGTTGTACTTATTAGGCAACTTATATATTATATATATCATATATATATATATATATATATATATATATATATATATATATATATATATATATATATATATATATATGATGTAACATAATATACTAAGTTTATTAGTTTTCACTTTAATGTAACTAAAATTTAGGTAAGGCAGTGTTACAATAAAGCCGCCGTGGTGGGAGCGGTGAGGGATACCACGGAACACTCTGGTAATCTCCATGGACAGCTCCAGACGCACCGTGAGACACAGACACAATGAGTTAGTTTAGTTCATTTATTATGCACCCCATACCCATCCTGTGGGCGGTAGTGGAAAGGGTTACAGAGGCACATAATGGGCTCAGGAACTGAACCCCACAATTCATTTAGCTAAGCAAGTTACAATCTTGATGAGCTAGTTACAAAATTTAATATAAGTCGTCACATCAACAATGGGTTCGAGATCGACCTCAAAGACACAATGATCAGCCCAATACACCACGACAGCTACCAACCACATTACTCTCCACTGAAGAAGTCGCCGACGACGGAGATTCCGGGATACAGACTGGGGGTATATGAGGGCTCCTTGTCGCTAGACACCAGTTACATCCTCACTCCTGTGTCAGGTAAGTCCACTAACGGGATCACCATAGCCCGTGCTACTTGGAACTTTTTGTTCCAAGTAGCGAATCTTAAACAATAACAACAACAGCCAGAGTTATGACGACTCTTGGGAAGGTGATCATTGAAGGTTCTTTACCACCAGGTGTTATGACGTCATCACAACACTGGGAGATGGGATTCGATTGATTGATTGATAAAGATTAAGCCACCCAAGAAGTGGCACGGGCAGGAATAACCCGTAAAGATGGGATTCAAAAGGGCGAGACATATGCAGGAGCCCGAGGCAGCAACTTTGAGCACCTCACCCCTCAACACCACACGAGGCAACACCTCACTCACTCACTAACTCACTCATTCACTCATTCCCTCTCATCCCACAACACCAAGACCCAACACCCGGTTCACTAACAAGTGCCTATAAATTTTCATCTTTTTTTAGATAATCTGTCGTTAACTTTTTCGTATATTCGTAATTACTTTTGGTAATAAGTAATTACCAAATCACGTAATTATTTTTTGATATAATAATATCAACCAGGCTGTAATTCATGTCAGGCTGCGAGCAGCCGAATCCAACAGCCTGGTTGACCAGTCCAGTAATGAGGAGGCCTGGTCGAGGACCGGGCCGCGGGGATGTTGAGCCCCGAAATCATCGCAAGGTAACCATGAGAAGCAAGTAGAAAGAAAGGGAAGTTGCAAAATGAAAGAGATTGAATTAATGTAAGAGGTCCAGTGATCTGTTTAACTTATGAAGAGTTTAATTGGTGTTCTCTGTATCTGAGCGTCGTATGTAGCGAGTGTTCAGCATCTAGTAATGTGTTTTATGCCGTGTAGTCAGGGTGGTGGCGCGCGCGTGCGCACACACACACAAACACACACATACACACACAAACACACACACACACATATTCACCTCTATTAGGTGAGTACACACACACCAGTAGGTTGACGATTGAGTGGCAAGACCAAATAGCCGAAGCTCAACCTCCGCAAGCACAACTAGGTGAGTACACTCTCTCTCTCTCTCTCTCTCTCTCTCTCTCTTTCTATCTATCTATCTCTCTCTCGGAAAAGGTTCAGAAGTTTGTGACGACGGGCTCGTTCCAGAGTTATGATTGATGGAATATGAAGAGCGCCTGAAGGAACTGAACCTTACGACACTAGAAAAAAAGAAGGGAGAGGGGGATATGATAGGAACGTATAAAAAACTCAGGGGGATTTGACAGAGTGGAAATAGGTGAAATGCTCACACGGAATACCAACAAAACGAGGGGACATGAGTGGAAGCTGGATACTCAGATGAGTCACAAAAATGTTAGAAAGATTTCTGTTAGCGTGAAAATAGTGGAAAAATGGAATGCACTTAATTTTTGTTGTAAAGCAAACTCTTCTCATAACTTTAAAACTAGATATGATATGGAAATGAGACAGAAGTTATTGCTGTAAACAACCGATGGCTAGAAAGGCGGGATCTGAGAGTCAATACTCGATCCTGCAGGCACAAATAGGTGAGTACACACAACTAGCACCTAGATGAAAAAAGGGCTTTTGACCCATGTATTAACATGGATATTAAACGCGGCGCCACAGGCCCTCAGCGTGCATCTAGCATTGATCTTTAATTATTCAATTACATATTTGCAAGGGTTAATTGCACAGTATTTGTATTTGATTTACGCGGGTGAAGCATTTATAGTGTTGCGGTTCAAACACAGGTCGACAGCTAAACACTTGTTCGAGAAATGTTCGAACATCAGTTGTGCGTCGTGTGTAAACCGTTTTCATTTATACACAGGGGGTTTGGCGGCTGTATTAACGAGCACTTGGTTTTTGTTGATGAGGATGGGCCGGTTTATGCAGCCCGTCCTCATAAACAAAAGCCAAAGTCCATGCCATCCACCCGCCAAACCCCCTGTTAATGAATGAAAAACGGTTTACACGCGACTCACAACTGATGACGTTCTTAATAATAACTTAGAACGAAGTGTACATAAGGGTCTATGCATAAATATATTAAATATTTCGGTGACGATTTTTATATTTCATCCCAAAATGCCTTTAAGTAAATTCAGGAGTGGACACTAATAGGATTTTCCGGACCCAGCCATTTATGGAAGTGTGTCGCACATGGTAACGACCTGACTGGCAGTCTCGACTTACTGTAATGATAATCCTCAAGGCAGTGCCTGAGGTCACTGTGCCAAGGAGGTCTTACTCTTTGGTCTGGACTCTGAAGGATTTGTTGGGATATCTTCAAGAAAAGTGGTCCCAACAAATCACGTGTGTGATTCGAAGAGTGTGTTTAACGTTCATCTTGATGTGCATGCAGGAACGAGTTGTACTTCCAGTTCCGCCTGCTGAACGTTCTTAGTTTAATACAGTGACTCGGTTCACATGTTTTTATTTCACAATTTTAGTTAAAATTGTACATCAAGCGAACTTCAACGATCAATTCAACTAATCTGCACTATTTATTGACGGTTCTAGCGCTGACATCTATGATTCATTTGTCTAAGTGTCCTCGTTCAACCGTTTCTAGCTCTGATCAATGATTATTTGTCTAAATTGTCATTCCCCTGTACAATCATATGAGTAGTTTTTATGCCTCTTGTTTCCTCTCAACCCCAGCAGATGAGGTCCAGGTCCATCGGTTTGTCATCGAACACTTGAGCTCAGAAGGAGCCTTTAATGTTTTGTTTACTATGTCACCAGTATGTCAGCCTTTCCACCGGAAAGGCTGACATACTCTTTATTAAATATTTCCGTTTATTAGGGTTCTAATGGCAGACCAGGTTTCTCCTGGATACCTGAGCATTTGCGATTTATACGTCCGACTGCGAGCAGTTGCAGCTTGGTTGATCAGTCCACTAACCAGTAGGCCAAATCAGAGGCCAGCCTGAGGGGACATTGATCCCGGAACTATCACAAGGTAATTAAAATAAGTTAAGTTCTTCGCATACTTTATCATTATCTGTGTAGCCTCCTTCTCTTTAGTGTTGACTGATCATCTGGTCCCTCAATCGTCTTCCTCCTAATGTGGTAATGTAGCAGGTTTAGGTAGGTATTAAGCCGTAGATGCTATATAATTCTCGGAATATAGCATAGACTGTTATGTATATGAATACCCGCAGACTGGTATCCACAGTGTAAAACGCAACCCATCATGTTTAGATAGCAATGTTTGTAACTGTTCACCATCGAACATGTATTGGCGTAATTGGTAATTATTAGAATTTGGTACTATTCAATTTATAGTCCAGAAAAAATCAAGCAAAAAATCAAATTTAAATATTTTAGGCCTAGGATAACGCATATATACTATATTAAGCCTCGGGTAACGTGTATTAGGCCTAAGATGGTTACGTTAGGTTGGGTTTTATTAGCATAACTACAAAACCATTTCCGGTTTATCCAAATTCAATAGTACTAAGCTCTACTTTCAATTGTCCATCACGTCAGTATATGAACTATGGTCCACATCGTTACTACACGTGTTATCTACACAGGTAGATGGGCTGTAAACACGAGCATGAACGTAAATAAACATGTGAAATTCTTAATTCAAACATATGTACATAATTTATTAGGTAATAGCCATGTGTTTTTCATGATTAGGCTTCAATAATTCATCCTAGTCCGATCACATAACACAAAATAATAATTTACTCGCATACTTTTCTCTAATCAGCTATTATGTAATATTCACTGTAAAAAGAATTATTATAAGAGCGATAATGATGTGTGAAAAAATATATAATTAATAGGAAATACAAAAAGTGTGGCGGAAGGAGTTACATCAAAGTTCTCCCAACCAGCCTCTCATCCGAGGGACTGAGTCCACTTCCCCCCAGCCTAGAGAGGGTAAATGGAATCGGCATTGGGCACAAGTTGATCTAATTTTTTCGTTAGTTTCACACGGCGTGGTATTTAGTACGAACTGTTGATAGAAAAGCTCATTAATTCTGTTCATTATGAAAGTGAATAAATTACGTGAATTGTTTCCTAACTACATCAATGAAATAATGTGTGTACTATTTCTTTATGGGCAATTTATACTGTTGTTGATTACGATATTTCGAGCTTGGATACGTTTTGTTTTTTCAAATTACGAATTAGTATTTCCAACTTTTGGACTTTCTGAGTGACGTAGATAAATTAAAAATAAGAAAATCAAAGGCACAGTTCGTAGCGACAAAAATAAAGAGAAAATATCGTGTGTGGCAACTGAGCCTCGTGGTGAGCTCCGGCTGATTCAACTTACACCGCCATGGAGAGTTCAGTCTTGGCTGAGACGTGGTGGAGGGTGGGTTGTGCGTCGCTCCGGTACTGGCACGCTCCTCTCTTCCCTGAAGGATTGTTTATCGCGGAATTCAGTGGAGGAGTTTACGATCTTGGCAATTGGCCGGATGTTGTGGTTATAAGTGAAAGGCTGTGGATATCGGTATGGTGTCGAGGGATTGTTGAAGCACATGATAAAAGTTGTATACTTATGTATATCTAGTGATAGATAAAATTTGTGAATATCTGAAAGGAAGTTGCAAACTACAGCAGCCCTAACGAACCAAGCACCAACAGGATATTATTATATTGTGCGCCATCTGGGACCTCAAGGAATGTAAACGTCATGGGAGAAGTGTGTATCAGGAGCGGCTGCCTGGTGTAGGCCACACGTGAACCACCCCAAGATGGGCGGGGAGGGTGTGGGCGGCCCCACTGCCGGAGGTGGCTACACGCCCGTCCTGCTGTCCGCCCTCCTGGCCTTCGTCATCACTCCATGTACAGGTAAGCCTCCAGATCAACCTTAGGGATTGATCTTGGGATCAGTGTCTCCCTTGGACCCTCAGGTTCCATTTCTCCCGTGGAACCCTTCAAGATTCCGTTTATCCATTAATCTCCACTCATGGAGGGTGCAGTTTCATATATGCATTGGACTCCATGCGGGTTCCATTTATGCATTGGATCCCCATTCGGGTTCCATTTATGCACTGGAGCCTTTTCTGGGGGTATTATTTAAACATTGGGCCCCCACCCTTCGTCAGTGAATGTTTGAGTTGTAAAACCAGAGACTGTTTATACCGGAGGTCGGTGAATGGCTTTTTTTAAACTGTTAAGAAGCTCATAAGCATTCGCCAAAGATTACGAAGTGTAAGTGTTCCTTAAGACAGTCTATCAGGATCTCGAAAAAAACACAATGGATTGTTATTTTCCGGAAATTGAAACTGAAATTCTTATCCAGTGTTCGGTTACTACGATGCTTCGTGATGTCCGATCACATTATTTCAGCTTAGCGAGTGTCTTTGTCTTGAAATAATATTGTAAGGTGATAATGTTGTGCACATATCACGTATAAACTGTAATATATATTAGGAACATTTTCATCATATATATAAATACACATCATATTTGTGACTGTTCCTATACTAAAATCTTCCTTAAAGTATACAGTATTCCGGTTTAAGGAGTTTTTTGTGATTTGCTTGTTGCCGCCAGAGGCGACTAGTTTATTGTGCACCCCATACTCGTCCTGTGAGCGGTATCGCAAAATGGATTATAGAGGGCACAAAAGGTTTTTATCAAACCCCAACGGTGCTTTGTAAATTTCGTGAAAATTATATTTATGGGGACATTTTGATATAATTACAACCTTATTCACTCTGGTGTCCATGATAATATCCTCATAATGCATCCAAAGTTTGCCAATGCAGACTGCTGATCACATGGCCATGCATGACTAAACACCCTGTGTTATGGGGATATTTTAGCATCACGAGCCACAACCAGAATATTCATCACGTAGCAAGAAATCTTGACACACTCCGTACAGTCCTTCATATAGCCTCGAGTCGCTGCATAAATTCAGATGTACCTAAATGTGCCAATAACAAAAAAAATATAATTGAACAGATAAAAAAATGATGAAAACTGAAGTTAACATTTAGTTTAATTATACACTTTACCGAGGATTTTTTTTGTTAATATCATCACTGTGCATTTGGAAGCCTTACGTGTTATTGTCGTCTCAAGTGCTTGTACAACAGTTAACCGCAAGAAGTCTCGAGTGTTATCTTGGACACTTGAACCAGTGTAATGGTCTGCAGCAGGAAACTTCCAATATTATCGTAAACACTTGTCAGTTTGCACCAGGAAGCCCCGAGTGTTATCATGGTGACTTGTAACAGTTTACAGCAGGAAGCCTCACGTTTTATCGTTGACACTTGTAACGGTTAAGAGTAGTGAAAGTGATGGACACCGCCTTGACCACTACCTGAGCGAATGTGAACATCTAAGAGTCCATAAAAATATTTGCAGATTAATAAACCCGACATTGAGTTAAACACTATTTGTCAATTTTAAGATGCTGTTCTTGGGAGATTTCCCCCATTTTGCACCCGCAAGATAATGTAAGAATTTAAGGGTTGACAATGTTAATCTTCTTTGAGGAGCTCTTCACTTGAGACAGTTAAGCAAGTCCCAGCTCTGTCTGGGTACAAGTGATAGGACACATAAATTGTGATTTCTTTGTGTAATGAAGTAAGGGCGAAGAGGGAGAACGGCATATTGACAAAGCTCGAGTGCATGGGGGGAGTTGTGTAAAACCCTGGTTTGTGCCTCGGAGAGGCTGCAGGATCCAGTAAGTTCAGTAGAACTTCGGGTTCAACTCCTTTTGACCATGTCGTAGCTCAGTCGATTAAGGCAGCATCTGGGATGCTCTCGGACGCAGGTTCGAATCCTCGTCACGGCTCTTGTGAATTTGTTCATGCATTACGCAATTGTGATTTCTGTGTGTAATGATAGGATGAACAACCCAGCTTGTTTTCTTCCTATTGGGGGTGTTGTACATGCTGCTATGGCGGTGTGTCCACTCACAGGATGAGTGGCACTGCCCAATAAACTCCCCCCCCCCTCTCGGAGCAAAATTTAAGTAGGAAGCCTCAATTGTTATTGGCGTTATTTTTCGTGGGTTCTTCAAGCTAAACCTTTATCTATATCATTTCGGGGAAGATCCCGAGGAAAGCTTGGGAAAACACACTCTTTCTAGATGTTAATATATATTTTTCATCTGAACCTTTGCAGACTCATCTTGTTGCATTGTGTGAGCGCATATACTTTGCTTTCATAACAGTGGACGTGTTTACCTGCCTCAAATATTGCACCTCAGCACGGTATTCAGGTTTAACGTGTATAAAGAGATACATTTAGCATTCCAGTCGAGTGTTGCAGGGAACATTACTCGACGAGGCAGTCCAGTATATAATACGATTGTGTTGGACATGAACTGGGGTAGCTGTCGTGCGTTAGCGGCCAGAGGGGGTGTTTCCCTAGTGCATATTACGAACTAGGTGCTGATCTCATACTAGGTGGTTAGGGGGGGAGGGCCGAAGATGATATTGTTGAGTTAAGCTCTCGAAAATTCAACATTATTTATGCAAAGCCAAAAGTTTTAAAGTTGAAGATTTCCAATTTGTGTTATTCTTTTAATCTAGTTTTTATTTATTTTTCCTTGTGGATAAGAATTGTTTTAGAATTATGAAAAAAATAGGATTAAAGATACTAGAAGGAAGTCCTTAGTACATTAATGACATTTAATACAATAATAGATTATAACGTCAGTAGTTATAATAACAAATAATTATAAATAATTTGTATTACTATCGTCTTTCAATCTTAAACTTTCCCCAACCTACATGCATTCAACTTGGCGAGGTCTGGCTTTCATAGCCCGCCTCCCCTACCACCACTACCATCCGGGCAAACAAAAGGCGGTTAACACAAAGGAATGCAAGAAAATAAACTGTTTACAAATGCACTAAATATAATTAATATTGATCATAATATGCAGCTGTA
>NC_091183.1:41584895-41724895 GCF_040958095.1 Procambarus clarkii | reverse complement strand
TAGACAATACAAAATAGAAAAAAAAAATCCAGGTCAAGATTATTATAACCTTATACAGTATGAACTTTAATACTTGCGTTAAATTAACTTAATACTTGTAACAAATCAATCCTTTGGTTTCAAGACAGAATAAATTTAGATCTTTTAAAAGAAATTTGTATGATTTGTTGTCTAAGTCATTGCTCGTCGCTGAGCACCTTCAAATTTGGTAATATATTTCCGCAAGTACAGTACGATGAACAAAACTGTTTTCAATATTCTGGTGTAAATAAAGCTAAATTCAATTCATTACTTTCTCTAGAAAAGCGATGAGTAAGAGGAGACATGATTTAAGTATACACATGGATGAAAGGATATAGTAAAGGCGATATTAATCGGATGTTTAAACATATCTACACAAAACGCTAGATATAAATTGGATAAGTTTTAACTGGAAAAAAATTGGTAAATATTGGTTGGAAAATAGGGTTGTTGATTTATGGAACAAATTACAGGACAACATAATACACGTGGGCTCACTTGATTGTTTTAAGCGTAAGTTACGTAAATATATGAACGAATTTGGGTACATATAAAAGTTAGTTGCCTTGTATGGACCAGTAAGTATTCTGCAATTTCCTATACTCTTATGTACTTGAAAATTACAAGCGCAGTGGCCTAGACTTTAACCACCACTTGCATGATGTAAAACCGAGTGTTTGTTCCACTGGACAACCACCTTACAAAAACATAGGGACAGTATTTTTCAAATGAGTCAAACCCTTACCCGAATGCATTCGAGTTTCATTGTCAATTATTTCATCATTCATTTCATTTACTGTATTATGCACCCCATATCTTTCCTCTGAGCGGTGGTAGAAAGGGTTACAGAGGCACATGGGTTCAAGAACTTAATCCCATAGTTCGTTTAGCTAAGCAAGTGACAGTCCTGCGAAGCTAGTTTCACAACATTATTTCATGAAGTCCAGGTTTAAGCAACATTGCTTAATCCCATAAAAATTAAAGGTTTAATTTTAAATCTATTATTCTCTTGGGTTTACAGCCTCAGGGCATTAATTTGGTCAGACCATTATCAACTAGGCCCTCACTCCAAAGTGCAGTACATTTGGCAAAGAATTTTAGTTAGATATAAGAGAAAATTCCAACAGACTTATCCTTTCTTTTATGACAAGGATTACACGCTGATTCAAATACAGGAGTTCTGGATCAACTGGACTAGACAGGCTGCCTTCATCAGACTAGGAAAGGTTAGTAAAGTGACCAGAACGAGAGGGAGGTGATCCAAGGAACATCACCTATACAGATGTCTATAGTAGAAAAGAAACGTGTATGCCTGTCGTGCATTCAGATGTTTGGATTTAAAGCCAACACACACACAGAATTTGGTCAGTTGTCGAGCCAGGCTCCAGGCTGGACTCGGGGAGTAGAACTCCGAAACCTTCTCCAGGTATGTATGCTCCAATGTAAATGTACACGAAGTGCCACTAAAATATGTATCTCAAAAATCACTGGTTAGCTATAACAGTTTAGAACAGGAGCGTGTGTTAATTTCGTGCGGTATTAGTCTAGGCCCAAAGTTGGTAACTTCTGCTCGGATCTTATCACTCTTGGCTTGTTTATGTTATCTGATATGCACCTAAATTTGGTCATGTGGCCTGAAGTTTCGCTAGGGCTCTTATCTGAACAAAAATTTAGTGACATCGCCTACGCTAGGAACCATGGTTGTGGCATCTGTAGCCTAACTTGTTAAAGAGCTGATCATGGATAGAGTAACCCTCGTGGCTGATAGGCCTTTTGCCTAAACCGAATACCAGATCAAATAATGGCTTGGCTCCCGTCCTCATTCTCGCGATTAACTTCCAATTTTGTGATGTAATTTCCACACCCCCTTCCTCTTTCTTTGGCCTTAGTCTGACCTTTGCAGTTTTATCGCCGTTATCAGAGCGCTGTCCTCACCATCTTAGCCTAGCACATCTCTCTCACTCATGATGTTGCGTCGACTACGATAGCTCCCAGGTCTTTAGCTGTATAAGTTGAGGTAGGCCATCTTTGGTAGTCCCAATCCAGGTGTTGAGTTGTGAGACCACGCTAGACCCCACCCCTTATGTTGAGCTGTGAGACCACGCTAGAAAGTCCCAGCCAGCAAACATCGTACTCATTATCCCAGAGCAGCGTTATCTTACCCCAGGACTGTCACATGTAGCATCAATACAAACACAATTATCCACGCCCTGTCTGTAGCCTAGCCTGAGCTCGCCGTCTGGGTCACAGTGTCAGGCAGAGCAAACATTTTTTCCTATCCCGTATCTCCATGACTGATGTCTGTGTTTACATAGAGTTTTTAACATTTAACCTATACTTATTTTTTAGATTTTTTTTATGTTTGTATAAGCGGGTAATAAAGTTTGCTCTCAAGCCGTTGGTGAATCCTCCTCTTCTATATTCAGTGCGTCGAATGTGGTATTAATTGCAGACCATTTTACATATCCTTATCATAATGAAGGGGGGCCATAAAATGAGTCTGATCTTATCTCACCTCAGTGCCGGCCTCTGACACGGGTGCTCACTGCTTGCTCATTAAGAGTGCTCTGGGACTGGAGAGCGGATAGTGGTGATTGGACTGGTAGGTGTAACCTAGCGGTCCCCTGGTTGACAAAACAATAAGCCATTAGCCTAACTAAATTTAAAGAATTGCATATGATTTGTTATTCCTATTTTCCATATTCAAAGCAACAACCATTTCCGAAAACAATGAAATGAAACACTGACGACTCAATTCGACTCGCTTTTCAGTACATCACTAAACACACTGAAAAAGAACAACGTAAATTAATGTGACTCTTCCTAGTGGGCACAATATCCAGGTGCAACGTCAATTCAACGCAGAATCAACGTTGATTTAACGTTAAACCAACGCCACACTCAGTGTGCCCACTGGGTAGCTAATCTCCATAGATGTCACACACAAACCCCACTGAACTGCGATTAAGCCATACACAGCATTCCCATGCATTCCGCCCTTGGCCCTATACTCCTGTAATTTTAGATTCGGTAACTATTGCTAAAAGAGGGTTAGTCCTAGCGTAAATGGAACGATGTCCCAGTAAAGATCCGTTGTAAGTGCAGTATCCCAGGGCTGTTCTGGGACCTCTATTGTTAACGAAAAAATAGACGGGTATGAAAAACAACATATTTGTAGACAACACAAAAATAGCGAGGAAAAATAATAAGACTTAAAATAGATTTTGATTGGCTTTCCAACTGGAAGAATGATTGGCAGATAGAGTTGACAATTGGTAAGACACTGATAATAAAAAGCTGCAATATATCGACTGGAAGACGCTGAAATTGCCAAATGGAAATACCAAAAAGATTTGAGAGTAGTGGTTAGCAGTGTAGCCTTGGGATCATAGGTATAAGCTACACAGTATAGTTTATGTTCGAAATAAATTCAGTCCATAAATGTTCGAAATAAGACGAAGAGGATAACCGAGATTCATATTTAGAAGTGATTGCAACGAGGCATCCAATGTTATTATTCAGCTTTGTCTTGCCTTCTTAAGCCACATTTACTTTATGCAGTTCAGTTTTGGATACCGTAGTGTTCTAGTTTAAAATTACCATAAATTCGTTTATATGTGTAGGCCTACATAGACAAATGACAAAGTTTCTCTTTGAAGAAATTACAAACGCCTGATATGAAGGGTGATTAAGAAAGCTTAGTTTACATTATATAGGAAGACGAAGAGTAAGGGAGACAAGATTGAAGTATGCAAATCAGGGTTGGGGGGGGGGGGTTACCCACTTTCCCTCTCGGGCCGGGTTTTTTGAAGGGACGGGGTGGGGGGGGGGGATTAAAACTCAGGGCGGGTTTAAAAAAGATTTTTTGCTGTAATATTGGCCACCTTGGTTATTTTTATTTAAATTTAAAAGCATTTTTTTAGGTTGATTAAATAAAAAACCCACCAGGTTAGGTTAAAAAGAAAACTTTTTTTTAGCAACCATAATGCAAATAGTTAAACGAGAATGACAAAGGGAATATAGGATGCTAGATATCGTATACTTTTTCGTATATGAATACGAACAAATATACGAATTGTTTAAGTTTAGATTTGGAAATGGCCTTGGTAAGTACTGGTTTGGGAATAGGGTTATATATTTATTATAGGACCGAGTCGAGATACCAGTGATATCCCTAAATCTCGCTAAAACGACCGAAATAGTTCTGCTCCGCAAAGGGACAGCAAAACAATACAAATCTACAGAACGATAACAGAGTTGCACAATTCTGAGTAACAATGGTTTAGCGTAGGGCAGCGCCTGCATCTCGTGATGTTAGATCTTAATGATATAGTCAGGGGCGCAACGGAAAACAAACAATGCAATATGTCTATGAAAGTAATAGTCAAATTGGACAAAATAGGGAAGGGACTGCTTCAATTTGCGAACAAATCGAATTAAACAAAATATTAAACCAAGTAAAATCAGGAACCTCGGTTGTGAAAAGCTCTGTACCCCAAAGGTACTGTAACTTACTCTAATATTGGCTTTAACATTTTTATATCCGATATTGACAAGGGAAACTAAATTGATAGCATCCACAGAGAACACAGCAAATCTATAAACTTATGGAAGCAAAGTCTCTCAAAAGCGTAGACTACACAGGTAAAAAAATAACGGTCACTAAAGAAAAATTACTGTAATGTTTATTGACAGCAAATATTAAATGAAACTGAAACTGTATGAATAAAAGTCAAAGCATAGCCCACCACATAATGGAAGTGAAAGGAAGACTTGACACACCCGAGAGTAATCATGTCAGAAATCTTAGCAGTTGTTGTATGTGTTTGTTTGGGAAGGGAAGAGGGGGGGGGCGGTTCCAAAGGCTCTCTGAGGACAATGCGCATTAAGAAAAAGAAAGGCAGTAAATACCAGCACCAACGATCAGCTGATGCAGTAAACACTAGCACCAACGATCAGCTGATGCAGTAAACACTAGCACCAACGATCAGCTGATGCAGTAAACACCAGCACCAACGATCAGCTGATGCAGTAAATCCTGGCACCAACGATCAGCTGAGGTCGTAAACACGAACACCAACGATCAAGTGAGGCAGTAAACAGAGAACTGGAGTCTGGCTTATACGAAGTGACCTGACTTACATATCCATCTCTCGTTACCAAATATGTCGGAGTCTACTCATGGCCAAGTTCATTTGCGTCAAGATGATTTATTGAAATAACTGAGTAGCTCAGGCTGATAGACGGTCGACCAATGTCCTGATGAGTTATACCAGAGAAGTATCTATGATGCTGCAGCTGTCTTGAACACAAGTAGAGCTATTCAAGTGCTGCATTCACTGGCGCCGTCCTGATTGAGTCTGATGGCGTAGCTTGTATGTAGTCTGAACGGCTCCAGTTACTAGCTAATGGAAATAAATATATATATATATATATAATACATTTAGAGTTCTTAGTGATCTATGGCGTGGTATTTTCAAAGTCGGTTTCGTAGTGACTTTTCGTTATTATCATAGGCATAATTCTCCTGCTTTGCAAGCTTTTACAACCTAAATTATGTCCTTTAAGGATATGTGGTCACCGCTAGCCTAGCAAGACTAACCTTGGGATGTTGTGACATTCTGTGTGATCCTTATGATCATTTATCGGCTCAACTTCTTGTTGTAAACAGTGGAAGGTGGCTTCACTAAACACCAGCTCCACCTTATATGCATTTATTTATATATAAATATTCGTGCACATGTATAAGCACTGTGCAAGCCACTTTCACTAATATGTTACGCATCAGACCAGTAAGATGGAAAATGTAGATATATGGAGGTGCTAAATTTCAGATGAATATCATTCGCATGAATTGGCTAGGCTGCCTTGCAGAGTACTGCAGAAGCTACCGAAGAAAAATCTAGTGAAACACCTAGATGGGATTAGCCGCAAAAACACAGGGCAACACACGATCAGTTAAGAGCAATTCATTCCTGCTAGCGTACTAGGCTCCTGCAAGTTAACATTAATCAAGCAAGGTAAGAGGATGAGTTGACTGCATCTTTCCAGACTGCTTCATAAGAGGTTCTTGCACGAGCTAGATGAACATGAAGTTATTGGAAGAGCGCTGAAATTTGTGAGGGAAAATGAGTCACAATGAGAGGGAAAATATCAGGATGGAGAGTGGTCCCGCGGAGTAAGGTGATGATCAGCAATAAGACTCAACCTGTTCCCTGCGGTCTTGCCTACATGTCAGTGCCGTATGTGCGACCGGAACTGGAGTATGTGCGCCTTGCACGGGATCCCCATATGAAAATGTACGAGACAAATCTTTGGATAATTGAGAAACATAAGTAACGCCTGTGTTATTCACGATACCAATGCTATATTAAATAAGATACAAGGCGTGTCCTGAAAATCGGGACATTCAACGAAGAGGTGCACGTCTGTTAGCGGTTCAAAGACAGCATAAGACGTTCCAATACTAAGAAAATTGGAGAAGGCTTACAGCTAAAGACTATAAGAGACATGATAGAGATTTTTAGAATCCAATGTGAACAATACTGAGAAAGTAGGCCGGTTAGGCTAAAAGTGAAATTTGTAGCATAAGTAACAGCACGAGAGATACATGGTAGACGAGCCATATGAATGCAAGGCAACGTTTCTTTAGCCTAAGAGTATTGATAGAACGTTTCTTTACCCTGAGAGTGTTGATAGGCTAAATCGAATAAACTAGAAGAAGAGGAGGGGCATCATCAAATGTTTAAGTGTACCCCAGATAGCCTGTGATATATGTTTAGTGTATCGGGATCCATTACATTAGTTTAGATACAAAAATGTAAAAAGAAAGCGCGCAAGAATTGATTAATTGATGAAGATTAAGCCACCCAAGGGGTGGCACGGTCATGTATAGCCCGTAAAGCGCAAGGGTTGTCTTACAGGCACAGTTATGCGAGTATACTCACCTGACTACATTATCACTTAAAGTATATCAAACTCAAACTGCAGTGGTCAGATGCCTTAAGACCAGACCGGTCTGAAACTTGATTGGGGTAGACCAAACGAGCCGTGATTATAATAGAATCTTTGGGTTGGGGAAGGATGAGTGTTGGGGGGTCTCCAGATTTAAGGACCTCAGCTGTAATTTATTAATCCTTAAATTTTCACGCTGCTGCGCTCCGATTGTAATTAATGAATCGTCAATTTTAATTAATAGGCCAGGTGGAAAAGGTTCAATTATTGCCGTAAATTGGTGTGTGCCTGTGTGTGTGTGGTGGTTGGTGGTGTGGTCGTTAGGTTATGTTGGAGGGTGTGTTTTGTGGGTTATGGTGGTGTGGTCGTGAGGTTATGGTGTAAGGTGTGTGTTGGGATATGGTGGAGGTGGGCGGGCTGTGCATAGTAGTTGCCTTTTGAAAAGGGCATACCATTTGACCTGCCGGGCCACACATACTCTATTTAAGGCGCAACAAATCTTTGGTGAGCTTATAATTTTTTATTTTTTTTGGTGGGGGGTGGGATTGTGGATATGGGTCTGTTTCCATTTAAAGAAGTGAAATTGAAATAAGTTTATTGAGGTAAAATACACACACAGGGATGAGGTAGCTCAAGCTATTCTCACCCCGTTCAGTACATCGTGTTAATACATACATAGACACACAATTTAAAGAAGTGATTTTATCTAATTACTCTAAAGAATATTTGGCTAGGCCTAAGCTAAAAAGATTCATAATGCAAGTGTTTAGAGTTAATATTTACCAGAGTGCATATCTTACACTTTGATTCTTGTTTTGTATAGATCAACTCTCTAATAGTAACTTTATAAATAGCATTTATTAATATTGATATTCTATGCAAATTTTCGATAACGAAACAATTATAAGCCTAACTAAGGTACCACAGAAGCAATGTTTGTCCTCACAAGGAAAACACCAGCCCTGTTCTTACAGGGAAAAGGAGACTGACAACGGTGCTTAAGGCTTCCGACTACTTTTATTCATGGTTTATTGTCCGTAAGGAATAATTGACTATAACCTAGGTCTATAGGCTTGGTAAAAACATAGGTCTATGTGACAATATGCCGTGCGTTTTAAACTTGGGTTTCCTAGCAGACACCAGGATATAGTTACTCTTCCTACACAAGATAGGATATTAGCGCAGTAAATAGCCAGGATAATATACAAATATCTACAATATTAATATAGAAAAAATGTCTAAAATATCTGAGTTTTATAATTTTTGTTATATTAAATACTAGCTAAAGGCCTGCCGGAAATTATGATGGATAATGGTACAAAATTTATTTAATTGCAAAGTTAAATATACCCTTCTAATGTGGACACACGTTCGCTGGTAAGGTGCTTATATAGCTAGACTACACAATGTACACACATACAAGGAA
The DNA here is from genome assembly GCF_040958095.1 of Procambarus clarkii. Lineage (NCBI taxonomy): Eukaryota > Metazoa > Arthropoda > Malacostraca > Decapoda > Cambaridae > Procambarus > Procambarus clarkii. The sequence continues at coordinate 41,716,494 of NC_091183.1, read as the reverse complement.
ATCTTACATGAGTAGGCTACACAATGCACACACATACAAGGAAATCTTACATGAGCAGGCTACTCAGTGTATACACATACAAGGAAATCTTATGTGGGTACACAGTGCACGCGCACGCACTCACGCACGCACTCAAGGAAATCACAATAACGTGATATATCAGAAAATCTTTGGAGCAGGGCGGCGGGATCGAACCAGATTCAACCCAGAAGCATGTCCATGGATTAAAGCGCGCACTTGAATGTTTGATCCCCATCGACCTGCTGCAAAGATTTTCTCCTACACAGTGTAGTTAAGAACACGTGGAGATGGTGCTTAGGCCAGATTGCGTAAGTGTACACAGGCTGATAATATTATATTTAGGCTTCTTAAACGTTTTAAGATTTGGCAGAACATTTTTACTTTAAACTCTAAGAGTGGGTTCAATATTAGGATGTTAGAACAGGCAAGTGGTAGGAGGAGGCATGTTTATTCCCCTTCCCAGAAGTTTCCAGAAGGCTCGTTCACTAGGGTGAGTGAATAAATTGCCGAATGCGTGTCTTTGCAAAAGCTTGGTGTTTGGTATAGCCTATTTATGTGTAGGCTAATGGTAAATACATCTCATTTTTTGGTACACATGTAGCGCGACGCATCTTGCAGGGCTCTTAGGCTTACTGGTACATAACGTCAAAACCGTATGCTTCACTTACACACGCTCAGCGCCCACAGTGCTCTGGCAGTAATCCTTCTCCCTGCGAGCGACGCTCTTGCATATCCCACATAAAAAGCACGGTACAAGGAGGACCCGTTTTTCGTAGTGGAGGTGTCGGGCCATAACATTGAGGACGATGTCGTTGCAGTCCTCGCTCTAACCACTTAGCCTCTTAGTACCTCTTCTCCTTATCTCTTAGTAACCCTCTCCGCTTAACCTCCCCACTTTCGCCCTCTTGGAACCGCCTCCCTCTCCCCGCTCTTCCTCCCCACTGCCCCTCCAGCCTCCGCATCCCCACCCTCAGGCCCCCACCTTTATCTCTCCTAAACACGCTTTACCCTCTCGTAACTTGGCATACCCGGCTCGCACACCTGGTCTCCGACGATGATAGCATAAAAATATACTCGTGCACAATGCCTTTTCCAGATGCGGCGACGTCAGTCCCCGTGTCGCCCTGGTGTCTGCCGTACAGGTTACAAGTGTGGAGTTTTATTAACACCTTTAGGTTCATTTGCATTTATGCAGCTAACCTAGACTAGATGAGGGAAACTTTGTCTACTGCCATCCTAGAGACCTGTTGCCCTACTAGTTATGGTTCTCCCATGATTTTTTCCTTAAACTGGCTAGCAGTGTGTTGAGTTTTCTCATTAGATATCGGTTGGCCATCAGGGTGTCCTGATTTTACTTAGTGTTCCTTGATTTAATACTGGGATTATTGTTACTTGGAGTAAACTTGGAGTACTCTTTGTTCTTCAACTTGAAACAAATATTTTCATCACGTTTCATTTTTATAAATCACTAGCGTGTGTATGTAATATATATATATATATATATATATATATATATATATATATATATATATATATATATATATATATATATATGTGTGTGTGTGTGTGTGTGTGTGTGTGTGTGTGTGTACTCACCTAGTTGTACTCACCTAGTTGTGTTTGCGGGGGTTGAGCTCTGGCTCTTTGGTCCCGCCTCTCAACCGTCAATCAACAGGTGTACAGATTCCTGAGCCTATCGGGCTCTGTCATATCTACACTTGAAACTGTGTATGGAGTGAGCCTCCACCACATCACCCCCAAATGTGTGTGTGTGTGTGTGTGTGTGTAAATCACAAAAATTAACACGTGATGAAAAAAGTGACAGTGTCAGACCACGGAGTAAGAATTGAAACAGGAATTTCCTTAAGTACTTTCGTATATTAATACATCTTCAGAAGGAATGAAGATGTATTAATATATGATGCATTAATAATACATCTTCATCATTCCTACGAGAATGATGTATACGAAAATACGAATGATGTATACGAAAGTATTTAAGGAAATTCCTGTTTCAATTCTTCCTCCGTGGTCTGACAGTCATATTTATAATATGTATATAACATGTATTAATATGTATATATAATTTATGTAATGCAATGTAAGTGTAAGGGAATCTCCAACCGGGCTGTGGTGGGTATGTGGGCCTGCGGGTCGCTCCAAACAACAGCCTGGTGGACCAAACTCTCACAAGTCAAGCTTGGCCTCGGGCCGGGCTTGGGGAGTAGAAGAATTCCCAGAACCCCATCAACCAGGTATAACGTAGACATTGAGGGTGTATAGGCCTAATCAGAATTACTGAAGAAATTTATTTGCAGCTAAAATAAATCACTATACGTAAATGTAAAATAAAATTAGTTAAATGTTGATGTTTCCTTTGTAGAGATGGTTTATGGCAGGCAGCATTGTACATGTTGATGTTCATTGAAAACATGACTGTTCTATCAGGCTAGCTATAGAGCCTTGCTGTTCAGACAGGCTGCCAAATTAGCCTGGCTGTTCAACCTGGCTGCCAAGAGACACCTGGTTGTTTAATCAGGCTGCCAAAGAGTTAAATAATTTAGCTTGTTGTAATTCATGCTCTTAAGAAGTAAAGGGAGAAAATCGACAGGAGCTCAGCGAGCGCGTTTGTACCTCTCTGCCATTCTCCACGACGAGTCACTTGGAGCGGGGCGGCGGTGCCTTTTTTCCGCGTCACAACTTTTGCGTGGTGTCCCAAAGGATCAAAGATCTCTGTGGAACAACTCGGGGGTTGGAAGGGAAGGGGGTGGCGCTGGAAGCCTTGCTCTTCGCCGCTGGAAAGTTAACAAGAATTTTACTACAAAAAACAGCGCTCAAACTTCTTAACGGAAAGCCCAGTGAGACGGAGAATGTTAAAACTGTTTAAAGGCTGTAAAATTAACAGCTTCACCAAGGTGGTGGACGACTTGAAACGGAGTTGAAGATGTGTTTAAAGGAGGCAAGAGAAGGCAGCCAGGCTGATCTGAAGTTGACTTGGTATTGCCTTTGAGGAAGTTGGCGGGAGGACTGTTGCTCACGCGGTGCTCCAGGCCAGGACCATAAGGTCTTCACCATGGTCTGAATATATGACTGTAGCAGTGTGTTGTCTGCTGTGTCATGGCAGTGTGTTGTTGTCTGCTGTGTCATGGCAGTGTGTTGTTGTCTGCTGTGTCATGGCAGTGTGTTGTTGTCTGCTGTGTCATGGCAGTGTGTTGCTGTCTGCTGTGTCATGGCAGTGTGTTGCTGTCTGCTGTGTCATGGCAGTGTGTTGTTGTCTGCTGTGTGATGGCAGTGTGTTGTTGTCTGCTGTGTCATGGCAGTGTGTTGTTGTCTGCTGTGTCATGGCAATGTGTTGTTGTCTGCTGTGTCATGGCAGTGTGTTGTTGTCTGCTGTGTCATGGCAGTGTGTTGTTGTCTGCTGTGTCATGGCAGTGTGTTGCTGTCTGCTGTGTCATGGCAGTGTGTTGCTGTCTGCTGTGTCATGGCAGTGTGTTGTTGTCTGCTGTGTCATGGCAGTGTGTTGTTGTCTGCTGTGTCATGGCAGTGTGTTGTTGTCTGCTGTGTCATGGCAGTGTGTTGTTGTCTGCTGTGTCATGGCAATGTGTTGTTGTCTGCTGTGTCATGGCAGTGTGTTGTTGTCTGCTGTGTCATGGCAGTGTGTTGTTGTCTGCTGTGTCATGGCAGTGTGTTGCTGTCTGCTGTGTCATGGCAGTGTGTTGTTGTCTGCTGTGTCATGGCAATGTGTTGTTGTCTGCTGTGTCATGGCAGTGTGTTGTTGTCTGCTGTGTCATGGCAGTGTGTTGCTGTCTGCTGTGTCATGGCAGTGTGTTGCTGTCTGCTGTGTCATGGCAGTGTGTTGCTGTCTGCTGTGTCATGGCAATGTGTTGTTGTCTGCTGTGTCATGGCAGTGTGTTGCCTCTGCTGTGTCATGGCAGTGTGTTGCCTCTGCTGTGTCATGGCAGTGTATTGCCTCTGCTGTGTCATGGCAGTGTGTTGCCTCTGCTGTGTCATGGCAGTGTGTTGCTGTCTGCTGTGTCATGGCAGTGTGTTGTTGTCTGCTGTGTCATAGCAGTGTGTTGTTGTCTGCTGTGTCATGGCAGTGTGTTGTTGTCTGCTGTGTCATGGCAGTGTGTTGCCTCTGCTGTGTCATGGCAGTGTGTTGCCTCTGCTGTGTCATGGCAGTGTGTTGCCTCTGCTGTGTCATGGCAGTGTGTTGCCTCTGCTGTGTCATGGCAGTGTGTTGCCTCTGCTGTGTGACGCTTGGAACCTTGTATTCGGTAAATAGTTTTTTCCTTGCACTCTCGAAAGTAGCGTCACTCATCCTGTGAGAGAACATATCGCCATAGTGTCAGTATTAGGCAGCGTTACTCATCCTGTGAGTGAAAATACTGTCATAATGACAGAATTGGGCAGTCACTTATCCTATGAATGAACATACTGTCATAGTGACAGTACTGGGCGGCGTCACTCATCCTATGATTGAACACACCGTCTTAGCAGCATGTACAACTCCCCTAATAGGAGGAAAATTCGCTGGGTTATTCTTGTACAGTCGTGGGAGATAGGCCTGTCATATACTCAAACCAGAAACACTCCTGTATCGTTCACGCAATGTCGTCTTTTGTTATTAGTAAAGTAGTAATTTCGTTTTTTATTAGACCTATGCCAGATAATCTCGCTTTCGCTTCGAGAAAAGCAGTGTTGCTGAAGTGACGGATGAGTACCGAAACCACAGCCTAAAGAGAAGATATCGGTCAGGTTTGGTCCTCAGCAGTGTAATACGATTGTGCACCAGTCCTCAGACTAAATGTTGTTGAAAACGGCAGAATTTTGGGGCTTGGTTGTAAAGCTATTGGCGGATCGTGTTCCAAGGAAAACTAGTATGGTAACACATAAGAAAACCTGTCGGACGAGAGAGCTCAATTCTTCTAATTGGAGCCAGAAGTCATCTGCGCCTTTAGGCAACATAAGTGTTAACAAGGGGTGGGGGGGGGGCGGGTTATACAACAGGTGATTCTTCGATCTTTAGTCTAAAGACTATCAATTGCGTTGAAGCAAAAAACCTTGTCGTTGAATTTGTATTAATTTTAAATAGATTCCGCATTAGATTTATTTGTGGCAGTGTCACTATGAATGAGCATATCGCTCTTGGGACAACATCTCAGGCCATGTATATATATATATATATACCTGAAAAGAATGTCACTTAGCTTACAGAGCTGTGCAACTAGCTTATCTAAACAAGTAAGCTAACATAATCCTTGCAGTCATTCACTGAAGAATTTTAACTACTTAGAGATAAACGTTGCTTTAAGGAGCTTAAGAGGGTAGGCAGTCTGCACGGTAGAATATATCTGGCTGCCTGTCTAAATCCATTATCCCTTTTTCAGCTTACCAGGAGGGTTTCAATTGTGTCCTTGTGTACACAGAGCGGCGGACTTCACCATATTCAGACCTTCCTCATTAGCAATCTTTCCTTTCATCTTTTATCGTACCTTACGCCCCCTCCCACTTCACTTAAATTAAATATATGGCAGAATGCGAAACTATCCAGTGGCAGTGAGTTTATATGCAGTTGACATTGTGTAAATTCGCAAGCAAAAAGATCCCGGTAGTATCAAGTCTTTTTATCCTGCAACAATACTGTATTTTGGGCAAGCTCTTAGAATTGTTTAACAGGGAAATTGATAAGTTCCTCCGGAGTTTGCTCAATAAACTTAAACGTATTGGACTGAGGACTGTAAACACGAGCAGCTTAACTGATCAGGTAGCACAACAGAATTTGTTTGGATGTCGGGCTAATGACAGGCATCGGCTCGTAGCAGTTCCCAAACAACCACCACCACTCTCACCACAACCATCACCACCACCACCCACCACCATCACCAAACTAAACTGTTCATGAAATGCAAATGGAGCAGTAGACCAAAATCTTTGCGCGAGTTGGCTAAGAAACAACAGACGGTAAGTAGAGAACAGGGAGCAAGAAACGCACGCGATAAAGACCACCGCGGAGGCCCCAGAGAGCCGCAACCGAGCGAACGGTCCAGTTCGAACAAACAGCTCGCGGTGAGCCACATTTTTAGTGATTCCAACCCTAGTTACTGTTAAAAAATTTCGTTTTAGAGAGGAAATCAATCTCCAACATATATATCCTACACTTTACACTGCAAATACAGCGCCTTGAGCTAATAGTACATGTTTCCCTTGCAAATGAATCCTTTACAAGTAAGAGTGTGCTAGAAAATGTATATTTCTGTATGTCTTTTCGGTAAGTAGCTCCAGGCAAGCTATTAGCCTACCGCAACATGCGACTACAGTGCATGTTGGTTTAGATTAATAACTGTTTACACAAATATGGATGAGCGGTGAGGCCGATATAAATTATTCACGTTTTTAGAAGATTCAAAGTAGCCGGCTTGAGTTGTGGCTCGGTCGAGCTACACGTGGTACCGCTTCAACTTGTACCAGTGCAGCTTCGTCTTCTGGAGATGTCGTTTCGTCTTCCACCGGTGCAGCTTCACCCCTGTTCCGGCACCGATTCACCCCTGTGCCTGCACCGCTTCACATAGGGTTGCGAGAGCCGAACATTGCCATTCTATTATTATGGTGGGTAATGGCAGTGCCGGCTCTGTCATTTGCACCATTGTCCTCCCCCACCCCCATCTTTAATTTATTCTATTATTTCCCAAAACATTTCAAAGTCCCTCTCCTCCCCCTCTTCTATGGAGAGAATATCACTTCCCCTTCGCGGTATCGAGTGTCGCCGGACTCGCCAATCGAGTAATAAAATACACTATCAATTACTGATGCTGAACAGACGGAGAGAAGGGGGACTCGGGTAGGGCTCCATGAATCGGGAATAATCGCTTTTGGACAATAATAGTAGACCATAGGCAGTGCGAGGGGGAAGGCATCCACAAGTGGTGCTCCCCGCACGTTTTCGACTTGATAAAAGGAAGTTAGGCAGGAAATTTCCACGACCGAAATGCCATTAATTGAATATCCGTGGCTGAAATGTTCTAGACTTCTAAAATTATTGTTCAAAACTTCCGTCCTCCAGAGTATTAGGGGTGGATATGTCTTTCATCGAAATTTTCAAGGGTGAAAAGTACTTCACAAAAATATCCTTAGTAAAGGCATAGTAGGCCTACATAGGAAATTAATAAGGTGGTTGAGAGCCTTTGAGAAAAAAACCTTTAAGCATTTGAATTACTGGGACTGCCCGAAATCCGTTAAAATGTATTATATGCAACGAAATCGAAGAAATCTTACAATATGCATATAGACTACGTGGAAAATACTTGGTTACGTTTCAACTCTGCACAGTAATATTACATTAAAGTAAGGGTGCTGATACCTTGTGATGGTTCTGGTGACCAACGTACCCGCGGCCCAGTCTCTGACCAGACCTCCTGGTTGGTGGTCTGGTGAACACAGATGAACACTGTGAACATCAAAAGTCCACGAACGTTCAGCCTTCTGTCATCAAATATAGACCAGGGGTTATCGCAGGAAGAATGGTCGATGCCTTCAAGAGGGAACTTGACAAGTTCATCAAGGAGATACTAGACCAGTCGGGTTGCAGCGACTATCTGGACCTGCAGGCTCCTAGCACTGACCAGGTAATTACCACCTTAGGCTAGGGTGAAGAAAAACTGGCGAAACCGGCCCCGGGAAAATCGCAAAGCATCCCAGAACGAAAAAAACTACATCAAAACAACTAGGGTAAAATGGAGGCTTAAACGTTCCATAACCTACTGAAACATCCTGAATCAAAACTAATCACACTCCTGCCCTCTGGCTGTGTAAAGATCATAGGCTATATGTTGGCCATGTGCAATGAGGATCCTTATATCTTCTAATAGTCTGATAATAAGCGATATTTTTTTTATTAGGATATGAGGTACATCTGCATTAGTGCAGCTACCCTAGACTATATGAAGTGGAGTACAGTGTGTCAAAAAAAAAAAAGCTAACTAGGTAAAGAATCCCCATCACACAGGATGGTTAGTCATACAGAGGCATGTGATAAGCAGTCTGCACTGGCAGACTCCGGATGCATTTTGAGGATATCATCAACACAAGATTGAATAAGGCAGCAGTGGTAATAAAAGTCCCCATCTCGCAGGATGGTTACTCATACAGGGCCATGTGTTTAGTAGCCTGCAGTGGCAAATTTTGGGTACACTGTGAGGATATCTTCAAGAATACGAGAGTGAATAAAGTAATTGCAAAGCTCTAGGTACCTCATGCCAACTGGTCTGAAAGGTCTAATAACTGGGCATTCAGTGATGTAGTGCGGGAGATCGTGCCGTAGTTCCTGCTCACAGAGTTTGCAACTGGAGTGCTCAGGATTGGGAGATCCATCACCTGCAGCCACCTGCCACAGGTAACGGTAACCCAACCTGATCCTTGCAACCACTGTGTCGCACAGTCTAGTGGACGTTTTGTGCTGCCCATAGATGTAGGTTTCAGATCTGAACAAATCATAGCTTTTTATATTTAAAATTACGAAATGTTTATGTAGCTTTTAAGAACCATGACGAAGATTTCTTAATAGTATTGTATAGAACCTACGTAAGACCTTCCCTTGAATATGCAGCCCCAGTGTGAAATCACAAAATGGAACTTAAACAAAGTCAAGGGATATACAATAAGGATTTTTTCAAAGCTTGGGAACCGAGCTGCAACGAAAGGCTCAGGGAACTAAACTTCACGTTGGAGGAAAGAAGAAACGTGGAAGGTGTCGCCTACATACTAGATATTAACGGAACTGAGAGTGAACATAAACTAAATGTTCAAATTGAGAAACTAAAACTAGGCAAGGGGCCACAGGTTGTAAATAAACAAAAATTATCAGGAAAAATATCGAGAACTTTTTCAGCAAAAGAGTCGTAAACGAACACAATAGACGACTAGGAGAAATAGTAGAGGCGAATTAAAAGGTATCTTTTAAATAAAATAAAACTGAAACGTGATGGAAGATATTTCACTTAATTGATCATCAGCCTAACTATTGCTAGACCTTGCAGGCACATCTAGCAAGCACGCACGCTGTCTACTGATAGTGACCAGTATTAAAAAAAGGAGAACGGGAGAATAAAACTAATTTAGGCAGCAGGAAACTTTTGAAAAAAAGTATGAATTTTCCATAGGTCAAATTAACGGAGCGAGAATTGAAATGGAAAAAACATACGAAATGGACTTTGCACCACATTTTCTGGTAACAATCTATAGAAATGTGATAAAATACTGCACTTCTAGACGAGGATGTGAGAGATGCAACTTATCCTCCTGAAATGATAGTATTTGTAGTAATTATTTGGTAGAAAACACCAATATGTAGTGGAAAAACCACCAAAAAGCAATTTTTGTGCTTTTAATTTTGTAGAAACCTGAAAAATAAAGCTAAAAACCAAACTTAAACATTCCTAGGGCCTACTATAATACATAATATAGTAGCCCTAACATAGGGTGTATTAGGGCCTAGGATTGCCAAGACAGATTTGGTAACGTTCTAAATTTATGTTGCGGTTAAAAATGTTTCCCAATTTAGCCAAATTCAGTAATACAAAATGTCAACTTTTTGGTGGTCCATCGCTACATATTGGTACTTTTGACCAAATAGTTAATATAAGCATAATCATTTTAGGAGGATGGGTTGAATAAATGACATGTAGGTTGGGAAACATTGCATTAGACGACCAACGTTTGGAAGGTGGGGTCCAAGAGCTTAAGCTCGACTAACCTGTAAACTACTATAAATGCGAATGCGTCTCAACTCGAAATCAAACAGCAAATTATGTAATATAAGAGTAAACGGTGCTATTTTTCTTGCAGACAATTTAATCCCTGCTTTTTACCAAAGTCGTATTTGTAAAGCCTAGCCTGAGTTTATCCCTTGTAGAAATACGATCCGCCAATCGATTTACATTCATGTCTCACATTACTGCCAAATGCAGAGACTTGCCAGATCGTTCCAACCAACCTGGGGACTGAACTTTGTGTATATTAGCCTAGTGTGTAAACGTTCTCTATAAACATTCTCTGGGATCTGATTTTGGGAGATAATTATGTAAGTATGGTACGAGAACTGTTGTTAACATGATATGTGAAAGTGTGCTCATGAGCCATACGTCTAAAGCAAAATAACATTTAACCGAAAGCTTAGATATCAGAAACAGCCAATAATTACTATCTTGTTTGATATAAAAGGAGGTGTTTTAAATAACTTCTGTATAGATAGATCTGTTATATAGCCTCAGGCCGGGCTCGGAAAATAGAACTCCCAATATTGTACTCCAGCTACAATAATGTGGTTTGCTTCCCTGTCACATGTCACTCGTGAAGAATTTGAAATGAAGATCCTGGAAAGCATTAACTGACTCTAGTAATAAGTGAAAGGGGAGGTGACCTGCATTCCAGTGCAGCCTAAAAGCATTCCTTGTGTAATTATAGTTATTGTTTCCCAGTTTAGTATAATTGTCAATTGTCTTCCAGACTTCTCTTCGAATATGTACCTGGATTGTATCTGGACGGGGTTCTGGGAGTTCTACTGCCCAAGCCCGGCCCGGGGCCAGCCTTGACTTGAGAGAGCTTTGTCCAATAGGCTATTCATGTGCTATGGAATCACACATCATAGTGAGACAATGAGATTTGTTTTCAAAGTTTGAAACTTGAGGTTGATTAGTAAATTTGTTTGTCAAAAATACGTTATGTCTTGTTTGTTAAATATGCGTTATGTCTTTGTATAAATCACCATTTTTGTAATGCTTGATAATGCAATAATATATAAAGGGAAACCAAATGAATGCGCTAGGCTGGGTGGAATATATTGGGTGTGTTGAGTGTGGCTGAGATAATGACAGGACTCATTAGCGTGCCATTCATGGCGTGCCGGAACATGTGTCGGAACCAGCTCAACTCGGGCCTCATGTGAGAGCCTCCTCCAGTCAACACCTGGGAACACTGCCTCTCTAACAGTCATTAACGACGAGTGTTTGTATATCCGCTGCGTTAAGTAATTAAGAGAGGATGTATGTATTGTGTACGAACTCTGTTAAGTAATTGGTAAAATTAGATGGAGAACAAAGAACAGTGTGTTGACATTACTTCCTGTTCTTAATGCTTTTGAAACCCTTAGACCGCTTAGGTTCTAAATATAGGCTAGACTAATATATATATATATATATATATATATATATATGTGTGTGTGTGTGTGTACTCTTGTGTGTGTGTGTACTCTTATTTTGCATAACTTCAGTACCATATCAAATTTTAATTTGTTTCGAAAAAAATTCAGATTCATGAAGCTGCCTTTCATATTATTCCCATTTTCTCTACAAATAAAATTCATGGCGTCACTGAGGGGTTAAACCAGGAATACACAGTAACTAACAGTAACATCAATGTAGTCATGTTGTGAACAGTTTTTCCTGGATATCTGGTTTGGGTTGCGTTTGTTCGTTGATCGTGTAATCTGAAAATTTATATTATCATTTTGTTGGGTATAGAATTATACTTTAAGAATTGTAGATTCTATCAGCTCGAGGAATCGCCCTCCTGTGTATTTTATAAAGTAAATATAAGTTACTTTAGTCTTTCCTTCACCGCCCATGGGATGGGTATGGGTGCAAAATGAATGACTTAAACTGGTAGTCTAAACTTAACCTACTAAACAATGAGTACCTTAGCTTAAGCCAGTTACCTAGGCTAATCTGTAATCGCCTCAGAAAAACATTAACACATGTGTAGCCTCTGCGTAGCCGCAGTTGCAACCTGTCCTCTTAAAAAGAACGTCGCTTTTGGCCGTTTGCCCGTATGGCCGAATTTGGACGTAATTTGAAAATGAAAAAAAATGAAAATAAATTTGGGATTTTTTTTTCAACAACAGTAAGTTAAGGGTCCTCTGATAGGTTAGGTGGGCAGGAAATTCTCATAAAGTTTCAAAACGTTATGAAAAACGTGAATTGAAAGTCATCTATTCTAACCTTACAGAGTCGGCCGGACGACTCAAACAGAAAACGGAACAGTACGTCACTTTTGTGAGTCAATTTTATTTCAAATTACGTCCAAATTTGGCCATAGTGCGCATACGAGCCAAAAGTGACGTTATTTTTAAGAGGACGGGTTGGTTTCAGACATGTATAACTATACTATATTGACCAAACCACACACTAGAAGATGAAGAGACGACGACGTTTCGGTCCGTCCTGAAGCATTATCAAGTCGATTGTATAACTTTACTGTTATACTTTGTATAACAAAGTATTGAACGTTACCTTGGCTAGCCTAGTACATATTTTTAATATGGAATCATATTTAGAATCAAGGTGTTATAAACACATATATAGCACATGTGTGGTAAATATTTTCACGCACTTGCACAGAATCCCTCTTCCCCACGCACACAGACTGACAGAGGTGCTTAACCTGTACACGAAAAATACTTGAAGGTCAGAAACCCTAATCTACTCGAGTGTGTGATGCTGTAGGTGTAAGATAAGCCCTGGTGAAAAAAGCAAGGCTGCCATAAGCACAATATGAAAATACTTTTCGTCCGTGGTTAAAAATTTTAAATGTTGTAAATGAAAAGGATCTCGACATGGTCTTGAAGACGGTGTTAGCCGTCACCAGGCAAGCTTGACTCATAAGCTAGGCTTTACAGAAAAAAAAAATGCTCCAGAATGAACAAAAAAGCATTTCATGATATCCATGGCCAGTAGACATTGTGATGAAACCTCATTTAAACCGTCCGCTGGCGGGAACCATATTTGATTTTTTTATTAATTAACACATTTAGGTACATCTGCATTTGTACTTATTTAAACTGCCCACCAGTGGGTTCTCTTCTGCAACTCAAGAAAATAGGATCTGGTCATCACCCCATTGACTGTTCCAGAAAGGAATATATATTACCAGGCAGTATTAAAAAACTCACTACCCTCGCTATATCACCTGGCATGTCTGGAGTCGCACGCCAATGGTAGTGATCCTTTCCATGGCAGAAGATTACCAACCCGAAGACAGACAAGGGCTAAACCCCTAGCCGTACCCGACTTCGTCAGTCAGCCGATTCATACGAGGGAGCCACGCAAGAAGACTCCAGACCTGAGGCTAGCCATCCTTTTGTGTGTTCACCATGCCCTCACCCCGTGAAGGCGACGCCATTACTTGGTAGTGTGAGGAAGCTGGGAAATGGCCCTAGTGTGGACAACCAAAGTGAGTATATTTTTTTTTAGTATGGTAAGGGACAAAACTGGGTGGTAGAGGTTTGTAACCAGGGAGTGAATGTGTTTTTTGAGGACTATTATATATATGTTAAATCCTGCGTTGCACTCTGCACCTGGTCGGGAAGCGATAAGTGTTGCTATTGGTGACTGCTGGAGAGTGGTGGTTTTTTTACCAGTAAGCCTAGGCTGAACGAATGACTTTTTATCTGTAATCTTGTTTTAAATATTATTCCCATTTTCTTTCGGGGTGATGCTTCTCCTCCCCTTAAAAGTGCTAATCTGGGTTATGATATTGAGTGAATTAAATTAAGCTTTCACTCAGTGACAGCGATCTTCGTCATTGTTGACAACGTGTTTTGTTGCCTAAAACTGTATTGTAGAGTTTGCGTATAAGCTTACTCAATGTGTACTGAAATATGAATGTAAATATGTATGCGTCTATAGGTTTTAATAAGTATATATCACACCCAAGGCGCTGGAGATGGGGCGAGATGGTCGCTGGTGCAGCTTGCAATGTGTTGACCGTGTTGAAGAAAATAACTTGCGGTGACCCTTGTTATCTAGTGCCAGATTAGGTGTAGTTGATGTAGATAGTCCTGCCGGTGTAGACGATTCTGATGAAGAAAAGACCAAGTGATGATGGCCGTTGAAGATGAAAGATGGGGGGGGGGAGGTGATGACGCGGGTATAGCCTAGTGATGACAACTGATACGAAGATTAGGATGCTCTTGATGATAGTCATGTAGATAGTGACGGTGGTGAAGATGAACATAGTGACGGATAATGATTAGAGACCTAACAGACGAAAATGAAGCTGGAAGAAGAGGCTAGACGTGAAGATAAAGAAGATAATGATGATAAAAAAATGAAGTAGGTGATAAAGAAGAAGAAAGCTTAAAGAGAGGCTGTTGGCGATGGGCCACAGTGACAACCCCGTGTGTGTGGAGGAGGGGGGGGGGTATAGGGCGCCTACGGTACTGATAACAAGGCTTCCATAATAACAGTAGCCGATAATGGAAATAATTACAACCCGAGTTAATGAATTGTTGAGATGCGAGTGATGATGGAGGAAGTACTTTGGGCCCATAGTAATTATCGATAATTACATTAATTATTTATTATTAATTATTTGAATCGACTTCCATTATCACTACCGCAAAATTCAACTATATTATAGTTGTTTATGTATGTTAATTTTTTAAGAACATAGATTTGGTGACTGATGTTGTTAGCTGTAGTTATTTTTTATAACTTATTAGACTACAACTACTACTGCCGGATGATGATGTCACTTGTCTTTATTCTTTTAGGCCTAGTGACTTGATTCTGTCTGATTTTTTATATATATATATATATATATATATATATATATATATATATATATATATATATATATATATATATTATATATATAATATATATATTATAATGTATACAACAATAATTTTGAGGTACACACTCTGTCATATTTCGGTATCACAACATTTGCATATATATAGCTGGCCGGAGTCGATACGAATTCAGAAACAGTGTTAAACCTTTTTTCGTTGTGATTTCTTTGCAGCGACCTCATCACTACCTCGTCTCCTAGAGGTGGTTTTCAACTTTTAAGCACTGACACCACATCTCCTAAATCTATTCTATATTTTAGGATCAGGAGGAGATCAAGCATTAGATTTTTCGAGTAGGTCTTGTGTCGAGAATAGCCTAGCAAGAGGGAATGACGAAATCTACATCAGCAACACTAGTAGTTGTAGCTTTAGGACATGTAAACATGACATGTGGACAGCCGCTACATCTAGCTGTAGCGGCTGTTTTACAGGTGGTTGTCTTTCGTTCCGGCAGTGTGGGGACGACAGGTTATCACTAAAAGACTTTTGGCGGACCACGAGGGCGCCTCGTCGACCATATCTCCCCCCCACCCATCCCCTGCTGGAGCAGGCAGACGATCCACCCCCTCCCTCCTACTACACCCCACCCCCATCCATGTCTCACTTGGGCTCTTTAGGGAAATGCTGCGATAAGATAAGCTGGTCGGCACTACACTCATGTCACTACTACTCTTTGGCTCGCTCCCTATCCTCGTTACCAGATGCCCTGCAGAGTGGGTGAGCTGGTGAATGAGTGTTTATTTAAACTGGGCAGGAGTGGGGGTGGAGGGGACGTTATGGAGTAGGGTACAGCTAACGGGATGCATAGGCTACCAACATATATATTTTATCCAGGATGTGGCATTTGGATTAACGTTTTGGCGCGACAAGTAGTCTAATGCAATGCAATTATTTTTCGTTTATGAAACAATGTGATTGGTGTGTTTATATTTGTTATTTTCCGGTAGTTTGAGCGTAGGACGACTGTCAAATTGTTGTTCACATTCAGTAATTTTAAATTACTCCCAGTCACTTTTTTATGCACTGGTCTTATTATAAGTTATTATGCAATGCAGGCCAAACTCTGCTGTGTTGACGATGATGCTTTTATTATTAGCCTATTATTAGCCTTCCATTTTTTTGTATACTTTTGTTCATATAATTTCGTTATGCATTATTTTTTATATAATTGAAAAGTATCAACATATTGTCAGTTTGGCATTTGTTATAATTATTATCAGATGTATTTGTTATTCAAAGTAATACTAATATCAATTGTAACAAATACTGATTTAATTCAAATTAATATCAATATTAATTATAAAATAATGAATATAATTTATTATTGCGTGATATCATTATTTTGATAGCCAATATCATTATAATATTTGTTGAAAATCAATATCATTATTAATTTGATATATTTTTGTTAATATCTTTAAAATTTTAATTTTTTATAACTGATCTAAGAAACTCTGCTCTTAAGAAACTAATAAAAAAGAAATACCTATGTTTTTATCATTGTGTGTGTGTGTAGTTGTCACCCGATAGGCCTAAATATATATTTTTTTCAAATTTGAACTGTCTCCTGCTCTTTAATCATATTATCCCTGTTTCTTCTTTCCTCCTGTTTCTTCGTTCTCTCAGGTGTTAACTGTTCTCTGGTGCCTACACCTCCGGAAAAATCCTTGTCTCGTTTCTCTAGACCTTCTCTAGTTTCTCTTTGTGCTATTCGAAAGGTGATTCTAGGCATCAGCTGCATACTCGAATGTGGTTCTCACGAGTGTTGTACAGAGTTCTTTGAAGACCTCGTTGTCAAAGTTTTTTAATATTGCTTGAACATTCTGCCAATTTATCGGATGATGCAGACTTTATTTGGGGTAAAGTGTTCCCTGGTGGCAAGGTTTGAGGACTTTTTATGTACTATCAGATAGATCTCTTGTCTTAATCTGATTCGGGAAGCTATCCCCCATTTATCTTATATTACGCTTGCGATTACCTTCATTGTTCCTATCTCCATTGCTTTACATTGTCAGGGTTAAAGTCTAGCAACCTTCTCTTCATATAAGATGCATGTCTAGGTGTCTTTCGGTAATAATTCTTCTCGCGACGCCTAGTTTCACATTAGCAAGCATGGATATCTTATTTTCCCATGTTAACATATTTCGGGGTATTAGTTACCTAACAGGATTGAGCCCCTAATACTGATCCGCGCGGCATCCAGCTCGTGACAACATGTCGCTTCTTATCTCTAGGCTAACCGTGACCCTCTGTTTCCTTACTGTTAGGTAGTCCTACCATTCTCGCCCATCACGGCACTTTTCAAGCTTTCTTCTCAATTTTGTAAAGAGCATCTCGTGGGTAACGATGTCGAACGTTTTCAAGGACTCGTGGAAGACAGCTCACCTTTCTCTCTCCTGTTTTGCGATTGTCATCTTGTTATATAACTCTTATAGGCATGTTAGGCATTATCCATGTTAGGCATATTATAAAGACAAAAGTCCAGTTTGCTAAAGGATGCTGAGTGACGTAGCCTGACCTGAGAGAGGACCTGGTGTGACGTAGCCTGACCTGAGAGACGACCTGGTGTGACGTAGCCTGACCTGAGAGGACCTGGTGTGACGTAGCCTGACCTGAGAGACGACCTGGTGTGACGTAGCCTGACCTGAGAGGACCTGGTGTGACGTAGCCTGACCTGAGAGAGGACCTGGTGTGACGTAGCCTGACCTGAGAGAGGACCTGGCGTGACGTATCCTGACCTGAGAGAGGACCTGATGTGACGTAGCCTGACCTGAGAGAGGACCTGGTGTGACGTAGCCTGACCTGAGAGAGGACCTGATGTAACGTAGCCTGACCTGAGAGAGGACCTGGTGTGACGTAGCCTGACCTGAGAGAGGACCTAGTGTGACGTAGCCTGACCTGAGAGAGGACCTGGCGTGACGTAGCCTGACCTGAGAGAGGACCTAGTGTGACGGGACAGTTGTGTAGGAATGGTTCACCCTCGGGGCAATTATCCTGCCATCATTTCCCAGTTGGGTAAACACGTTTCTGATGGATATTCAGCAGTTCCCCCCCCACGGGTCACCCTCCGTGCAGCTGCTGTCACTCCCAAGCTGACTAGTGTCATCACTCTCTCTCCTGTCGTCTTGATCTTTCCCTGCTCCTCGATGGAGTTTCATTTTTTCCTCCTCTTGCCTTCATTCATTATTTCTCCTTCCCTTCTAGTTTCCTTAGATTAATTTATCTCTTCCTTCTTTGTCAAATTGTGCATCTTTCTTCCTTCCTGGTTCTCAGAATTCTCCATCTTGCCCTCCTTCTTCCGTCTTCCTCCCCCCCCCCCCCTAGTCAACACTCTG
This sequence comes from Procambarus clarkii, assembly GCF_040958095.1. Classification (NCBI taxonomy): domain Eukaryota; kingdom Metazoa; phylum Arthropoda; class Malacostraca; order Decapoda; family Cambaridae; genus Procambarus; species Procambarus clarkii. The sequence continues at coordinate 41,698,512 of NC_091183.1, read as the reverse complement.
GCCAAAGAGCCTTGTCCACGGTGCCTCTGTCACTCATTAAGAGGGGCTCAGGGATGGGTCGCGTTAAAGCGAACCCGGCGGTTGTTCGCAGGAACTGAGATTGAGAGGTGGAGTCTCGCAATATTTGGGTTTGACGGTTCATTTATTATGCGAGGAAAATAAGCTAGCGTATACAGCGTAGGCTTAGCCTAGGCCAGTGTATAAAGATTAGCGGGGTGAGGGATGGGCTCAGCCTCCCTGCAGGTCTGCTATGGCCCTCTTGCATTGATCATTTGCTCTTCCTCCTTACCTTCCCTTATGCTACGCTACTCTAGCTCTGTCTTCCCCTGCCACCCTTCCTGCTCGTCCTCTGCCACCCTTCCTTCCCTTCCCCCTGCCACCCTTCCTGCCCTTCCCCCTGCCACCCTTCCTGCCCTTCCCCCTGCCACCCTTCCTGCCCTTCCCCCTGCCACCCTTCCTGCCCTTCCCCCTGCCACCCTTCCTGCCCTTCCCCCTGCCACCCTTCCTGCCCTTCCCCCTGCCACCCTTCCTGCCCTTCCCCCTGCCACCCTTCCTGCTCTTCCCCCTGCCACCCTTCCTGCCCTTCCCCCTGCCACCCTTCCTGCCCTTCCCCCTGCCACCCTTCCTGCCCTTCCCCCTGCCACCCTTCCTGCCCTTCCCCCTGCCACCCTTCCTGCCCTTCCCCCTGCCACCCTTCCTGCTCTTCCCCCTGCCACCCTTCTTATCCTCCCTCCCCTACCCTCTGGCCAGCCACGAGACCCAGGGAGTATGCTCCTATCCAGTCCATTAATTACGGAGTGGTGGAGGGTCGAACTCTGGTACCAGATTAATTATCGATTTCTTGACCCACTGAATTGACTGAATTGGCTACATCATGTTTATCCGGATTCAGTCAGGATTATTGTCACTGTACTTCGGAGTGTTCTTCGTCATAGATTAGTACTCAGAGAGCGAAAGCTTAGAGATCATAGCGTAAGCTGTGTGTGTGTGTGTGTGTGTGTGTGTGTGTGTGTGTTGCCTATCCTCTGCTGGCAGTTCATCGTTGAAGAAGAGATTTATCAGAGAACCAAATTATTGGATTGGCTTTATAGTGAATATATTTTGCTGATGGACTGAAGTAATGTTTGGCATGTTATCGCACCGTAGTTATATTCCTATACCAGCAAAACGTCTTAACGCGCGTGCAAACTACTTGTGTGTTCTTGCAAAAATATTTTAAAAGCTGGAAAAGGAGTATGCTTGTAAGGGTATTGTCTCGTATAACCCCAGACCGTTCACAGAACACTAAAGTGTTCCCTTACACCATTCGTGACTCGCTTCCTCACTATATTCCACTCGTCTCATTTACATTTTCTTTGAGAACGTGTCAGTCTAGTGAAGTCCAATTCCTTCAGTCTTGGCTTGTATCCCAACCCTCTCGATTCCGCTAATGGTTATTTACCAAATGTCAACATTCTGTCTATCATGCATCTGTGTCTCTTTAGACTGGGTCTCCATGTAGAGGGGTCATATTCTAGCATTAGTCTCACGTAGGTTATAATGGCTTCCTTGTTGCATGTTCCTGAATGTAACTCGCATGTTCACCAGCTTTGCCAAAAAAAATTATCTGTTGATAAGCACTTCCTGTGTTAGTCTAGGCAGTATGTCTATTGCTATATTTTTCAAATTTTCTGATTTGAGTAGTTATCTCCCGTTAATTGTATCCAGTGCCTTTCTGCCCGAAATGCTGCGCGTACTAGTGGCTTTACAAGATTGTAATTACTATACTATGTATCCTCATAATCCCAATGTACCTTCTTGTATATATATAAATAAATAAATAAATAAAGTGTCTGGGGTTGCCTTTCTGTCTCCATACTCAGCACCATATTTGTCTGAAGTGAAGTGCAACAGTCATTGGGTCGACAATCTGTGTAATTTCAGTTGGCCTTAATGTATTCTGTATTGTGTAATATTCATCCAATTTTGTTCCTGTTTTGTATCGTCTGAAAATATCATGTTGGATTCTTCTTGCTATGTTAAGCTGTTTGTATATTGCCTAGGCTATCAAGGACGGGATGGCTGTGTGTTGTGGAGGATGATGGGCGTGGGTGGTGGAGGATGATGGGCGTGGGTGGTGGAGGATGATGGGCGTGGGCGGTGGAGGATGATGGGCGTGGGTGGTGGAGGATAATGGGCGTGGGTGGTGGAGAATGACGGGCGTGGGTGGTGGAGGATAATGGGCGTGGGTGGTGGAGGATGATGGGCGTGGGTAGTGGAGGATGATGGGCGTGGGTGGTGGAGGATGATGAGCGTGGGCGGTGGAGGATGATGGGCGTGGGTGGACGTGGGCGGTGGTTCGGCATCTAAGACAACTACAACAACAACAAGAGCTGCAGTGTTCCCTCTATACCCAAACAATAAGGACATTGTCACTACCACCTCATCCTAGAGTCAAGGTGGTCGACCTGCAACCCACGCTCTACCCATTCGGTGTACCTTGCCGGTGTACCCAGTGAAGGTACACGCCTCGAGTGTACCCCAAGTGAATTTTGCCCATTTTCAGAGATAGGTTTTTCTCCCCAATCCCAGCAGCAGTGGTCTAGAAGGTTGACCACCGGAAAGATGTTAATCACACACACCATCATTGATGCTTTCATCAACATAGTTAACCAGGTTGTTTCTGAAAACATACTAACTTCATTGTAAATGTAAAGTTGGCTTGCTCGTTATCGAAACCTGGTTGGTCAGCTCACCATCCAAAAAACTGTGTTGAAAGTTCTACGTAAAGTTCACGAATTTTCTCTCACAAGTTCTCCGCCACACATGCGCCGGAGACCTATATTTGGGAGGCTTGGATCTTGTCTGTCGGCGGCATTTTGGACCGGACTTGCGAGGCATATTTTGTTACGTGCAGGTCGGCTAAAAATATTTAAGTTGAACAGGTGTATAATTTCTATTAGATCGTAAATGAACGTCAGGTAACAATGTAGGCTCCTTACCTTACCTTGAGGTTACCTTGAGATGGTTTCGGCTTAGCGTCCCCGCGGCCCGATCTTCGATCCCGTGGCTCGGGTGAAGGATATGCTCACAAGACCTTGTTTCTCAGGTCCTAGATTCAGCAAGTATTAACGTGTCCACATACGAAACCCGTACATCTTTCCTCGACCATGGTGGTTAGTCTGTATTTAGTAAACAGTGTATGAGTTCCGGAGCGCTACGAGGTTACCTTTGTCAGTAATCTTGGGTTGAGGAGCTTCGACGCTCGTCAAAGGTTTCATAAATACAAACTAAGCCGCCGTGATAGAGGAGAGATGGACAGGTTTCGTATGTGAACACGCAAGTTCTTGATGAACCCTGGCCCAGGACGGTATGGTATTGCCGCAGTACTTGTGGGAGGACGAGGAAGGAAGATCAGCTTCTGACTATTTCAAGAGTACAACATGAATGGGAGCTGTGGCGTGGACAGATAAACGGCGGGGAGGTACTCGCTAACCCTTTGATACCCCGCTGACGGATGGTCTCACTCACACACACACACACACACACACACACACACACACACACACACACACACACACACACACACACACACACACACACACACAGATCCAAGAGTCAGTGCTCGATCCTGCAGACACAACTAGGTGAGTACACACACACACACACACACACACACACACACACACACACACACAGATCCAAGAGTCAATGCTCGATCCTGCAGACACAAATAGGTGAGTACACACACACACACACACACACACACACACACACACACACACACACACACACACACACACACACACACACACACACCTGGGACTTGTGTACATCCGCGCCCCTCCATTGCCCAACTCCCTCTTTTGGTGTCGCCACAAGAGGGCGGTACTTTCCCTAGGGGCGCTCCAGTCTCTGAGGGAGGGGAGGGTAGATCACATGATGGTAGGGGGCAGTAGGGGAAAGGAGGGGAGGATTAAGGTACATGATGTGATGGAGGTAGAGGGAAAATGATTGCAGGTTTGGGGAAGTAGGGAGTATGATGAGAGAGGAATGACGGGGTGGGGGATGTCGGAAGGGGAGAAGGTGGCCCTCTCAGACAAAAAAAAGAAGGAACCGATTTTTTGCTAGTATCCAGAGGGACCATTTCCAGGAGGCGAGCTAGCCAGTAAATCATTTTCTTTTCACACCCTCTTTTAGTTTCCACTCTCTTCCCATTCTCCTCTCTTCTACCTTATCGTTTTCCTCCCATACCCTTTTCTCTCTCTCTCTCTCTCTCTCTCTCTCTCTCTCTCTCTCTCTCTCTCTCTCTCTCTCTCTCTCTCTTCTCCCTTCTATCATCCCTCACTGCTCTTAACCTTGTCACATACACACTTCGGCGCCGCCGATACTGTCTTTCTCGTGTTCCCAAATTCTTAGTCAACCTTCTTCTCCGCTGCTTCTCTTATCTAAAGTTTTTTCTGTATTATTAAGTTATTATTGTTAAGGGACTACCTCGTAGCACTTGGGAGCTCGTAAACTGTTGTATAAACACAGACTTAAGTCATCTTGATGAAGGTAAAAGTCATAGATGTCGTAAGTGACCACGTAAGTACTTGATAAATCCTGCTTCGTGGTCTTAAAAAATAATTTAAGGACGCCAAGTCAAACTTTATCAAGTTTGTTTCGCTTTGCATACTAGTGGCTTTGTTAAATATGAATCTTTATGTAATAGAGCAATCAGTGTATCATGCTCTTTAGTACATTATTAAATACATATTAATATCGATAAATCATTGGAGTTGGAGACTGAGGCTTGTTGATAGCGGTGCAACGATTCCAAGTTAAGAAAAAGTGGGATAGATTACTTGCGTCAAAGTGTGTGTACATTTATACATGAAAAGGTTTAACAAGAGATAAATATATTATACAAATATCAACTCAAAGTTTGTACGAAACAATGTATTTCAATTGTATACATTAAGATTTCTTAAAATAGGTCAAACTAGATGACTGGAAAGCTTCGAGCACTGGTGCAACACATACAAGAAGGGGTTTTCAACTCCTTTTGACCATGTCGTAGCTCAGTCGATTAAGGCAGCGTCTGGGATGCTCTCGGACGCAGGTTCGAATCCTCGCACGGCCCTTGTGGATTTGTTTATGTGTTTACAAGAAGAGGTATTTTGGGGGGCTTACATAGGAGCTGCCTCGTCAATAGGCCTCCAGCAGTTTCCTTTTTTCGTGTCTTCATTCCTCTCTCATCCTTTTGCCTTTGTCCTTTCATCGTTTGTTTTCTTCCCCTGCCCTTACGATTGCCTGCCTTGCGTCCCCCCCTTCAGTCTCCCCCTCTTCTCCCCCTCTTCTTCCCCCTCTTTGTCCCCCTCCTCCCCCCCTCACCAGCTGCAGGGGACACTTGGGGAAGGGGGAGAGTTGAGGTAATGAGTGAACGATCACCTGGATTCCGGCTATTATTAACACCTGGATCTATCATTAACATGGAACGCCAACGTCCGCATGTACAACCCAAACACTCACAGCAACCCGCGCATGCGAGTGCACGCACACACACACACACACACACACACACACACACACACACACACACACACACACACACACACACACCAATTATAATAGTACTTATAAAAACAATCGATGGAACGTACAAAAATGGACTGTTGTAGCATAATCAGGGAAGATCCTATAACAGAACGCAGTAAACTCTTGGTAAAGGAGTCACTAAAACAGCATTGAGGTATACTAGGAAAAAAGAAAGCACTAAAACAGCGCTGATGTAAACACTAAAACACCCAACAGTCTGGTTGAACAGGCCACCAACCAGGATGCAAGTTCAAAGACCGGTCCGCAGGGGACGTTGATCCTCCGAAACACCGTAAGGTAACCGAAGCAGGTAAACTATAGATAAAGGGAGAACACTAAGACAGCTCTAAGGTAAACTAGGTAAGGAGAAACATTAAAACAGTGCTGAGGTAGACTCTGGGGGGGAAAAGAACCCCACTCTGCTGTCCACCCTGACTAGTTCCACCTGAGGTAACTTGACCAGCGATGCTGTTGAAATTGGTTTAGCTGAGGCTCCTGTCGTGATGAGTTTACAGTCTTGAATATTGCTCAGGTAAGGCGGCACATACCTGGCTTAATTGTCTTTCATGACGAGAGGGGAAGTGGAGTAAATTGGCGACCCGCTGTGTATTTGTCTATGTCTGTTTCTGTGTTTGTTTCATTGTCTGTTTCTGTGTGTCTGCCTCTGTTCCACTGGCTGTTTCTCTGTTTCCGTCTCTCTGCGTAGGTGTGCGTCATAGTTAAGAACATAATAGTGAAGGTAACTGCAAAAAGCCTATTGCTTATACGAGGCAGCTCCTATTTATAACCACCCAATCTCATTCATCTCATTCCCAATCTTCCTCAAGAAACAAGTTGCCATCCCGTTTGGTAACTGGCGGCTTGTGTGGGTACCTGGAGTTATGTACGCCGGCCCACGCGTACATGACTGTATCTGTACGTAACCTGTTGACCTCTAAAACATTCCTGTAACATATGTAGACCAACTTATAACCTGTTAGAAGGCTTGTCTTGGGTGTGATCTTGCTTGAAGTTTACCTGTAGCATGCAGCTTGCATATTGCATTACTGCGCCCTGCATGTGTGTGCTTACTCACCAAGAGGTAATTTGCAGATAATCCTAAATAAGGCACCGCGCACGGGACGCAAGTCTAGACTTTGATGCATTTTCGTTGTAATCCTGTTCGCAGGTGCGAAACAATACCTTACACTTTTAAGACAGTCATGGCTAGCAGCAGGGAATGTGCCTCGCTAGCATAGCAACAGTTTGCTTTGTCGTGTGTGCTCTACAATTTCCTGGGGCAAATTTTGGTTGAAGGGGAAGAGATGTGCATCTGGGTCGTAGGAAGAGTCCCAGTAGTGAACCCGCGCGGGGTCGCGTGCCAGGGTAACACCAAAATAACAAGGTCCTGCCAGATTCCAGCTTGTGTTCCGAAATCCGTGACGGGTGTAATGTGGTGTTTAGTTGTGTGTGCGTGTGTTGGGGCCCGTGATCACGCTGGCTGGCGTGATCACGGGCCCTGGTGGCCCTGGTGACTGGTGGGCCTTGTAGCCCTGCTGGACCTTCGTGGCCCTGTTGGCTCTTATGAACCTGGGGACCCTGGTGGTTAAGGTGGCCCCCGGGCGGTGTGAAGTCAACAACTTAAAAGGATTATGCATAAGTAGCCAAGTTATGAACGAAATAAGTAATACAATAGGCCTAAATAACAAGTGTGTCAAATATCATAAATGCTTAAATAGACCTAAGGAAATAAAGAATAAATAATTGGCAGAACAAAAGTGGTCTTCTTCAAGAAACTTCAAGTTTTCTTCAAGAAGTAGCGGACCAACCGGGCTGTAGTGGACCTGCGGGCCGTTTTAAGAAGCAGTCTGTTTGACCAAACTGTCACAAGTCAAGCCTGGCCCCAGGTTTGGGAAATAGAAGCCACTCCAGCCAGAACCCAGAACCCACTCCAGGTACAATCCAGGTAAGAATGGTAATGATTTCAGTGGTTAAACGATCGCTAACAATTCTTGAGTATTTCCGGTATCATGTAGTGTGTTAAATATTGTGCATGCGGGGGTTAAATTTCGGCTCTCTGGTCCCGCCTCTCAACTGTCAATGGACTGGTGTACAGGTTCCTGAAGCTATTGAGGTCTTATCATATCTCGATTTGAAACTGTGTGTGCGTGTACTCACCTATTTTTGCCTGCAGGATCGAGCATTAACTCTTGGACCCTGCCTTTCGAGGCATCGGTTGTTTACAGCAATGACTCCGGTCCCATTTCCCTATCTAATTTTACCTAGTTTTAAAATTATGAATAGAATTTGCTTCCACAACCTGCTCCTTGAGTGCATTCCATTTTTTCAACTACTCTCACGCTAAAAGAAAACTTCCTAACATCTCTGTGACTCATCTGAGGTGTGTGTGTGTGTGTGTGTATGTGTGTGTGTGTGTGTGTGTGTGTGTGTGTGTGTGTGTGTGTGTGTGTGTGTGTGTGTGTGTGTGTGTGTGTGTGTGTGTGTGTGTGTGGCGGCAAGAGTGTGGAAGAGAACACTGTACTAGGCAGCAGTAGTACGGCGGTCGTCAGGGGTAAATATTGAAGGGGCCACATTCAACGGCCTGAATCCTACGGTGGTGCGCAGGGCCGAATCATGTTGCAACAGTGGCCAACATTGTTGTAGCCGGAAGGGCGAGATGAAGGGAAAGGGAGAAGAGGACATGTGAAGGGGAGTGGGCGAAGGGACAGATGAAGCGATGGTGGGGGTTATGATCAGAGAGGAAGTAGGGGAAGGAACGACTACAAATATAGACGAAAGGAACAGAGAAAGGGAAGGGGGGGGGATGTAAGGAAAGGGGAGGAGAAAGGAAGACGAGAATATGAAAGAAAAACAGTGGTTGGGGAAGAGGAGAGAAAGAGGAGGGGTGAGAGAGAGCGGAAGAGGCGTCGCATGGCGTGAGTGTAATAATTCGTGGCGGGTGGCGGTGATTGCATATTCCTGTGCCAGCAGACGTGACGCGCGGCAGTTGCCTTGCTCCCGCTACCGCTGATTGGTGACTCACTTGCTGCTCTTTGTCGCACACCCGACCCTCACAACCCCGACCCTCCCCCTTCAACCCCGCCCCTCACAACCCCGACCCTCACAGCCCCGACCCTCGCAGCCCCGACCCTCACAGCCCCGACCCTCGCAGCCCCGACCCTCACAGCCCCGACCCTCACAACCCCGACCCTCGCAGCCCCGACCCTCACAGCCCCGACCCTCGCAGCCCCGACCCTCACAGCCCCGACCCTCGCAGCCCCGACCCTCACAGCCCCGACCCTCGCAGCCCCGACCCTCACAGCCCCGACCCTCACAACCCCGACCCTCACAACCCCGACCCTCACAACCCCGCCCCTCACAACCCCGCCCCTCACAACCCCGTCCCTCACAACCCCGACCCTCACAACCCCGACCCTCACAACCCCGACCCTCCCCCCCTTCAACCCTGCCCCTCACAGCCCCGACCCTCACAACCCCGACCCCCCCCTTCAACCCTGCCCCTCACAGCCCCGACCCTCACAACCCCGACCCTCACAATCCCGACCCTCACAACCCCGACCCCCCCCCCCTTCAACCCTGCCCCTCACAGCCCCGACCCTCACAACCCCGACCCTCACAACCCCGACCTCCCCCCTTCAACCCTGCCCCTCACAGCCCCGACCCTCATAACCCCGACCCTCACAGCCCCGACCCTCACAGCCCCGACCCTCACAACCCCGACCCTCACAACCCCGACCCTCACAGCCCCGACCCTCATAACCCCGACCCTCACAACCCCGACCCTCACAGCCCCGACCCTCACAACCCCGACCCTCACAGCCCCGACCCTCACAACCCCGACCCTCACAACTCTGCTTCAGAAGCTGTCTTGCTGTTTTTTTGGGTGGTGGTGGTGATGTGTACTCACCTAGTTGTACTTGCGAAGGTAGAACTTTGGCTCTATGGTCCCGCCTCTCGATTGTCAATACACACACACAACACACACACACACACACACACAGTGGAGTGTGTGTGTGTGTGTGTGTGTGTGTGTGTGTGTGTGTGTGTGTGTGTGTGTGTGTGTGTTACCATCAGAGTGCCGGCGGGGGGATGGGGAATTAGCCTCGGCTACCATCCTCTTTTGTCCGGTCATGTTGGTCGAGTGGTTAAGGTGTCCTGTACGCCAGATGCAGAGTGCTCCTGGCAGTATGGGTTCGAGTCACTTCTGGGGGTGTGAGTTTTCAGTTCCACTGTAAGTGTGTGTGTGTATGTGCGCGCGTGTAAGTTAATAAGTAAATATAAGTGTGTGAGTTCAAAGGTGTGTGTGTGTGTTTGTGTGCGTGAGTAAAAAGCAAACTCTGCCAAGGCCCAAACGCTTCTCGTTCGTTCACTGACAGGCGGCGCCCATTCAAGTGTTGCTTCCTTTGGTAGGCCTAATTGCAAGATTAATGTTGTTGTCAACATCATTAATGTTGCAATGTGGCAAATTAAAAACAGCTTAGGCCCATATTAGAAAGGCTAGCATCACGGCATTATTATTATTATTACAGTATTATTAGTAGTAATTAAGCCTCGTTAGGCTAAGTCTACCTAATTCATTTCACTGTTTTAGGACTATTGATATTGTAGCGATTACTACTAATGTTGATGTTAATTTTTCTATTTCTAGTACTATTGTTGTTGCTAGTGCTTCTAGTACTAGCTACTATTGCTAGTGATAGCATTATTACTTTTTCTACTACTGCGACCATTAACCATTGCTAGTACTACTATTACCGTTATATTTTAATGGTAGTATCGATGCTTCACGTTAGGGAATATATTTTTGGTTGCGTATAAGTCTGGCGTTAATTAGTATGTTTGGGACGTGTTAACCTTTTTACCTGAAGAATAAAGTAATCAGCCACTTGACATAAGTTGTGTTACCTCAGCGTCGTGAGCTTTACGGTGAACACATTGAATATATCTCCCAGCGGGTGCTCGTCCCAACCGGCCAACCGGTCGCCGTTAGTGGTACTGAAACCATAAAAAGTGGTTATGAACGTTCTCTTAAGCGCAAAGAAACCGCTTGCCCAAGAGGTTCTGGTAGCTTTTATTATTACTGCCTTTCTTGTCCCATTCGGTCACCTTTTTTTTCACCTGGTCGGCGCCGTATGTATTTGAGGATATATAACTGGCTAACTAATTTTTATGGTCCGTTCCTGTTGTCTTTGGCGCCGAGTTTTGATAAGATTAGGGGTGAGCGGAGGGCTCACAGGGGCGGGATATATAAAGTTTTAGGAGAAGTTGGTGGCCGATGTTTATGGCTGCCTGAGACGTCATCCATGCCAGAGTTTGCCAGAGAATTTATTGTTGTTTTGTATCATATGACTAGGAGCCGCCGGTGCTGCACGTGAGAACCACACTCAGAACATGGTTCAATGAGTCAATGTTAATAGCTATAACCGGGCTGTGGTGGGTATGTGGGCCTGCGGGCCGCTCCAAGCAACAGCCTGGTGGATCAAACTCTCACAAGTCAAGCCTGGCCTCGGGCCGGGCTTGGGGAGTAGAAGAACTCCCAGAACCCCATCAACCAGGTATCAACCAGGTATGTGAAAGGGGATATTCCTAGCTCGTATACCGATCAACTGGGTTGTGGTGGATATGTGGGCTTGTGGGCCGTTCCAAGCAACAACCTGTTGGACCAAGCTCTCACAAGTCAGGGCCAGGCTTGGGGTGTTGAAGAACTCCCACAACCCCAACCAGGTACAATCCAGATATAGTCATGTGAAATGAATGGATGATGCCCTTCTTTTGAAAAAAGGTATGGCAAGAGAGAGAGGCCGAAAAGGTGGGCAGGTATTGTAAAGGAGTGTTAAGAAAACTTGATATGCTTGTGATCAACACACTGTAAGCGGTAGTGAGAAGGTCTACCCTATCTTGTAAGTACCTTGTGATGGTTCTAGAGGTCAATGTCTCTGCAGTGTAAAGGTGGAAATGTATATGTTTATCTCTCCGAATGAACCAGGTATCAACCAGGTAATATGTTTATTGTTTGTGATGTATGTCTATGTATGTATTAACACGATATACTGACCGGGGTGAGAATAGCTTGAGCTACCTCATCCCTTTGTGTGTAGTTTACCTCAATAAACTTATTTCAATTTCAATGTGTGTGCAGCCCAGTCTGTGGCCAGCCCTCCTGGTTATTGGTCTTGTCAACTAGGCTGTATGAAGAGTGGTGCACCTGTCAAGCAGCTCAGACCAGACTTTAGGTATGGGAGTCGGTCGGCCGAGTGGACAGCACACTGGACTTGTGATCCTGTGGTCCTGGGTTCGATCCCAGGCGCCGGCGAGAAACAATGGGCAAAGTTTCTTTCACCCTATGCCCCTGTTACCTAGCAGAAAAATAGGTTCCTGGGCGTTAGTCAGCTGTCACGAGCTGCTTCCTGTGGGTGGAGGCCTGGTCGAGGACCGGGCCGCGGGGATGCTAAAAGCCCCGAAATCATCTCAAGATAACCTCAAGAAGAAAATGGGGGTTCCTCATTGTCAGGAACAGGCAGCCTGTTTGTCTCGTCCAGGTCTCCCGAGGCCACCGATTGACCTTTCCTAGGATGAAACCCAGAACAGTTGCCTAACTTCCAGGGTGAACAGCTGCATCAGGTGTAAGGATACGCTTCGCCCTGCCCGGGGATCGAACACGGGACCTTTCGGTTGCGAGGTCAGTGTACATGCACCGGGTTCATTGTATAAATCCAGTGCAAGCATCCTCCGTAACTTGATTATCATCAGCAATCTACAGCAGCACCAACCGGTTTCAATGCCAGGCTCCCCTGCCTTTTGCAAGGGCACTGTCAATAAATTACTGTCTATCTTAATCCTTTGACAATGTCCTCTATAACCCCAGCAACCACCAAAACAAGTTGTGTATGTTGGGAGGAGGGGCGGAGGAGGATTCTTCTGGGCTTTTGTAGGTTCCTTAAGGGAAGGCAGCCTACGTGAGGACAGAACTCGGTGGGCAGGACAAGGCGATGTTGGAAGTGAGGTTAAGGGGAGCTAGTAGTTAGGTAAGTTACTTACAGGTGACCGCACTTTTTAAGACCGTTGTGAATCCTAGTATACGCAGTCCTGGAAGCCCAGGAAGCTGGAACGTAAGAGACTGGCTGGTAGCGTCTGCGTATTGCCGTACTCGAAGTCCAGGAAGCTGGCACGTATACTGTTCTGCAGCGCCTCCATAATACAGGCCAGGAAGTACAGGAAGCTCAGCAGGTAGCGGGGACGTGGAGGCATCTTAAGCCCAGCTTAGCATTAGCGCTGGACTCTGCCAACCGTTAAATGAGTGGCTTAGCGCGAGGGCTTTTGAGTGACCTTCGACCCCCTCCCCCATGTGTATCTTTTGTATTACCTCCCCAGAGTCTGCATCTGTCGTGGTACCTCGGAGACCTCCGTCGTTGAGGAACCGCTGTGTTTGTGAGGGACCTCTGTGTCAGGGGGCTGTGGTGGGTATGTGGGCCTGCGGGCCGCTCCAAGCAACAGCCTGGTGGACCAAACTCTCACAAGTCGAGCCTGGCCTCGGACCGGGCTTGGGGAGTAGAAGAACTCCCAGAACCCCATCAAGCAGGTATCAAGCAAGGGGCGGGGTTACCTCCGTTTTCAGTGGGGGGATGACCTCCGTTTTTAGGGGAGGTGACCTCTGTTTTCAGGGGGAGAGGGCTTCTGCGTGCGGGGAGAGACCTCCATGATGAAAGAAGCAATAGTTTCACCCTTGACTTAAAAATCAATAACTCCACAACCAATTTAGATAACGTAGGCCTATTAATAAATATATTTTCCCAATGAGAATAATAATTATAGATATTATCTAGTAAGCCCGATGATAGCATAGTATGGTTCTGAATAATGTATTTAGGATGGTCCTATGTAACTTATGAAGGATGGTCCTTGATAATGTATTAAGGATGGTCCAAAATTTCGTTTTTAGGATGGTGGACTGCCTGGTCACTAAGGCTGGCTGCTAGCGACCCACAGCTCATCAAACGCGGCTGATCAACATGAGTTTGTATGGGTTTTGAGTGTAATTCCTGCTTGAGTGTATGTGGTACATATTTTACATATTTTAAGTACAGTACATATTTGCGTAAGTTAAGGTCTACCTACCTTACCCGCTTGATACCATCTTGTCTAAGGTGGTATCTTAGCAGGATATTAACTGCAATATTGTTCTGCTCAAGATAACCTCAAGATAACCTGCTCTGCACACCATCTTAGAGTATGCTTAGATATCCAGAGACTCGTGCACACACTAAATGTACCTATATTTGTTTGCTTGGGATAGAAGCATATATGTATATTTTGCTATATGCTGGAAATATAAGCATCGAAAATGTACACACACCAATTTTCAGGACTAATGCGGTATCAGTCGCGGTAGGGTATACCTGGAGTATACCTGGAGTATACTTGGAGCATACCTGGAGTGGGTTCTGGGTGTTATACTAACTAAGCCTGGAACCAGGCTTGACTTGTGATAACTTGGCCCAACAGGCTGTTTAAGGTAGCTATTTATTGATATTTGGGAAGAAAAGATATAAGAGATATTGCGTATAACGAAAGACAGAATTCTACAGTTTTGGCTTGAGATGTAACATTGATATGTTAAATATCACCTGTGTTGGTCTGTCCGGAACATTGACGAGAGACTATAATGTATACAGGATGAAACTGTATAGTATTTTACTGTATAACGTGAACACAGTCATTTTTGTAGCGAGAGGCTACATAGTCTGCCCGGCTTGGAGCCTCCTTTTGCTAATTACTTAGTTTCTGTAGTGAGAGGAGTTAGATAAACCTGATAAAGGTATCGGTACCTTAGGTTAGTGTAATTTAGAGAAGATACTCGCCACGCCAAACATCTAAGAATGGTTGAACTACTTCTAGTAAATAGGCGAAATAGTGCAAGATATCAGATATTTAAACAAAAAAGTTTTTCAACTTCCTGTACGTAGTACTAGATCAATCGGGTTGTGATGGATGTTGTGGGGTTCCAGGACGCACGGATCAAGGCCCGCCCGTGCTGGCGGTCACCAAGCAAGCCTCACCTCAGGTCGGACTGGAAGAGTTGAATAATTTTCGGAACTTGCCACAGGTAAACCGCAGATAAACACAAAAGTTGCAAAAAATTTGGTACAGCAACACTAATTGTTAGCAACAGCTGCGAGACGAGTGTTTCGAGGCCTCGCGAGCAGGGACCAGCTGCTGTGTTGCTGTTGTTGCTGTTGGTGGTGTTGCCTGGTACGGGTCCTGGAAACAGTCTTTGTGTGGAGAGAAGAGCGACAACGCCTCGGGAGGAGACAAGTCTTCGGGAGATGACCTAACGAGACGGAGAGTCTTAATTTGTAATTATCAAAAAAATGCAGGAAATAATGGACAGGAATGGAGGGTGTTTTGATGAGTGAAAGAGGCGGGTGACTGGAATGGGTGGAATGGAAGGCAGGATGGTACTCAGGGATGGTAGGGTAATATTAAACACCTGCGATGCTACACCACCTGCTTCCATTACCCCGGTATGATCATTGCAAGAACTACTGAACCATCACAGAATCTCCAAATGTTAAAACCAGTGCCATGTGAAGGCTTCCGTTAGATAGACGACCTTCATCATAGCTTGCAAATTAGCGGAGGAAACCTCAAAGATGAAGCGCTTTAACGGTTATCTTGAGGTTTCCTCCAGTTGGTTTCGAGGAGCTATGTCCCCGCGGCTCATTTTCTGACCAGATTTCCCGTTTGACGGTCTGTTCAACTAGACTAACTCCGCTGCTCGCAGTCTGACGTATGAATAATATGTTGAAAAGATACCATACGCAGAGTGCCAGAGAGACGAGGACCCGGCACCAGGACCACCACACGCATTTTTCATATCTATATATTTTATGACAGGTTATATGACACGAGGTCGGTCATATGACAGATTATGACATGAGGTCGGTCATTTGAAGAAAGTAGAATACTGTAGATAGGAACTAGCGCATATATATATATATATATATATATATATATATATATATATATATATATATATATATATATATATATATATATATATATATATATGTCGTACCTAGTAGCCAGAACGCACTTCTCAGCCTACTATGCAAGGCCCGATTTGCCTAATAAGCCAAGTTTTCCTGAATTAATATATTTTCTCTAATTTTTTTCTTATGAAATGATAAAGCTACCCATTTCATTATGTATGAGGTAATTTTTTTTTATTGGAGTTAAAATTAACATAGATATATGACCGAACCTAACCAACCCTACCTAACCTAACCTAACCAATCTTTATAGGTTAGGTTAGGTAACTGAAAACGTTAGGTTAGGTTAGGTTAGGTAGGTTAGGTAGTCGAAAAAACAATTAATTCATGAAAACTTGGCTTATTAGGCAAATCGGGCCTTGCATAGTAGGCTGAGAAGTGCGTTCTGGCTACTAGGTACGACATATATATATATATATATATATATATATATATATATATATATATATATATATATATATATATATATATATATATATATATATATATATATATAAGGCACAACTCTCCTAAACACGAGAGTTAAGTATACAACTTTAGAACACTTTCCCACCAGGAGACTCGAACCCTAGCCAGCACAGAAGCCTTCCAGCAACTGGCATAACAGGTACGCCTTAACAAAGGCGTACCTGTTATGCCAGTTGCTGGAAGGCTTCTGTGCTGGCTAGGGTTCGAGTCTCCTGGTGGGAAAGTGTTCTAAAGTTATATATATATATAAAATCATTCAATTTCAGAAGCATTATCAGAGTTAAGACAACGATAACTCTGAAGCACGCGTCATAAAGTGATAAAGATAATCAAGAAGATAAGTAGACCCGAGAAATTAATGGACTGAACATAAGTAAAACAAGTAAAAAACGGAGGTAGTTGGGGAGTGTGTTCCGGCGTGCTGGAACACGTGTTTGATCATTTGTTCCAGACCATTAAGAGCTGAAAATTAGTGAGCCAGTATCGCCACCTGGATCAGTAAATGTTAGTGTGGGTACTCTTTACGATGCAGACACAAGCCAGCAAGACCGGGGAGTGTGGAGTGTGAGGCCGCCCACCTTCACACTAGAGTGTGAGGTGTGCCAAGAGGGTCCAGTGTGAGTAGGAACGCCAGTCAAGACAATTCAAGTTCAAGTATGTTTATTGAGACGAGAAAAAAATACATTTCAAAGGGATAGAGTAGCTTAAGCTATTTCTACCCCCCCCCCCCCCCCCCTAACAAGATAATTGATTCAAGCCAAAGCATACAGCGCATGCCGGTACAAACACTTGTATATAAGTGACATGTTCATGGCATATTATTAGACGAGTTAGTTTAGTTCATTTATTATGCACCCCATACTGGACTTGTGATCCTGTGGTCCCGGGTTCGATCCCGGGCGCCGGAGAGAAACAATGGGCAGTTTCTTTCACCCTATGCCCCTGTTACCTAGCAGTAAAATAGGTACCTGGGTGTTAGCTGTCACGGGCTGCTTCCTGGGGGTGGAGGCCTGGTCGAGGACCGGGCCGCGGGGACACTAAAGCCCCGAACTCATCTCAAGATAACCACCTTCCCTGGAACGATAGTTGGCGCAGCTCCTGGAACAAGAGTTAACACACTCACAACTGTGTGTTACGGCCCTATTGGGTCACAACCGGGTTCTTTCTCTGATGTAAGTAGAGTTTGGGTATCCGGCCCCAAGCTAGTAGTGGCTTTCGAGAGATGCGTTCCGTAACGCAAGTAAATTAAAGGGGAAGGGATACAAATCAACTAAAACTTAATATATATTCACCGCCACCAATAAATAATATATATTTTATCACACGGGGGAGGTATAAACACTATTATATACAACGTGGTCTTCCTCTGAAGACTCTGGACGTTCACGGTGCTCAAGACGAGTGGTCCTGATTCTCTTGTGGCCTCATGGTGAATCCTTTGATTCCCTCGACGAGTCTACCCCGGCCACAGGCCAGCCAAATCACAGTCCCACTGGGTGCACTGTCGTGGAGGCCGTCAACCACAAATCCAGCCTTTAGCTGGCAGGTTCCAATCAGCAACGCTGCGTAGGCCACTCCACGACCGATACTAGGGTTGCGAGCCCTGGGCAGGAGCCTCGTGTGATTCCATAGATCACTCTCCTCACCACAACACCCCAGTGGTTAGTCTTCTCCACTAGTCAGCCCCGGGTACGACAATTCCAGGTCCTGCCACCTCACAGGCAGGCAAACACAACAGTGTTCATCCGGGGGGTGACTCACAGCTTCTGCAGCTAACACTTGGAGGTTCTACGGCTGCCTTGGGTAGACTGATCCAACGTTCATTATAGCAGTCCCAGGTCGACTCTGTAATCAGACACGTCATCAGCACCGGTTACACTCTAGGGCACCTCACTTACAGGCTTAGACACAAACGCCCACCTATCCACTCCATAGATGGCGTTGCTGTCTAAGCGTCACCTCACCAGAGGTCAGCAGCGGCTGTGTTATGAGCTGATCATGACGGGAAACTAGCCCTTGTGGCCAGTATATCTCGTCCTCACTAGATGGCGTCGTCCATTTGGAGGGGGTTTCGGGAGCTGACCCACAGATGGCACGGTCGTCACTGCTCCAGGCTCGGACGCTGGGCTCGGGTCCGTAACACTATGGATCACCTGTTAATTCTTCAAGCCAATTCTTCGGCCAGTATCAGCAAGAACCTCTGTCGATATATACATAGTATACATGGGACAACGTTGAGCGGTAGTGTGCGTGTGTGAATGTGTTCTGCATCGATTGGCGAGTATGCTTTGCATCGACTGATGGATATGCTTTGCAATTTAATCCTCGTGAGTATATTTTGTACATACAACTTTCGGCGGAGAGGGAAGGAGCGGGGAGTGAATGTGAGGAACAGATCTAGTTGGATTCAGTTAAGGATTGAGTAATTAATATATTTTTTAGAAGAATGGCGGGAAGCGCTCTATAAGTAGGCCTACGAAGAGGTAGGATACCGTTGTGGATGTTTTGCTGGAGCATGGTGGCGGTGGTTTATATAATACAGTTTATATAATTATAATATAATAATATTATAATATATAATATAATACAATATAATATAATATCATCGGGGATGATAATGCGTCTTTTCAGGTGTTATAAGTCATCTTTCCTTAAATTGTTGTCATATTTGGCGTATGCTAAGGTGCTTCCAAGGTATATCAGTATACCCCGTCTCGTATCAGGCCCCTTGGTTGACGACCTGGCGAAGAAGTCACAGTCTGGTAAATCAGGTACGTTTTGCAAGGGTTGGTCAATTTCTCTCTTGAACACCGCAAAAGTTCGGCTACTTACGCCCCTTATATTATAGACGGATGGTCTTGCATTTCCCTAGACCCTTAATGTTTGTGGAGTTGAACGTAACAAATATAGCGCAGGCTAACTTAGATCTAGTGTATGCTAACTTATTTCCAGCATAGGCTAACTTTCAAAGTACTGTAACTTATATCCAGCGTTGGCTAGCTTATAACCGGGGTAGGCTAACCTATATTCGATGTAGTCCAATTTATATCTGACATGGTCTAACTTATATCCAGTATAGCCGTCATTTATACTCGAAAATGGGGTTCAATATCTTTTTTTTATATAGAATTCTTATCTATATTTACTATAATCTTAAATTCACCCATTTATTTATTCATTATATTCAGCACATTTGAAAGTCTATCCTGTATAATCGTCGTGTAAATCTATTTTAAACTTAATTTGTCCAAAATTGACTCTTAATTCCTGCCCAACTGACCTGACGCCCGTTTTCTATTTATGAAATTTCAGGGTCCGGCTGATGTTTTGATTTTGTTGACACGTTATTTGGCGGCCTGATGGCTTGGATTGTTTGGCTGGCTCGAGCTGTTTGAACAGTTAATTGTCTTGTGCTTGTTTGGGGGGTTAAATGGAAGGGGGTATGGGGCAAAGGGTTGCTTCAAATGTGGTGATGGGTGGTGGTGGTGGTGGTGGTAGGTCACGTCAAGCTCCCAGATGCGCTCTTTAGTTCTCTTCTTTCTCAGTGATGGCTTTTCTGCCCTCTAGGTGTCGGTGCTTGCTTGTCTACCCACATCTTCCCTCCACCTCCTTTATTTATTTGTATCTCCCTTCCACCTACTAGAATTCCTCCCCCCCTCCCCCTAAAATATATTCCTCTACCCCCACACATATATATTCCTCCCCATAGATGTATTCATCTGCTCCATATATATCCATCCCCCTATATATTCCTCTCCCCCGTATATCCCCCCCAATATATATTTTCTTCCCCCCTACAACATATTTCTCCCCTCCTTTCCTTCCATCACCTCCATTTCCCCTCTTCTATCAAGTCTATCCTACTCCATTCCCTATCCTCTTCTTGCAGTCACCTCTTCCCTTCCTCCAGTCTCCTATTACTCGGGTTTCTTCTCATTACCCCTTCCCCCGCCCCGCCCCCCCTCTCTCTCTCTCTCTCCAAGCCGCCGGGGTTCACCCCACCAAACACACCGAAAATACGACGTTGGTACAACGTTCGAACAAGTTTTAACACCTCCTAACCAGTTATAACAACTAATATAGCAAGTTGTAACAACGTTCTAATACGTCATAAACACGTTAAGCCAAGATGTAACAACTTTATTACAAGTTGTAACAAGCGGAAAATAGAGACATTTTCGGTTTGTGTTTCCAGGGACTTCACTTGTGTTTAATACATAATCGGGTTGGCAACACGGATTCTCATTTCCGTGTCTACGCTCAAATGGTTTTTATTTTTGCTGTTAATTCCTTTTAAAATCTTGCCGGGCTTGGTGAGCAGAACTATCGAAACAGGCTAAAGGTAAAATTGGACTATGGGTCTGTTGATAATTACCCTGAGCTTAGAAGGCATTGTGTTACAAAAGCCTTGTTGTTCATTTGTTTCAGTTATTACCCTGCGTTTTTGGCCAAGGTTCAGACTTATTTCCCGCTGTGCTTAGCCAATGTTCAGACTTATTTCCCGCTGTGCTTAGCCAATGTTCAGACTTATTTCCCGCTGTGCTTAGCCAATGTTCAGACTTATTTCCCGCTGTACTTAGCCAATGGTCAGACTTATTTCCCGCTGTGCTTAGCCAATGTTCAGACTTATTTCCCGCTGTACTTAGCCAATGGTCAGACTTATTTCCCGCTGTACTTAGAGAATGTTCAGACTTATTTCCCGCTGTACTTAGCCAATGTTCAGACTTATTTCCCGTTGTACTTAGCCAATTACACTGCTACTTTCCGAGGAAATATTTTGCAGGTTGTGTTACATCCTTGACTGGTACATCAATATCAGCCAGCCCGGGTAGTGTTAATTATATGATACACGTATCGTTCTCGCCCCCGTCATGTGCTCCACAAAGCCGACTGTGATGTTTGTGTGGCGGACCTTTGTGGCTCGTGTCTGGTCGAGTCAAAGTTGCACAATTTATATTGGAAACTACTTGCAATTTGCTGCAACTTTGGGCGCGTTGTAATTTTAGAGAGTTGGAGTGTGGCAGAGTTGCGGTGGTGTGACATTCCGTATGGTGGGTGTGGTATGAGTGGTGTTGTGTGGTTCAGTGTGGTATGGATGGGGGTGGTGTGGTTCAGTGTGGTATGGAGGGGGGTGGTGTGGTTCAGTGTGGTATGGATGGGGTGGTGTGGTTCAGTGTGGTATGAGTGGTGTTTGTGGTTCAGTGTGGTATGGATGGGGTGGTGTGGTTCAGTGTGGTATGGATGGGGTGGTGTGGTTCAGTGTGGTATGGATGGGGTGGTGTGGTATGGATGGGGTGGTGTGGTTCAGTGTGGTATGGATGGGGTGGTGTGGTTCAGTGTGGTATGGATGGGGGTGGTGTGGTTCAGTGTGGTATGGATAGGGGTGGTGTGGTTCAGTGTGGTATGGATGGGGTGGTGTGGTTCAGTGTGGTATGGATGGGGTGGTGTGGTTCAGTGTGGTATGGATGGGGTGGTGTGGCTTAGTATGGTTTTGTGTGGTAATGTGGTGTGATCGTGTAGTGTGGGATATCCACATCAAGGTGGTATGACAACAGTTTGGACCACACCACACTACACCCGGTGTCTAGTGTGGTGTAGGAGGTATGTGGTACTGCTCGTATTGAGTGCGGTGTTTGTAGTATGCAAGCACAATACTCACTTATTGTGCTTGCGGGAATAATCTACGATTCTTAAGTCCTGCCTCTTGACCCTTAATCGTCGCTATGTGTCGTGTGGTGTAGCAAGGAAATTAAGTACTGTGTACTGTGGCGTTGTGTACTGTGGCAGGATGTGGTGTACTGTACTACATGGAACATACCGGAAGGTTAGGTCCCAAATTTGTACAGTAAAATAACAACATATTGGAGTAAACGATATGGTAGGAAATGCAGAATAGAACCAGTGAAGAGTAGAGGCGTCAAAGGCACAATCAGGGAACACTGTATGAACATCAGAGGTCCACGGCTATCGTACCAACAAATATAAGAAGTATTGCCGGCACAAAAGTGGACTTCTTCAAAAACCAAACCAATTAGACATGTTCCTACAAGCAGTGCCGGATCAGCCGGGTTGTAGTGGATGTATGGACCTGTGGACATCTGCGACCAACAGTCTGTTGGACCAATGTATTATAAGGCAAACCTTGCCACAGGCTAGGCTTGGGAAGTAGCACTCCTAGAAGCCATTCCTGATATGTTCTCTAAGATGGTATAACATTTCATACTAAATATACGAGCAAAGAAGAGTAAGTTAAGAATGGCAACACTGTACAAGGTCGCTGCCAGCAACAGCTTCCTTGTGCTTCAGTAAGCACAAGACGAGCCTGGCCTCAGGCCGGGCTTGGGGAGAAGAGCACTCAGAGCTCGCTTCAGGTGTACTGTGGCAGAGATGTGCTGTTGTGTGGTGTGGCAGAGATGTGCTGTTGTGTGGTGTGGCAGAGATGTGCTGTTGTGTGGTGTGGCAGAGATGTGCTGTTGTGTGGTGTGGCAGAGATGTGCTGTTGTGTGGTGTGGCAGAGATGTGCTGTTGTGTGGTGTGGCAGAGATGTGCTGTTATGAGGTGTGGCAGAGACGTGCTGTTGTGTGGTATGGCAGAGACGTGCTGTTATGAGGTGTGGCAGAGATGTGCTGTTGTGTGGTGTGGCAGAGATGTGCTGTTGTGTGGTGTGGCAGAGACGTGCTGTTATGAGGTGTGGCAGAGACCCCCGGACCGTCTCCACCCTACTTGCAAGGCGTCAGGTGCCGGTATTCACCTGTGCGACTCTCCTTAAATGGACGGTTTGTATATTGATCGACAGAAGAGTTGCGTGAATTCGTGCAGTTAAAGCTCTGTGTGCCGGGTTGACTACACGTGGAGGGGGGTGGTGGGGAGAACCACGCATGGCCGCACTCTCACGCACTCGCGCATCAATACGAACGTCACTCTTCACTTGGCAACTTCTACGCATGCCACATGCACACCCCACTAATCCCTCCCCATCTCTCACGTGCAGCGCTCAGGCGCAACCTCCACCTCACCCACCCATCCCTTTATACATGCACAGACGTACTACAATGAATGTCACCCGGTATGCACGCCATGCGCACCAATGCGTACTAATGCGAATAATTTCTTGACCTATGATTCGCGTGCGCATCCCAAACCACGCCACACTCACCCTACGAAGCTTTGCACTCTTCACACCAGCATCCCTCAGCATGTGCGCCGCACGCACTTGACGGAAGACCCACACAAGCACCGCACTCTGCAAGACGACGCGCATTCGTACTGCGTGCGCGAACGCACGCACGCAGCACGCACACACGAAACACATTCCCTTTAAAGAGAGACAAATGAAGCGTCGATCTCCGTCTCCTGGAGAGCGCCGCGGGGGCGACGGGCCCGCCAGGCTTTGCTGTTTAATAAAGTCGTTTGTGGCCAAGTGATGGTGCGGGAGGTGGAGGAGGAGGAGGAGGTGGTGTGGAAGGTGATCTGGAGGGTACAGGGAGGGCGGATATGGGGCTGGAGTTGGGGGGACGGGGATGGTACGGAAGGTAGAGAGGGAAGCGGCAATAGTGCATGTGGATATGGGGGTGGAACGGGTAATGGAAGAGATGAAGTCAGGAGTACTGG
The DNA here is from genome assembly GCF_040958095.1 of Procambarus clarkii. NCBI lineage: Eukaryota > Metazoa > Arthropoda > Malacostraca > Decapoda > Cambaridae > Procambarus > Procambarus clarkii. The sequence goes on along the minus strand of NC_091183.1, from coordinate 41,674,825 downwards.
TCTGTTGGGTTGGTGTCTGTAAACTTTTCCTTCACCTGTACTCTTCTACCTTCTTTAGTCCTTCCTCCTCTACACCTCCGAGAAAGATGGGATAAGGTGAAAATTCAAGGCAGTGGTGACAATTTTTTAAAAAGTAATTGTGGGTAGAAGGGGAAGTTGTAGGCCTATTGAGGGAGGTATTTAGGCCTAGGGAATTGAAAGAGCTTCGCATATAGCCAGCTGTAAGTAGGCAGGGATTATTTTTTAATATTTTATGATGGTACCAGGGTCCGTAGTTAAGGCACGAGTGCCAATCAGAAACTGAGGGAAGCTGTAAGTGACGCAGAGATCCGAGTGGATGCCAACACGTGGAGTTGTGTGGAGAGGCCGAGCGAAGCTCCAGGGTGGAGACCGCCGACCGGAGGGAAAGTAAACATGGAGATATGAGGGCGAATGAAAGGTTCAGGAAGTGTACGGATGACGGTGGGGAAGGGGAGGTGGATTAGGGAGAGGGAGAGGCGGATGCCAAGAAAGACAGTGAGGGGAAATAAGAATGATAAGACGCTCAGCCCCACACATCTCAAAATAAAAGTGACGACGTTTCGGTCCATTTTGGACTATATCGACATATTCGTTATTATTAAGTCTTGGGCATTATAATTATCGCCTTGAAAATGGTCCAGGACCGACCGAAACGTCGCCACATAACTGTCCAGGACGGACCGAAACGTCGCCACATAACGGTCCAGGACGGACCGTTAAGGTCGCCACGTAATGGTTCAGGATGGACCGAAATGTTGCCATACAGTGGTCCAGGACAGATCGAAACGTCGGCACATAAAGGTCCAGGATGGACTGAAACACCTCCACATAATGGTCCAGGACAGACCGAATTATCGTAAATGTTTATTATCAGATTTGTGGGTTAGGTGCCTAGTTTTCAGCCCCGTTGTTGTGTCTTTAAAATGGATATCTTCTTCTTATCTTGAGGTTATCTTGAGATGATTTCGGGGCTTTTAGTGTCCCCGCGGCCCGGTCTTCGACCAGGCCTCCACCCCCAGGAAGCAGCCCGTGACAGCTGACTAACACCCAGGTACCTATTTTACTGCTAGGTAACAGGGGCATAGGATGAAAGAAACTCTGCCCATTGTTTCTCGCCGGCGCCTGGGATCGAACCCAGGACCACAGGATCACAAGTCCAGTGTGCTGTCCGCTCGGCCGACCGGCTCCCTATACCGGATAGAATAAAGTGGAGGTTCAGAAGAAATATGAATAGTGGTAGCAGGCAGTACTTGTTGCAGCGGTAGTAATAGTTGTTGTTGCACCAGTAATAATAGTTGTTCCTGCAGCTGTAGTTATAGTTGTGATGTAGATTACTGGTAATAGTTGTTACAGTAGACTGCCGTTAGGTGTTAGTTGTTGTAATAGTAGACTGGTGGTGGTAGTAGTAGTAATAGTAGACTGGTGGTGGTAGTAGTAGTAATAGTAGACTAGTGGTGGTGGTAGTAGATGTGGTGGTGGTAAAGAAAGCAGTACCGTGGCAAGAAGGACTACACGTGTGGTGGGGGAAGAGATGAATCCATCGCTGGGAGGGGAGTAAGAAGCCCTACTGGTATGGGTGTTGATGAAGGGAGAAGACGAGCCGTCGGGTGGGAGAGGCGTCGATGGGAAGGGAGGGTGGGAAGGGGCATGGAGGAAGGGAAGAGGAAAAGAAGGGGCAGAGGGAGCGAGATGGTAATGGAAGTATGAGGTAAGGGTAAGATATCGAGGGAAAGTGAGAGTGAGAGGAGAGAGGAAGTGAGTGAGTGAGAGATAGAGTGGGAGGGGGGGAAGGGAGGGAGTTGGGGGATTGAAAGAACGAAAGGAAAAGAAAAACTGGAAGGGAAAGTGCGGAAGGAGATAAGATTGTTAGAGAGAAAATGTCAATATTGCATATTCTTAGCAAGTTATATTTATTTCCCATTGAAACGCTTCTTATTGTTGACCTGTTGTCTTTAAATCATTGCCTGTTTTTATGGATTTTTGAAACGTTAGGGATTGCATTTCCATTTTTTATATAGTGTTGCCTTTTATAACCCCTTTGATTGTATGGTATTGTTTTTAAATGATTTATTTTGTTTACACGTGTGGATATAGGGACAGACTGCCTCTGACTTGTTAACGTTAATTTACAGGACTTTTTATATATTTTCCACTGTGGCTTACTTCACTTTAAAACGTATTTTTTGTCATTATATTATTGAAATATTCTTCATTATACGAAACGTTTTATATTTTGTTAGCCTTTTGAAAACAATTTTTTTTTAACGTTTATTTCTAGTGTAGCCTTATTCCGAAATTGTCTTGGTGACCAAAGAGCTGTGCAGCCCGTCCTTCCAAGATTTCCCAACGTCAAGAAACTGTCGTATTAAAGTGAAAAAGGAGGTCCTAACTTACAAGAGGGTCCCAAACAGAAAACGGGACAGTACCCGATACCATTTTCTAGTACGATAATTTTTGGTCTCAGGTGAAGTATGCGTCAAAATGCGAAGCATAGTAGGACGGGTTGAGCTGTGAGAGGCATGAGTCTCCAGCTCTAAAGCCAGGTTGGGCTGGGAATAGAAGATCTGGAGCCAAGGCCGCTGCTGGGCTGGGAAGATCTGGAGCCAAGGCCGCTGCTGGGCTGGGAAGATCTGGAGCCATGGCCGCTGCTGGGCTGGGAAGATCTGGAGCAAAGGCCGCTGCTGGGCTGGGAAGATCTGGAGCCAAGGCCGCTGCTGGGCTGGGAAGATCTGGAGCCATGGCCGCTGCTGGGCTGGGAAGATCTGGAGTCAAGGCCGCTGCTGGGCTGGGAAGATCTAGAGCCAAGGCCGCTGCTGGGCTGGGAAGATCTGGAGCCAAGGCCGCTGCTGGGCTGGGAAGATCTGGAGCCATGGCCGCTGCTGGGCTGGGAAGATCTGGAGTCAAGGCCGCTGCTGGGCTGGGAAGATCTGGAGTCAAGGCCGCTGCTGGGCTGGGAAGATCTGGAGTCAAGGCCGCTGCTGGGCTGGGAAGATCTGGAGTCAAGGCCGCTGCTGGGCTGGGAAGATTTGGAGCCAAGGCCGCTGCTGGGCTGGGAAGATCTGGAGTCAAGGCCGCTGCTGGGCTGGGAAGATCTAGAGCCAAGGCCGCTGCTGGGCTAGGAAGATCTGGAGCCATGGCCGCTGCTGCTGCGTCATTTTGTGCGAAAATAATTCAAACTAATCGAGTTTAATATTTGTCGATAATATTGTCTCGCAGGATTGAAGGAATAGTTGAATTAATCTCGCATTATTTAATAATAATTCTTCATTCTGTGCGTTCTTTGATGGTGGATGCAGGCGATGCTCTCCAGTCAACACCCACTTGATTATTCTCAAGGGCGAGTGTGCGGCGGACTCCGGCGGACGCCCTCATGAACAGATCACATTCCTTCCCCTCCTTCACTTTATACCCTCGGATCCTCCTTCCCCTTCCCCTTCCCTTTCGTCTTCACCACATGGGGGATGGAATGGGGGGGGGAGACAAAGGGAGATTCAGCCTTACCCAATTTCCTTCCATTGTTGTCCACACAAGGTTGATATTAGGCTTTCATCTTGTTGTCGTGTTATAGTTGATAGGGCATTGGTGGGGTCAATTTGTCTTCATGTTGTGGTTCATTAGCTGCTGAGGTGGTGGTCGTCAGTGTCACTTGTGGTTCATTAGCTGCTGAGGTGGTGGTCGTCAGTGTCACTTGTGGTTCATTAACTGCTGAGGTGGTGGTCGTCAGTTTCTCTTGTGGCTCATTAACTGCTGAGGTGGTGGTCGTTAGTTTCTCTTGTGGTTCATTAGCTGCTGAGGTGGTGGTCGTCAGTTTCTCTTGTGGTTCATTAACTGCTGAGGTGGTGGTCGTCAGTGTCACTTGTGGTTCATTAGCTGCTGAGGTGGTGGTCGTCAGTGTCACTTGTGGTTCATTAGCTGCTGAGGTGGTGGTCGTCAGTGTCACTTGTGGTTCATTAGCTGCTGAGGTGGTGGTCGTCAGTGTCACTTGTGGTTCATTAACTGCTGAGGTGGTGGTCGTCAGTGTCACTTGTGGTTCATTAACTGCTGAGGTGGTGGTCGTCAGTGTCACTTGTGGTTCATTAACTGCTGAGGTGGTGGTCGTCAGTGTCACTTGTGGTTCATTAACTGCTGAGGTGGTGGTCGTCAGTGTCACTTGTGGTTCATTAACTGCTGAGGTGGTGGTCGTCAGTTCGTCTTGTGTTGTGGTTAAAGTATATGTTCCTATTGGGGGGTGTTGAAAATGCTGCAATGGCGGTATGTTCACTCACAGGATGAGAGACGCTGCCCAATAAACTCGGCCCTCGGGAAAAAATTAAAATGAAATTAAATTAAGTATACGATGGCATGTCATACCATGTCTTGTTATAACTGATAAAACAGCTTGTACAGAGTTTGTATTGGAGCTTTGATCGAGCACGAACCTTGTCTCTGCAGAGGAAAGGGAATTAGGGTTGTATATTTGCGATTTTCTTGTGTAATATGGGCTCGGAAGGCGTGGTGGCCCCCGGTGCTTCCATGGGCCCGTGTGGACCACCTGGCCCCCAGGAGCAGGAGTCTGGGAAGGGCAGAGAGGTAAGACTTTGTGCATCTCTCAGAAATTCCACGCAAAGCTCCGCCTGTCTATTGCCTCTGGTTCTTTTGTTATCGGTAACATAATAGACGTGGGATCACTGGATTGTTTCAGGCGTAAGTTAGACACGTGAGGTTCGGTCAACACGTGAGTGAGTTTGGGTGGATGTAAATATGAGCTGCTACGTATGGGCCAATAAGCCATATGCTGTTTCAACAATTTTTCTCGTTTTTCTTTTTATAAAGATGCTAGGACACTTTTTTTCCTTCCTGCCTTATTGTAACTAGGTTCAAAAGATTGTCACTTGCTTAGGTAAATAAACTATGGGGTTCAGTACCTAAATCAATTATGTGCCTCTGTAAGTCTTTCCACCACCGCCCACGGAATGGGTATGGGGTGCATAATATAGAAAGAAACTTAATGGTCTTATGACTGGACTCTGCCGCCTCGTGTTCGAACCAGCATGAGGCTGTACAAACTCTAGCAGAAGGACTCTTAACCTTATTACGATCACAGACTCCTCAACGGACTTAATATGTCCCCCGTACTCCTGAGGTTCGACTCCCACCACCCCTCTAATCTTAACGAAATCCTTACCCTATTCTCTAGGTCATCGCCTAAAGAGAATCAATTTCAAGGAAGAGACTCTGCCGCCCCAGCTGGAGGACCGCGGCTATCTGGAGGAGATAATGCAGTCAGCACGAGAGAAGCTCAGCACTAAACAAGGGCGGAGCTGCTACTGCCGACAGTGCCACGGACGGACGAGAACAGATGGACGATGCCGACCCTTTTCTTCCCCAGGACTTGCAGGTCCCCCTCAAGAACACAATGACAGGGGTATGGCAGTGGCTCAAGGACAACTACGAGGAACACTCACCCTGGAGCAGCTTTGCACCAGCCCTCCCCCCTATGATAGCATTGAAACGGTGCAAGTCCCTGAAGGACCACCTCGTAAGGGCGACCTTAAGAGAGCCTAACCTTGGACTGAAACCTGCAAGGGAACCGACCAACCCTAACCTAACCTATTCAGCATAGATTGCCCACAGGTATAGAGAGCGGTTAAGAAGGCCCCACATGTACCCCCCTTCCCTCCCCCCCGACTTAAATCATGCCAATAGCTTGGTTATACTTTACATATGGATAGCTGCAGACACAACAGCGGAAAGAAAAAAAGAGTTTTTATCATATTTAATAGTTAATTCTAATCTAACAAATTGTTATTTGTTCAGAAGTCGAGTCCCATTCCCTCCATTATTTGGTGCCCATACCCTCAAGGTGTATGATACCCACCGGTTAAGGACGTGTCCTAGAGAGCGGTGGCAGTCTGTTATGTGGGTGTTACTACATTCTTTCCCAGACGTAGATGGTATCAGAGAATGACAGGAACACTACCTGGACACTGCCTTTCTTGGAAGGAGCAGCAGCATGTTGCGTCTTCGTGTGTGTCCGAGTTATTTTATAATTGGTACTTGATTCCACTCATCACAATGCACTTGCATTACTGAGACATTTTTTTCGAGGCCCTCCAACGTGTGGCTTGGACTAACCCCACCCCCTGCTGCTGTATCTGAACCAATTATGTTATTGGCTGCCCTGGGGGCCTGTGTAACTAGTGCCGGGATATTGGGAGTGCCGTGGCCTGTGTGACTATTGATGCCAGGATATTGGTAGCCTTGGGGGCGGCCTGTGTAGCTGCTAGGGAGTGGATATAAGGAACATCTGAAACGGATTGTTGATATTGTACGCGCCTCGCCGGACTTTCCCTGGCTGGCGTGTTACTCACACCACAAATGAACAAACAATTAATACCAGATTTTATCGCCGCTTCCATTTTCCTGTTGCTGCTTATAAAATGTTGTATGTCTAGGCCCATAGGCCTAGAATGTTAGTGCTGTAGGCTGTACATGTGGCACAAACCTGTCCTCATACTTAATACACCTTAATTTTGACGATATCGACCACAACGTCAGAGTTCTGGTGCTGTAATGAAATTATAGCACCGCAATATGACGCTTCCCAGGACGTTAGTGTCTCTTAGCATTGGCCTTAATACTGGGATTATAATTGATATAGTTAACATCATTTATCAATATAATTGATATAGCTGACAACATTTATCAATATAATTGATAACTGTTAATCTTGCGTTACATTTTAAGAGTAATTGATGGTGATCGCGATATTGTTTATATTTTCACTATATATCAGCTGCTTACTTATTGTTTTCATGTTTACATTCTATAGCAATTTCATTAGCCGAAGACAAGTGTTTTAAAAGTTCACTGAGCAAGACATTTTTCAATTTAAATTTTGCCCCGAGGGGCGAGTTTATTGGGCAGCGCGACTCTCATCTTGTGAGTGGACATACCGCCGTAACAGCATGTACAACACTCCCCAATAGGAAGACAACCCGCTGGGTATTATTGCTTGTCAGCAACCCGGAACTAGGTTCTTGGGGGGGGGGGGGGAATGACCAGACCTTCATGGGTGCCAAGCGCGCTCTCTCTCTCTCTCCTCTCTCTCTCTCTCCTCTCTCTCTCTCTCTCTCTCTCTCTCTCTCTCTCTCTCTCTCTCTCTCTCTCTCTCTCTCTCTCTCTCTCTCTCTCTCTCTCTCTCTCTCTCTCTCTCTCTCTCTCTCTCTCTCTCTCTCTCTCTCTCTCTCTCTCTCTCTCTCTCTCTCTCTCTCTCTCTCTCTCTCTCTCTCTCTCTCTCTCTCTCTCTCTCTCTTCTCTCTCTCTCTCTCTCTCTCTCTCTCTCTCTCTCTCTCTCTCTCTCTCTCTCTCTCTCTCTCTCTCTCTCTCTCTCTCTCTCTCTCTCTCTCTCTCTCTCTCTCTCCCCATCCCATATCCCCTTATATCATAACCACCGGTATTTTCTCTTGCATTCTATAGTTTATTCCATTGTTTCCCCTCCCCATTTCCATGAGGATGCAGTAGACTTTCATGGTGGCCTGGGTTATTGAGGCATGATCCGCCGTGTCTTTCCCCTCGGGCTGGCTGAGGGGAAACACGGAGCTGGGACGGTACCAGGTGTAATATTCTCGCTTCGTCCCCTCTACCTGCTCTCTCTATTTCTCCCATCCACCTTTTATATTCCCTTCTCTCTTCTACTCTTCTCTTGGTCTCCCTTTTTCCTCTACTTGTAGGCATATATCTCTCTCGAAGTTGGATTGTGTTGGCACAGGCGGATAACCTGTGAGACAGACTTGACAGACAGACAGGAGACAGACTTGAAGATGAGGCGGGCACCAAGGAAGCCTGACATGAAATCGATCAGCGATAGCAGGAAAACTCGAAATCAGTCACGGGTAAATCATAGGTAAAGGTTATGCTCTACACTTAAAACTGTTGCACGCTTCCTCCCGCTCTATCACTCGTGTTTACTAACTCGGTACTCCCTCCCCCTGCCACCATTTTTCCCTCCCTTTGCCCTGCCAAGTTTCTTTTTAATACTTTACTTTCTCTCTCCCTTCCCCACTATATTACATCCCCCGCTGTTCCCACTTCTTCAGCGCTCTCCCCTCAGCTCTCGCTGGCGCAAGTCCTGTTAGTGTTGGTAGGCGTGAGAGGGAAACTGTGTGGTGTAATAACATTAGTGTAATTGGTGATATGTTAGTTTGTGGCACAAACGTTCACTGTCTCCCTCCCTGGCCTCTCCTCCGCCATGTTGATGGGATGCTCCACACACACTCATTCTGGGGTGCTTTGTGTATTAGGCTCTGTGATCCATGGTGCTCTGTAGTGAGTTGTGGTGGTCTGGGGTGACGGCTTGAGGGCCCTGGTGGTCCTTGGTGTCATGTGGTGTTTTGTAGTGGTCTTTGGTGGCTCTTGTTGGGCTGTGGTGGTTCCTGGTGTGCTGTGGTGAGCCTTGGTATGCTGTGATTGTCTGTAGTGGTCCGTAGTGGTTCGTCATGGGCTGTGGTGGTTTAAGAAATGTTCTGTATATATTTTGGTTACTATTTTGTACATTCAAGTTTTAGTTGTGGCACAGTAGGCCTATCAGTGGGTTTTATGATGGTTGGTAAATTAGGCGTCGCTGGTTTAGGTGGATTATAGTAGTTTGTTATGGCCTTTGGGTGTTCGAGACGGCTTTAGGTGCCTGCAAGTAATATTCTATTTCATTGTTCTTACTAGAGATCATTGTACTGTGCAGCCAATAGGCCTGGTGGCACTTAATGGCTCTTAGTTTCGAGCTCTTGGCTTCCCTTTGTACACGAAAAGGAGGTAAGAGGGTAGCTTGTTGATACCCCCTCCTCTGGCCAGAGGATATGCGATAGACTAAAATTGCTCCATCCTCTAGAGCCCTTTTTATCCTCTTGGGCCACAATCTATTTCCCTGGTGTTACTCTTTCTGGTGGGATGTTGAGTTGAGATTGTTAACTTAACCCAAATATTAGACATTATTTTTGTCTATATTACACCACTAAATTCGTTCTGGAACAGCCAGATAAGTTAGTTATCAACGAAGCCATTAATTATTCGAGTTTTTAGTTGTGACCTGAGAATATTTGGTTCTATGGGGCTGGAAGTCTGTCTGGTATTGTTTGGGGGTTCTGATGTTTTGTTTACATTGATCCAGTCGCTAGTCTAGGTCCTTGGTCCTTTAGTCCCTCGTGTCTACAGTAGAGGTGCCTGACGTCTACAATAGAGGTCACAAAGGTATTCTTCGGAGGTATTCTTCGTCTACAATAGAGGTGCCTGTCGTCTACAATAGTAGTTGATGTTTTCCCCAGGCCCGAATCCTTAGTAGTAGAAGCATGTGTTGATGGCACTGTTGTCCTTGCTTGTCGCGGGCCAGGCAACAGCAGCTCCCTGTCTTGTTGTACATCACTGTGGGTGTTTCTGAGGTGTTTGTGAGCTGGTGTACGCGAGCGTGTCTTAGTGTGGAGACACACAGATACACAGTGGAGGTGGTGTAGCATTATGCAGGTACAGAGACCGGGAGAGAAGGTGTGGTATTTGCAGTTATTTGTGCTAGTGTTAATTACTAGCACTTACTATTGCTCTTACATGCAGTCAATGCAGTTCATATTTCAATTAAATGTGAAAATATTAAAACAAAAACTGCATACAAAAATACAGGTGCACACATTCGGCAACAAATGTATTTTTGCCTTCCTATTTTTCTAACTTGTTATCATTTATCTCTTTTTTTCCTATTCTTCCTTTTTCATTCCTCATACTTATATCATTTACTTTACCGGATTCTCTTTATTCTTACCTTTTTCTCTTATTCTTACCTTTTCATCTTACTATTCATTTTATTCTTTCCTTCATCTTTCTCATACCTTCATCTCACTCTCATCCGTCATATTGTTTGTCTTTTCCACTCCCACATTCTATTACACGACTTAACAATGGTCCGAGACGGGCCGAAACGTCGACATTTGTTCATTTCCACATGTGTGGGTTGGGGGACCAAGTCTTCAGCCACGGTACTGTGGCTCACCCTCGGCACGTGAAAAACATCATCATTTGCCGGCTATGTTAGCCCACCAGGTATCATTGCTAACAGTAACTTTGAGGTTACCCTGAATTGGGTCCGAGGATCAATGTCCCAGCGGCCCGATCGGACTGGTCAATGAAGTTGTTAGATGCGTCGTGCTGGGTTATTGTGGGCACAGCAGCGCACATCCTTCAAATATGGTTGACTGGGCGGTGAGCCTTGCCTCAACGTTGCTAGGAGGGCGGTGCGCCTCGCTGGAATATTACTGGTTGCTCAGGGCGGCGCGCCTCGCTGGAATATTACTGGTAGCTCAGGGCGGCGCACCTCGCTGGAATATTACTGGTAGCTCAGGACGGCGCACCTCGCTGGAATATTACTGGTAGCTCAGGACGGCGCGCCTTGCTGGAATATTACTGGTAGCTCAGGGCGGTGCGCCTCGCTGGAATATTACTGGTAGCTCAGGGCGGTGCGCCTCGCTGGAATATTACTGGTTGCTCAGGACGGTGCGCCTCGCTGGAATATTACTGGTTGCTCAGGACGGCGCGCCTCGCTGGAACAGCGATGACAAGGCGGCGACACATGGCGGACTTTTGGAAACTGGTTTGTCGAACCCGCAACAATATTTGTTAAAAGTTTGTGGTGACAGGTGCGTTAGGGATGTTGGTGAGTTCCTGTTGTTTAACTGGTGCTTATGGGAGGTGATGGGAGGAAGGATCGTTGATTTCCGCGGTTCATCCTCAGGCAACACCTGATGGTTTATGGATCACCAGTCAGGTTGTTGCAGGTCGCGTATCTGTATACGGTGATCTGCACGAGTGGGTTATGTCCTCGTGCTTGTGGGTCTTTAGTATTATTAATATAGATAAGGAAAAGAAGAATGTTATTTAACTCGAAGTTTTGTAACTTAGCTTGTCTTAGGCCTGTGGATGTTTCCTGGTTCATCGCCTCTCCAGCCCGGTCTCTAGGCCTGGTTAACTGTGTGGTCACCCATTCAGTTGGTGCTTGCACCTCACCTCACTGATTTATATTCCACATTCCCCTCCTCTCTCTCTCTCTCTCTCTCTCTCTCTCTCTCTCTCTCTCTCTCTCTCTCTCTCTCTCTCTCTCTCTTTCTCTGTTTTTTTTCTCTTTCTTCCCCCTTCCCCTTTCCCTTTCTCCCTTCCCCTGGGCTTCGTCTAGCCCCTGAGGTTAGACAGGATAGAAGTGAGGGGAGGGAGCCGTTGTGTGTGGTCTGCCCTCACACTGCCTGGACGCTGCCTGGATAAAAAAAAAAAAAAAAAAAAAAAAAAAAAAAAAAAAAAAAACTGCCTGGACGGTCCTCAGCCGGGAAGGAACAGAAGGATAAAGAGGGAAGAGAACACACTTTTGGAAAGGGATAGATGAGATCCCAGTAAGGGAGATGGGATCCAAATAGGTGGAGGTGAGATCCTTGTGAGGGAGGTGGAATCCCTTGTGAGAGGCGGGATCCCAGTGGCATGAGTGCGGGGGCTGTAGGACTGGAATGTGTTGAGAGTGCGAGGGAAGGGGAACGGTTTAGAGCTTGGTCGTGACGGGGAGGGGTTGTGAGGTGAGAGGAAGGGGATTAGTATTGGTTTGTGGGGGGGGGCAATAAGGGGTCGGAGGTGGGGGGGGAGAGGAGTGAGGTTGGATCGAGGGAAGCGAGGTAGTCGTGAGGTAAATTGAACGATGTTGAAAATGTAGGTGATTAAGTACACTGTCGGAGGAGCGTCTTGGAATGGGCCAGTGGAAGAGAGCGTCGTGGAATAGGCGAGTGGAAGGGAGCGTTGTGGAACTGGAGAGTGGTAAGTTGACCATATTTTTTTGCATTCAAAAGTATAGCGAGGGGGCGTAATGGGACGGGTAATGGGTGATGGGCGTTTAATGGATGGGATGGGTGAGAGAGAGATGCAGAACGACAACTATAGAGAGCGACAGATAGAGAGAGAGAGAGAAAGAGAGAGAGAGAGAGAGAGAGAGAGAGAGAGAGAGAGAGAGAGAGCTATAGCACCAGAGATTAAGACACAGAAGGCAGTATGATCACCACAACAGCCTCACCACTGACAGTAACGAGCCCCGCCCGACAAGTGAGTGCCTCGCTCTATCAAGTCCTCTCCCAACTTCTCAAATAAATAATGTTTCCCCCTCCGTACGTGTGCCTGTAGTTTGTTCAATTTATGGTCCCATTTAGCCACGTAGACGTCTTGGCTTTAATGATCTCCAAGTTTACAATGAAAGTCTCAAGAAAGGTTGTTTTATTATGCTTTAAACTTGCAGTCTAGATCCATAAGAACCCGCAAGACAAGTTGGCGTCTTCAATTTCGAAATTTACATTCAATCCTTCAAGGCTATTTTATACACTAAATTTACCTTGTAACTCAAAACTTTGGTCGGTCATTAAACTTTCCTGAGCATAATAAAACAGTAAGACTCCATCAGGTCTTGAAACCACATGTTTGTGAGACCAGACTTGCAAAATGGCTTGCGGGATACCAACAGTAACAATCTGAGGGACCATATAAGTGACTGCGCATTCGTTTTAAGGTATCTTATTGACAATGATATAGCTTATTTCTTTTGTGTTTCAGGTAACTACCCCGGCAGCTGGAGAACACCAGAGGCGGGCGTGAGCAGCTGGCTGATGTACAGGTATACTGCCTTTGTCTAGGTCAGGGCCGTGGTGCCTACTGGGCTGGCTGTGTAGGGCTGGTGTGGTCTTGGCCAGGGGGGTCAGGCCCTATACAGTGGTCTTGGCTAGGGGGTTCAGGCCCTGTACAGTGGTCTTGGCTAGGGGGTTCAGGCCCTGTACAGTGGTCTTGGCCAGTGTTTAGGCCCTGTACAGTGGTCTTGGCTAGGGGGTTCAGGCCCTGTACAGTGGTCTTGGCTAGGGGGTTCAGGCCCTGTACAGTGGTCTTGGCTAGGGGGTTCAGGCCCTGTACAGTGGTCTTGGCCAGTGTTTAGGCCCTGTACAGTGGTCTTGGCTAGGGGGTTCAGGCCCTGTACAGTGGTCTTGGACAGGTTTTCAGGGCCTGTACAGTGGTCCCGGCCAGAAGATGTAGAAGCCAAAGTGATCCTGAATGATAGAAAGACGTTGAAATGTTTGGAGACGTTGTAAGATGTGCTGGAGGATCTGGAAGACGCTGGAAGGTTTGCTAGAGGAACAAACAGACATTTTTCAGAAAACTGAAAGATTGAGACAATAAGCTATATAGGAGTCTTCATCAGTGGCTGTGTAGAATGAGGCACTGGTAAATTTAAAGCCGTTTTAGGCGGCGTCTTTTGTAGTCTGATAATTATTCATACGTTAAACGTTCCCACGCTTGAGGGTTAGACTGCTATTGTTTACATCTGTAAATAGGAGAGCAGCCAGAGTATACATCAAACCTCGGTTGGTCTCTCTCTCTCTGTCTGTCTGTCTGTCTCTCTCTCTCTCTCTCTCTCTCTCTCTCTCTCTCTCTCTCTGTCTCTCTCTCTCTCTCTCTCTGTCTCTGTCTCTGTCTCTCTCTCTCTCTCTCTCTCTCTCTCTCTCTCTCTCTCTCTCTCTCTCTCTCTCTCTCTCTCTCTCTCTCTCTCTCTCTCTCTCTGTCTCTGTCTCTCTCGCTCTTCCTCTCTCTCTCTCACACACACACACACACACACACACACACACACACACACACACACACACACACATCAGGACTCTGCTAAAGCTGTCAGCTTGTTTTAAGCCCCTCCTAAAAGTTTGAAATGTTTATAGCCCCACCATTACACACATCTGCACCTGGGTAATTGTTTAGTCCCCATGTTTCTAACGTTATAATTCTAAAATGTAAATGATTTGGACGTCTGCTAGCCGTCGGATCACCGGGAGGCAACATGTGACTAAAATATTAATCTCGTCTCCCCTTTTAGCATTGCCTGTTGCCAGGCCTGTTACCGAACACATCGACAAGGGCCGTGATGAGGGTTCGAACCTACGTCCGAGAGGATCCTAGATGCCTCACGCTAAGTGTGGTTTCTGTGTGTGTGTGTGTGTGTGGTTCCCGGTGACCTCACCCAGGTGGCGCTCGGCTCTTTTGTTTTAAGAGAGCCGAGTTGAGCATTTTAAGTTCTCCGCGTCCAGGCTGTATACCGTTATTATTTGGAACTGGAAACGTATGCTGCCTTTGTGCGGGGTGTCCGTTTTCTTTGTGCGTTGGTTAGCTTTGCCGGCTCTGTGGTCTGATAGTTTGCCGGCTCTGTGGTCTGATAGTTTGCCGGCTGTGTGGCCTGATAGTTTGCCGGCTCTGTGGTCTGATAGTTTGCCGGCTGTGTGGCCTGATAGTTTGCCGGCTGTGTGGCCTGATAGTTTGCCGGCTGTGTGGCCTGATAGTTTGCCGGCTGTGTGGCCTGATAGTTTGCCGGCTCTGTGGTCTGATAGTTTGCCGGCTCTGTGGCCTGATAGTTTGCCGGCTGTGTAGCCTGATAGTTTGCTTGATCAAAGGGATGTTGGTTATTTCAGCCTCTCTCTCTTTCCTCTAGATAATGTAGGACAATAATTGATAAACAGATCAACAACAGGTGTAAAGAAAGGTACATGCTGTCGAATTAGCTGTTTATTTGGTCATGGTTAGAGGAAAGTACATAGTTTTCTGAAAGAAGTGCCGGATCAACCGGCCTGTTGGTGGGTATGTGGGCCTGCGGGCCGCTCCAAGCAACAGCCTGGTGGACCAGACTCTCACAAGTCAAGCCTGGCCTCGGGCCGGGCTTGGGGAGTAGAAGAACTCCCAGAACCCCATCAACCAGGTGATTCGTACAGTGGGCTGGTATTGAATGCCAATTTGGCTTCCTGTAACATTGGTTTGTGTGTTCAGCTTATGTGTCTATGTATGAATATATGTATGCTTATTTCCCATGTTGTTTCTATTGTTATTTATTTGCCATGTTGAAATTTCCCCTGTGTTGCTGTTGGTTGTGTTGCAAAGGTGTGGTGCAAAGGTGGCAAAGGCTTAACAGGCACAGCAAGTCTTGCAGGCGGGGCATTAAGAGCTGCATGACCTCATGCCCCCCTCTTAGACACTTCTAGGTAAGTACCTAAATTGTGACATTCCTCCCCCCGCCTTAGAAAGTTAGGAGCAGCTGGGGGATTATGGGGACTCGGCACGCTAGTCACCATTTAGCGGATATCGTGCACGGCTATTGGTCAGTTATCGAGGCCAGGGACGGTTCATGGCGGCCCCTGCTCACCCCTGCTGGGAATTCATTGTTTCCTGTGCCTGTGTTCTACTTTAGTTTGGTCTCGGAATCCATCTGGATTCGGGATTAAGATGGACAGTGAAACAATTTGCTTTTATGGCAATTTGTTTCTACTTGACTCAGGTTTTGGTATAGGCCTATTTTTTGTATTAGGCTTATTTTTACTTTAGAGTTATTAGACCTATCGTAAAATGCTGTTAATGTTTAAATATGGGGAAACTCGTGAGCATGTAATAGGCACTGGCACTCTTAGTAATGTTGGAGGTGATCTCTTGAGGTTATCTTGAGATGATTTCGGGGCTTTAGTTTCCCCGCGGCCCTGTCCTCGACCAGGCCTCCACCCCCAGGAAGCAGCCCGTGACAGCTGACTAACACCAAGGTACCTATTTTACTGCTAGGTAATAGGGGCATAGGGTGAAAGAAACTCTGCCCAATGTTTCTCGCCGGCGCCTGGGATCGAACCCGGGACCACAGGATCACAAGTCCAGCGTACTGTCCGCTCCGCCGACCGGCTCCCCGGTCGCCGGCTTTTGTCTGTGATGGTTCAGCTCTTTGTCAACCTGGAATATTCCTACCACCGTGTCCCCGCCACATTCCTGGCTGACACCCACCCGTCATCCACCTTCCAGAAGTTGAGCCTGCTGTCTGTCTGACGGCAGGTTTCCAGCATAATAGACAGCTATCATTTCATTGTCCAAACCTCCGCAGAATGTGTCAGATTAAAGTTCCAACGATATCCGTGTTCCAATGTTTATTGTGGATTGAAATGAGCAGAATGTGTAAAATAATCCAATTGTAAAGGTACAGGTGCAATACACCGTTGTCTTGGACAGGAAGCTTGTGTATTTATATACATTAGGCTTGTATCGAGGTCCCCCAAGGTCGAACTATTGACCTTCCCTAGGATACATCCCTTCAACAGTTGCTTAACTTCCACGTACCTGTTTATTGCTAGATGAACAGAGGCAATAAGCCAATGGAATTGTGTCCAACTATGTTTGGCCCTCCAGGGAATCGAACTGGGAATCCTCGATTGTGAGTCGAGAACAAAGCCAACTGTACTATGAAACGGGGTGAGAATAGCTTGAGCTACCTCATCCCTTTGTGTGTATTTTACCTCAATAAACTTATTTCAATTTCAATTTCACTGTACTATGAGTATAGCATCAACATTAAGGGCTCAGGGCTTTTCAACACTCTCCCTCTATATAAAGGGCATAGTTAGTCTACCTCTTTCGGCGTTCAAGTGGAGCTTGATACCTCCAAATGGTGTTTGGTCAACGGTTCTATGATTCGTCCTCTGGGATTATATCTAACTGCATCCAACAGCCTGGTTGACCACTGTTAACTAGGAGGCCAGTTAGACCTCACCTAATGCATCACATTTTTTACGGAATCCGTCAATCCGTTAAAATGCGATGCATTAGTAGACATGTAAGCACCGTAATATTGACGGCTTCTATGTATCGGCCTCGATGGGTTAGGTGGGTTGCTTGGGTTCATACTTTTCTGGTTAGGCAAAACAGATGTATTTTTTTTAGAGTGACCGCTGGAGGTAACGGGCTGCTGTGACCATCATCCCGGCTCCAGTGGTAACAAGGACTGTGTTGGGCAGGAGGAGGCCATTGATAACGGTTGCTATCGTCCAAAATCCAGGGCTCTCTGGAGTGTAGTTTAGCTTTCTACCAAGAGTGACAATCGTGGTACAATTTCCAGCGCATTTCCTGGAGTTGGTCAATAGCGTTCCGTAGGAAGTAGTGGTGGTAGTGTTTTATGTAGCTCTAGGGGAATACCATTCCTAGTTTAGTTTCAATTGCAATTCCTAGAGTGCAGTAGTTAGAAATTAGCATTAATAGCTATCGACCAGTTTCTAATTTTTTTATGAGGGGATCTGACGGGAATGACAACCATTGTCCGATTTGCATCGCTTTTCCACTGGTGTGGTGGACAGCGGTGTTCCAGCGAGAGTGGCAGCCATTGTCCAGTTTCCTGGAGTGTGTTGGACGCGCCGCTAATACGTAGCAGAAAGCAATAACAGCGGCGCTTGCTCTCGTTCCCCCTTAACCCTTATAATGGCGTATGACAAGTTGACAAGAGGCCGGAGGCCGTAACTGCCGGCCTGGCGATTTACGACCCGGTAGCAGCAAGGGTGGGCAGGCAGGCAGGGAGATATTGGAAACGTGTAGGGTGAAGGGACGATGGGAGCTGGCAGTGTAGAGGGGAGTGCCGCAGTGAGGGACACGGATGTGCAGGGGGAGTGGGGGAGAGGGATGTGCAGGGGGGAGTGGAGAAGAGGGGAGTGTACCGGGATGGTGGAGGAGGGGGGGGGGCTGAGTGATGCGAGGTTGGTGGTACATTAAACAAGAGGTAATTGTATAGTAGAAGCCAGTCGCTACAGAATGCAGGTGGTTCTCGTCACAAGCAGCCAGAAATTGATCTCCTTGACATTACTCGTGTAAACTGTTATATTACTGTGGACGGTCGCACCGCTCCTGTGGACGGTCGCACCGCTCCTGTGGACGGTCGCACCGCTCCTGTGGACGGTCGCACCGCTCCTGTGGACGGTCGCACCGCTCCTGTGGACGGTCGCACCGCTCCTGTGGACGGTCGCACCGCTCCTGTGGACGGTCGCACCGCTCCTGTGGACGGTCACACCGCTCCGGTGGACGGTCACACCGCTCCGGTGGACGGTCACACCGCTCCTGTGGACGGTCGCACCGCTCCTGTGGACGGTCGCACCGCTCCTGTGGACGGTCGCACCGCTCCTGTGGACGGTCGCACCGCTCCTGTGGACGGTCGCACCGCTCCTGTGGACGGTCGCACCGCTCCTGTGGACGGTCGCACCGCTCCTGTGGACGGTCGCACCGCTCCTGTGGACGGTCGCACCGCTCCTGTGGACGGTCGCACCGCTCCTGTGGACGGTTATACCGCTCCTGTGGACGGTCGCACCGCTCCTGTGGACGGTTGCACCGCTCCTGTGGACGGTCGCACCGCTCCTGTGGACGGTTATACCGCTCCTGTGGACGGTCACACCGCTCCTGTGGACGGTCACACCGCTCCTGTGGACGGTCACACCGCTCCTGTGGACGGTCACACCGCTCCTGTGGACGGTCACACCGCTCCTGTGGACGGTCGCACCGCTCCTGTGGACGGTTATACCTCTCCTGTGGACGGTCGCACCGCTCCTGTGGACGGTTATACCGCTCCAGTGGACGGTCGCACCGCTCCTGTGGACGGTTACACAACGTCACATCACCTTATGTACAAACAGACAAATATAACATGTTTCATATTGCTAATGTTTTCATATTATGCATGTTTTTGGAGGCACGAGAAACTTTTCAAATTACCCGAAATGTTTAGTCTCAGTGACCAAAAACTAGTCGTGTGTTTAGTGGAAATTAGTTTCCACTAAAACCATTTAAGCTTCTTATTGAATCTGGAATGACGGGTGTCTTAATTGTCAATTATACTTGCTATTTTTCCATCCGTTCGCCTGTATTTCTTTACTCTTGTTTCATTCCATTCCTCTCTTATTTTTCGTATAGTCCCAACTCCCCCACTCTGCGCTCTGGGGAAGGGAGCACACTGCAGTACATTCCACGAGGCTATCTCCCATTCCCCATTCCTGTCATCCTTCCTGCCACTGTCCTCCCCCTCCCTGATTTCCATCCCTATTTCCTGCTTTCATCCCCATTTCCTGCTATCCCTTCATGGTTCTTAGCCGCATTCCCTCCCGCTCTCCCCCGCCACGTCTGTCAAATTCCCCGGCTGATGCGGGCTCCACCGCCTCTATCAAGCAGATTTATTTTATAAACATTTATACATTAATAACACCCCCCCCCCCCCCCCCCACACACGCACACATGAAAGTGAAGGGAAAATCCTGGACACTTTTAGAGTTTTATTGATTAATTATCAGCAGTGTTACTGTAACGTGTTTGTTCATATACAGTAATATATATATGTAATTATTAATAACTGGACTTGTTGCTACTCACAGGTCCTGTGGATAGTCTATATGTACTTAATTGGCAGTGAAAATTATTCAGTAACTCACTGTACTCCTTTTATCTAGATTTTGAACTACAACCTCTAGAGAAAGAGGTTCCAGTAAAATATTCAGACAAGCATCTGGATCATATTTTTCCCTCTTCAGGGCCCCTCTTAGTGTTCAACCCAGGATGGTAACCTCAGGCAAGAGCTCCGTGAATATTTGTACTGTCCCCAGCCAGTACCCTTATTATGCTGGCTGGAACTTTTTAATGTCGGGTATTTCCTCCCCACCCTTCCAGGCTCTCCTTCACACCCTTCCAGGCTCTCCTTCACACCCTTCCAGGCTCTCCTTCACACCCTTCCAGGCTCTCCTTCACACCCTTCCAGGCTCTCCTCCCCACCCTTCCAGGGTCTCCTCCCCACCCTTCCAGGCTCTCCTCCACACCCTTCCAGGCTCTCCTCCCCACCCTTCCAGGCTCTCCTCCACACCCTTCCAGGCTCTCCTCCCCACCCTTCCAGGCTCTCCTCCCCACCCTTCCAGGCTCTCCTCCACACCCTTCCAGGCTCTCCTTCACACCCTTCCAGGCTCTCCTCCCCACCCTTCCAGGCTCTCCTTCACACCCTTCCAGGCTCTCCTCCCCACCCTTCCAGGCTCTCCTTCACACCCTTCCAGGCTCTCCTCCCCACCCTTCCAGGCTCCCCTCCCTCTTCACTCCGTCACACATCCCCTGGTCATGCGACATTTCCACTACCGCCTTTATAGGCCTTCAATAACATCCGTAGAGGATTAATCGACCGTATGAATTGCGGGTGTGTGGCCCTCAAGTGGTGGAGTGGAGCGAGGCTGCCATGCACACCCCATCCTGCACCACCACTATTTTATCACATGACACACACACACACACACACACACACACACACACACACACACACACACACACACACACACACACACACACACACACACACACACACACACACACACACACACTGTAACCACTTATTATATACAGTCTATCGTGGCTGCATAAGGGGTTTTTATCACATAACACTGTGTAGCCCTTCATTATAATCTAGAACAGCTGCATAAATGTCCATATATACTTATGTAAATTACAAAAAAAATCTGCGTCTCTGAGTATGCAGGTGGCCGCAGAATAATACAGTGCCTCTCTCCCACCACAATCGGTCCCTTCCCCCCCTCCCTCTCTCAGCTCTGTTGTTGAGTGTCCCTGGGATAAGAGGGAGGGGCGGGGAGGACGTGGGCCTCCCCAACCATTGCCTATTCACTTCCTCATCACGGGTCATCATAACTCGGGTTCTTGGAGGAATTTAAAAGTTTTCCCACAGGCACAATGGGTGGGCCTACGGGGCGGACACACGCGTCCACACCAAAAAAAATCATAACCGAGCCCTGAAGGGACGCTTCGTGGATCCATGTGTGGATTGTGAATGGATTTGTGTGTGGATAGTAGAGCTGATGGCTGGAAGGGTCGGGGCTGGAAAATTGTTTAAGGTGTTGTTTGTTTTCAGTCCAATTGTAAACGGCAAGTATTGGAGTTTATGATTAAGCTCGGCGTAGGGGAAGGTGGTGGTGGCTAGGTGGTGGTGGATGGGATAGGGAGGGTTGTGGTGGATGGAATAGGGAGAGTGGAGGTGGCTACTATGGTGGTGGCAAAAGATGTATTGGGTGAGGGTGTAGGTGACGATTTTGTTAAAGGTCAGGATGATTTGATATTATTTATTTATATATCAGGAATTGAGAGTGTATGGCACAGCACGCTCTTGTAGTAGATGTAGCAGTAGATGTAGAAGCCTGAGAGCAGAGCCTGGATGGTGACGTGCCTCCCTTGAATGTCAGGCCTGGAGCTAGTTCATGTCCTCACTATAGTGACACCATCCTGTCAAGTACGGTGCAGGAAGGTGCACAACTCCTGTCCCTTCCAGTTGTTGTATAGTCCTACTGCATTAGCCAGTGAAGGCCCTGGTTGAACGACACGTTCTAAATCTAAGGTTCTAAATCACAGTCGTTTTACTGCTGGGGTGAAGGCCCAGTGAAGGCCCTGGTTGAACGACACGTTCTAGATCTAAGGTTCTAAATCACAGTCGTTCTGCTGCTGGGTTTCTACGCTAGGCCCGGCGTCTGTTCCCCGACTACGGTGGGAACAACACCCTTCGTAATAACTCCTCAGGGGAGCATTAGCACCACTAGCATTTGGTTAGGACGTCTGCCACCTGGGCCAGAGTCCCTCGAGGCGCTAGTGAACAACTTAGATCGATTGGCGTTTGTTTTTCAAATGTTCGTCGTATTATAGCTACACTGGTGTACACTTACGATAGTAGTTCTTTTTTTACCTCACTGGTATGGTTTTGGAATGGTAGTTAAGGTGTTTTAGTTTATATTTAGAATGGTAGTTAATGTATTAATATGGTGCGAGTGTTGGTACTCGTGGTATGGGTCGTATTGGTGCTACTGGTGTAGATTGATGCATTGGTGATAGTGCTTGCTCTATGTAGCCTATATTTTCCTCCTTGGGGTTATCCTGCCTAAGGAGGAAGCCTCCTTAGGCTTCTTAGGCACTATAGACTGTGATCCAGGCTCCTACCTTTCAGTGCGCATGCGTCACGACCAACTCTCAGTTACAAATGGATGTGAGGCGGGGCCTAAAGAGCTAAAGCTCACTCAGCTCTAATCACTTATAGGTAAGCCGAGGCCGAGTCGAAGTAGAACACATCGCCTCTTAAATCTGAGCGGTGCTGCACCTAACCTCTATTACAGCTACTTATACTGTAAGGCGTACAGTGTAAGAGACAGTACTAGCAGCACCGCTCCTATGCCAGGTAAGTCCACTATGGGCTCACCATAGCCCGTGCTACTTGCCCCGCTCCTGTGCCAGGTAAGTTACGGGCTCACCATAGCCCGTGCTACCTGGAACTTGTTCCGAGTAGCTGAATCCAACCCGTTCTCGCACTTTCATATAGTCAATATTGACTTATTAAATGCGTGCATATGTGATATATGCACGTATTAGGTAAGAAATTTAGGTAAGGTTGGTGTTTTCTATGAAGCTTTTCAAGGTAAACTAGTATGTCACATATGCACATATTTAATAAGTCAATATTGACTGTAAGAAAGTGCGAGAACGGGTAGCTGAATCTATAACAACGCGTACAGTGTAAGATGGTAGAGAGGCCGTGCAGCGGCGCCACTCTGATGCTGTGATAAAGGCCGCCCCGTGAGTAAGTGTGGCACTCAGTCTTCACTGTAACAGCAGTAAGTGGACCACAAACTGCTCCTAATGCTCGTGTGAGCGACTTGTTACTCTCGACGGGTACCTGTTGCACGCTGGCTCCTCCCACCACAATACTCTCTTTAACAATCATTTTCCTGTAGAAATAAAAATTAGTTATAAATTAGTGTGTTTGTGTGGGAGGGGGTGGAACTACCGACCCTTCCCAGGAAGCAGCCGCACAATAGTTGCTTAACTCCCTGGTACTTATTTACTGCTAGGTGAACAGACTCATCGGGGTCAAAGGAAAAGTGCACAACCGTTTCTGTTCTATCCGGGAATCGAACCCAGAATCCCGAGTCGAGAACAGAGCCAATTAACTGTACTAGGTATAAATGATCTTTCATAAGGAATAGTCTCCTTACCCCACAATGTTTGCTGATGACGTCTAAACAATGAGGATTAACATGACGGAAGATTGTAAGAAGCTACAAGTTGACCTGGAACAAAATTGAATTGGTTCAACAAGTGATTACTAGACTTTAACTCAGGCAAGTGTAATGTAATGAAGCTGTGTTACGGAAACTTTAGCGTGGACGCAATGTACCAAATATACCTTATTGAATCGGGTATCGAACCTGTCTTCAGAAGCAGGCGATGAGTCACAATAATGTGGCTAAAGTAATTTGACCAGACCACACACTAGAAGGTGAAGGGACGACGACGTTTCGGTCCGTCCTGGACCATTCTCAAGTTGATTGTGACGTCGTCGTCCCTTCACCTTCTAGTGTGTGGTCTGGTCAAATCAAACTGTCTTCAGAAGCCAGCATCAAATGGATATCATCAGCTGCGTATTCTAGGTTGTCAACTTAAAAACTCACTTTAGAAATCGGTATTAAAAATCATGTAGGACCTTGCATACCCCATATGTCAGACCAATTCTGGTACATGCAGCGCCATCATGAAGTACTCATCTTGTCGAACACTAAATGAAGCTAGAGAAAGTCCATAGGTACGCTGCCAGCTTAGTCACAGAGCTGAGAAGTAAATCAATGAAAATTATAACTGAAAGACAGGAGAGCCGAGGGTGACATTGTTACAGCAGATACAAACAATTTGTAATGAGCTGTACAGAACCAAGTGAACACAAGTTACCTTGAGATACTTCAGGGGGGAACTTAGGTACTGGTTGATACCTGGTTGATGGGGTTCTGGGAGTTCTTCTACTCCCCAAGCCCGGCCCGAGGCCAAGCTTGACTTGTGAGTTTGGTCCACTAGGCTCATATGATCCACAGAAACAATAATTGTATTTTATGTCTGAACAGTGAATAAATGGAACACGCTAATGGAAGTGGAGGAGGAAGACTCCATGCACAACTTCAAATGTATCTGTAATAGCCTAAAGAAGGCTTGAACCTGTATTCCAGTTGAATGAAGGTTGAGAGGTGGAACTAAAGAGCTGAAGCTTAACCGCCATGCAAACACAGTTATGTGAGTACATACATGTACGCATATATACATATTCCATATGTACATAGAGGCATGTATAATCAATACACACACACGTAAGCTGCTCTTTTATACACACGCGTGTGCATGCGCACTGCACTTCACTGCGTAACAAATATTAATTGATGAGTTTGACGATCAATAGAGACGTCACTAGGAGCCAGACCGGGCCCGCCACTAGCCTGGCGGGCCCCCACGCTCCTGGGGGCCCGGGTCCTCCACCAGCCTGGTCCTTCACCCTCCCAGGGGCCCGGGTCCTCCACCAGCCTGGTCCTTCACCCTCCCAGGGGCCCGGGTCCTTCACGCTCCTGGGGGCCCGGGTCCTCCTCCAGCCTGGTCCTTCACGCTCCCACGGGCCCGGGTCCTCCACCAGCCTGGTTCTTCACCCTCCCGGGGGCCCGGGTCCTTCACGCTCCTGGGGGCCCGGGTCCTCCACCAGCCTGGTCCTTCACCCTCCCAGGGGCCCGGGTCCTCCACCAGCCTGGTCCTTCACCCTCCCGGGGGCCCGGGTCCTCCACCAGCCTGGTCCTTCACCCTCCCGGGGGCCCGGGTCCTCCACCAGCCTGGTCCTTCACCCTCCCAGGGGCCCGGGTCCTCCACCAGCCTGGTCCTTCACGCTCCTGGGGGCCCGGGTCCTCCACCAGCCTGGTCCTTCACCCTCCCAGGGGCCCGGGTCCTCCACCAGCCTGGTCCTTCACGCTCCTGGGGGCCCGGGTCCTCCACCAGCCTGGTCCTTCACCCTCCCGGGGGCCCGGGTCCTCCACCAGCCTGGTCCTTCACCTTCCCGGGGGCCCGGGTCCTTCACGCTCCTGGGGGCCCGGGTCCTCCACCAGCCTGGTCCTTCACCCTCCCGGGGGCCCGGGTCCTCCACCAGCCTGGTCCTTCACGCTCCTGGGGGCCCGGGTCCTCCACCAGCCTGGTTCTTCACCCTCCCGGGGGCCCGGGTCCTCCACCAGCCTGATCCTCCACCCTCCCGGGGGCCCGGGTCTCCTGGGGTACGTTCAGCCACGGTCAAGCTGGCATGTGTCCCAGCAAGAAATGGAAAAGATATCCTCACAATCCTCTGGCTAAAAGAGAGTGAATGGGCTTATTGTGGTCATGAGTTGAGAGCGGGGGTTAGATAACGGGAGGGGTTAGATAACGGGAGGGGTTAGATTGTGGATGGGTGGATGGGACGGATTTTTTTGGTAAAGGGTAGCTAGCTAGCCCTAGGAAGATAGGGCTCCTATTTATGTTGCTGGCCGCTGGGGTAACGCACATGTCCCCCCCACCCATTCCCCCCCTACGTAGTAAGGAATTCTCATCAGATTCTTAATTTTCTAATTCAATATTATTATTCATATTTTAGTTAAGGAACAGCCTTCACTTGTTATGAGTGACGCTTGTGTGCCATCAGCGTTTGTTTGTTTTGGTAAGGTGCGTCCTCTCGTGTCTTGGGGATCCACTTCCCACATGTTCTCTCTTGCTCTCTGCCGCTCTTAGTGCCCTGAATGGGGTCCCATGTATTCTAAAAGCCTAGGATATGAAGAGATTGTTTAAATACATTTTCTACCCGGGAATCATCCATGTTGCAAGGTATTTAAGGGTTGTATACAACAGGGAAATGTTGTAGGATAAAGGGACGCCTCTATGTAATATAATCATCCGTCTGTCTAGGACTGTTGTGTGTGTGTGTGTGTGTGACGAGGGAAGGTGTAGGATATCCAACATGCTATATAGAGGCATCCTTCGCGTAACAAGGATCACAAGGTAAGGCTGGGAATAGTCAGGAGTCCTCTATAATCTTAGCAATCACCCACAACACCGAATTGGAATCCTCCCAGGCTCACCGGCCACCTGGCGACGAATTAACACGGTCCTAAGCGACAATGAAAGATCCAACCTTGAATCGTCTTTAAATTGGAGCGATACAAGGCTCAAAATCTCTTAGCCAAAGGGCGGCGGTGTAGCTCCTAGAGAACCCGACACTCCTGTTGGGGATCGAGAGAACCGTGACGTCGACAAATTGAACCGTTTGACCCGCGCTGCCCTCGTTGCACGGGTCAGGGCCGGAATGGGAACAGGCCTAGATGGGCCAATGGGAAAGTTGGAGGTTGAGGCCAAACCCTGGGTGCTCGGGTGAGTGGAAGGTCAGGTCGGGTTTCTCGCAGATTGGGGAGGGGCCGCTCCAAGCAACAGCCTGGTGGACCAAACTCTCACAAGTCAAGCCTGGCCTCGGGCCGGGCTTGGGGAGTAGAAGAACTCCCAGAACCTCATCAACCAGGTATCAACCAGGAGAGGCGGTAGTGGAAGGCTTGGAGTGGAACAGGACGGGTGGAGTTGCAGACCTACGATAGGTCACAAATGGGGGAGGGGTTGAAGGGCTTAGGGGTTGTAGGGCTTAGACTGGTTGATCAGAGGGAAGGGGGGAAATGTAATTCAGATCCTGAGGGTAGCTCATTGTAGGGAGGAGAGGGGGTGGGGGGGATATTGGGCTACGTCTTAGATGGGTTAATGGAACTTGAAGTTAGGTCAAATGGTATCAGAAGGAGAGTGGAGCCAGACCCGGAGTGTGGGTACAGGGGCTAGGACCTGTGATGAACCAGACTGGGACGGTGCCAAGAACAACAATCACAGCTTGGTATCGCAGGCTGTGATGTACTGCGTCTTGTGATCTTGGGTGATCGTCTGCATCAAGAACACCATCTGGGAAAAATAACTGGAATTATAAGCTGTGCTGTTGCCATTATTATTATTATTATTATTATTATTATTATTATTATTAGTAGTAGTAGTAGTAATAGTAGTAGTAGTAGTAGTATTATATGGATAAACTCAAACCAAACACTTTAGCGTTATCTGTGTTTGTGTTAAGGTCTACTCTCGCGCTTGTGTATGTGTATACGACACCAGTCAATGTATACAGCACAGATTGATGTAACATGCAGTGTGGTGGTGTTGCCTGATTAGGCAAGTGGCGGGGACTGTGTGGCAACATGTGGAGTAATGGAGCAGCACTACCAGCAGGAGCAGCAGCCAGGGGAGTAGGAGCAGTCAGGGGAGAGTAGGGGAGGGCAGGATATGAATCACGGTCACCCGAGAAGCAGCAGTCCGCTGCATCAGAGAGGTCAGAGAGAGGTCCCTCAGCCTGGCTCCAGTAACCAGGGACACCCTTCACTTGAGGTCCGAGGGGACAGCCTCCTTATCACACGATTAAGGCTTAACTCCGGAGGCTCCAGTCACTTTTTTCAGTCTAATTAGTTTATTGTGAAGCCCATAGTCATCCCGTGGGTGATGCCAGAAAGGTTAGCTAGGGTACAGTCACATAATTGAGCCAGGAATTGAACCCAATGATATTTTAGTTAATTTACCACTTGTAGTGAGCTGCTAATTGCTTATCATTGGCGTGCGTCTGTTACGCCATGTATAGTAGACGACAGTGTTAAGATTCTCATGTGCTCGAACCTGACAACATACATACGGCAAATTAATTCACAACCAAGCTATGTTGTAAGGGTTTGGGGCTCGTGGCATGTGGACACATGTGGAGAACTGACACATGTGGAGAACTGACACATGTGGAGAACCGACACATGTGGAGACAGCCAAGCACTGATTGTCAGCTTCCTGGGGTAGGATGGGCGCAGGACCTTCCAAGTAAAAATTATACATTTTGGCCAACACTTTTTTCCTCAGAGTTAATGCCTTTCACTCCCAAAAAAGGTGTTAAACTCATCATGATAATATTGCATTTATTTAAACCTAATTCCTCTCAGTTTGTTTAAAGTGAAATAACTACAAAATCATTCCTGTAATTGTCTTAAAAGTCAATCAGATTGATAGGTCAAAATATAAAATAGGTCAGAGAGGTCATTGATCTATCGAACCGTGGCCTTAGGTTATACAATTTTTAAAATAACTTCATAAGAAATTCATATATAATACACATATTTTTAGAGACGAAAATGATGTAACACTGACATCAGTAATACCAATTAGGCTGCTACCACTAACAACCAGCCAAGTACCACCAAGTACAACCACTCACCATCACCATATTCAAGTGGCACCGTCTCAACGCCAGAAATCCAACCTGGGTCAAAAAACCAAACTGACGAGCGCCGTGCAGAAGTGAACATGAGCGTGTGTGGAAGCCAAGGCCAGGGTCGAGACCCTTGTCAGGACACGTGGTCAGCTGGCGTCCACCCACTAGCTGGTGGAAGGGGGCGGTGAAGGATGGGATGGAGGAGGAGGAAGATCCCGTGTCATAATTTCCTCTGAATGCCTGCCACAACTTGGGCTGTGGTGGGTATGTGGGCCTGCGGGCCGCTAGCTCCAAGCAACAGCCTGGTGGACCAAACTCTCACAAGTCAAGCCTGGCCTCGGGCCGGGCTTGGGGAGTAGAAGAACTCCCAGAACCCCATCAACCAGGTATCAACCAACCA
Organism: Procambarus clarkii; assembly: GCF_040958095.1. Taxonomy (NCBI): domain Eukaryota; kingdom Metazoa; phylum Arthropoda; class Malacostraca; order Decapoda; family Cambaridae; genus Procambarus; species Procambarus clarkii. The sequence continues at coordinate 41,646,422 of NC_091183.1, read as the reverse complement.
GGTTAACTGGAAATGTTCTCAAGAAAGGATCCCTACTTTACCTTGCGTTAGTTCCGGGATCAACGTCCCCCACGACCAGGTCTCTGACAAGGCCTGCTGGTTGGTGGTCTGGTCAATCACACTGTTAAACCCAGCTCCTCGCAGCCTCACAAATGAATCACAGCGCGATTGATAAGTATTCTTTGGAGGAGTTTATCAAGTTCTCTCTCTTGAACTCTATGAGAGGTCAGTTAGTTATGCCCCTTAGGTGTTGAGGGAGAGTATTGAAAAGTCTGGACTTATTAAGGTTGATAGAGGTGTCTGTCAGTATAGCTCGTAGCCCATTATAATTATGAACTATATTAAGCTATCTGAGGACAGCAGTACACTCAGGATTTCAACAGACCGTCGTTGAGCGGAGGCAGATGCTAGTCGACACCTGTCAGTGTATCATACTACCACACAGATACCAATTGTCATATGTGGACTACTCATGCCTTACTTCCTTTGTACTCCAGTGTAAAATCTAAGAATGTGTATGAAATATAGAAATTCTTCAGCATTCCTTCCCCCCCCCCCCCCCCCGTCCCATCCCAAATCCTTATCCTGAGCCCTTTCCAGTGCTATAAAGTCGAAATAGCTTGGCGCTTTCCCCTGACAATTAAAATTAATTAAATTCGTTCATTAATAACTGCATGTTACAAAGTATTTGAACTACAATTGATTACTTGATTAGCTCGGAAAATTTTGTGGCCTAACCCATTATTTGCCTACCAACACATAATTACCAGTCTTTACATACCTTGTAGAGGCTGTGTCGGAGTGTGGTCTAGTTCTTGTTCCCCGCCTACGAGCCTTGTTATATCTGGTGCGCTACAATTTGAACTATTCTGGCCATCGAATTCCTTGTCGAATCTGGCCTTAAGGTTGTGGATTGAGGTGGCTTCCACAGCTTCTTTTAGACGATTCCACTTGATGGGCACCCGTACAGGGTATATCCTTACCTGTGTTGTCTTGCTACGCTACACAGGGGCTGTGGGGCTTCGTGGTGATCCTCATATTGTGGTGCAGGGGTGCAGGGCAGGAAGGCGAGGCGGGGCTTGGTTTGGGGGATGTGGCGGGTATGCTCTCTTATGTGCTTTATGATAAGCACCAGCTCTTGTAACTGTATGGAGTTAGTCTCTCTCTCTCTCTCTCTCTCTCTCTCTCTCTCTCTCTGTCTCTGTCTCTCTCTGTGTCTCTCTCTCTCTCTCTCTCTCTCTCTCTCTCTCTCTCTCTCTCTCTCTCTCTCTCTCTCTCTCTCTCTCTCTCTCTCTCTCTCTCTCTCTCTCTCTCTCTCTGTCTCTCTCTCTCTCTCTCTCTCTCTCTCTCTCTCTCTCTCTCTCTCTCTCTCTCTCTCTCTCTCTCTCTCTCTCTCTCTCTCTCTCTCTCTCTCTCTCTCTCTCTTTTCTCTCTCTTCTCTCTCTTCTCTCTCTTCTCTCTCTTCTCTTCTTCTCTTCTTCTCTTCCTCTCTTCTTCTCTTCTTCTCTTCTCTCTTCTTCTCTTCCTCTCTTCTTCTCTTCTTCTCTTCTCTCTTCTTCTCTTCTTCTCTTCCTCTCTTCTTCTCTTCTCATCTTCTCTTCTTCTCTTCCTCTCTTCCTATCTTCCTCTCTTCCTCTCTTCCTCTCTTCTTCTCTTCTTCTCTTCTTCTCTTCCTCTTCTTCTCTTCCTCTCTTCCTCTCTTCTTCTCTTCTTCTCTTCTTCTCTTCTTCTCTTCCTCTCTTCTTCTCTTCTCTCTTCTTCTCTTCTTTCTTCTCTCTTCTCTCTGTCTGTGTGTGTGTGTGTGTCAGTCAGTCAGTCAGTCAGTCAGTCAGTCAGTCAGTCAGTCAGTCAGTCAGTCAGTCAAGTCAGTCAGTGTGGTGTGCTGTGTGTAGTGATTGCGTTATACGGTTAGGTGGACGTATTAGCGAGTGAGGAACTGCAATTGGCAGCTTAATTGACGAGTTATGCATTGGACGACCAGAATAGCTGACAGGGAGAGCACGAGGGTATTTGGTGCAGGCTGGGCACGGGGTCCAGCGGCTGGCCTGCCTCACAGCCTGCCTGCAACAGGTCGTCACCAGGTTTGCCCACACCACCTGTGGGCCTGGGTCACCTTGCAACACCATCCTGGTGGTGTCGGGTGCCACTCAGGACATGGTGGCGAGGGGGGAGGGAGGTCAGACTGGGGCCCATGCAATATTTACAGCTTTACTAATTGTTATTTTTGTCATAGGAGGGAAGGTGAGTGTGTCTGGGCGTGATATATAGAGAAGAGTCTTTGTAAATAAAGACTGGGTTTGTGTTATTATTTTTATTGGGTTCGTGGTGTTTAATGATCATATGGTGAAAATTGTCCGCCTTGTGTCTTAAGTTTGTGGTCAGGGAGACTGTTGTGGGTGGGATGGGGTGCTTGAGAGTGGTTCAGATGGGACGGGTCTTGTCCAGGTCTACTTTCTCTGCCAATGTTGAAGATTTGTGTCTTAGATGTTTTGTGTCTTCATGTTTACTGCTGTTTAAAACTCTTGTTAACTATTGCCGGATTAACATAATACTATCTTGAAGAGGAGAGGTGTTTGGGTAGATGGGACCCTCGACTGTGTAAAAAAAGCAGTAGGTAAATTCAGGTATATACGTTGTTGAGTAGCAGATTTTCACCCTGCAGCTGTATTTTGTAGGAGGTAGTGTCAAGATACAGCTGTATTTTGTAGGAGGTAGTGGCAAGATACAGCTGTATTTTGTGGGAGGTAGTGTCAAGATACAGCTGTATTTTGTGGGAGGTAGTGTCAAGATACAGCTGTATTTTGTGGGAGGTAGTGTCAAGATACAGCTGTATTTTGTGGGAGGTAGTGTCAAGATGCAGCTGTATTTTGTAGGAGGTAGTGGCAAGATGCAGCTGTATTTTGTGGGAGGTAGTGGCAAGATGCAGCTGTATTTTGTGGGAGGTAGTGTCAAGATACAGATGTATTTTGTAGGAGGTAGTGTCAAGATACAGCTGTATTTTGTGGGAGGTAGTGTCAAGATACAGCTGTATTTTGTAGGAGGTAGTGTCAAGATACAGCTGTATTTTGTAGGAGGTAGTGTCAAGATACAGCTGTATTTTGTGGGAGGTAGTGGCAAGATGCAGCTGTATTTTGTGGGAGGTAGTGTCAAGATACAGCTGTATTTTGTGGGAGGTAGTGTCAAGATACAGCTGTATTTTGTAGGAGGTAGTGTCAAGATACAGCTGTATTTTGTGGAAGGTAGTGTCTAGATACAGCTGTATTTTGTGGGAGGTAGTGTCAAGATGCAGCTGTATTTTGTAGGAGGTAGTGGCAAGATGCAGCTGTATTTTGTGGGAGGTAGTGGCAAGATGCAGCTGTATTTTGTGGGAGGTAGTGTCAAGATACAGATGTATTTTGTAGGAGGTAGTGTCAAGATACAGCTGTATTTTGTGGGAGGTAGTGTCAAGATACAGCTGTATTTTGTAGGAGGTAGTGTCAAGATACAGCTGTATTTTGTAGGAGGTAGTGTCAAGATACAGCTGTATTTTGTGGGAGGTAGTGGCAAGATGCAGCTGTATTTTGTGGGAGGTAGTGTCAAGATACAGCTGTATTTTGTGGGAGGTAGTGTCAAGATACAGCTGTATTTTGTAGGAGGTAGTGTCAAGATACAGCTGTATTTTGTGGAAGGTAGTGTCTAGATACAGCTGTATTTTAGGGAAAGGTGGGTTGAAGATGGCTGTATTGTGAGAGGTGGTTGGGAAGGAGAGGCGAGGTTGACCGAGGCGCCCCAGCAACAGCTGCCTCGTCAGGAGGAACAACACCCAGTGACTGTCAGCTGACCGACTTACTGCGCAGGCAGATGACCTCCGTCAGCTGGTGCCGCAGGGTCGACCGCTGCCTCCGTCACCTCCACTCTGGGCGTCGCTAACAAACATGATAAGACCGGCCAACTGGAGAGCAGGAGGAGGAGGACGGTCCTTCAGTGTCGAGAGATGCTAGCACGACTCCTGCACTCCCCCCCTGTCCCGCCTAACTCTCCCCTATCCCCCCATCATTCTACATTACCGCTCCTCTATCACCCCTACCACCCCCATCATCGTCCCCATACATCCCCCTATCACCGCCATAATCCCCCCTCCCCATCCCTTTGAGCAGGAGGCCTGATCAGAGGTAAGTACCAGGGGCCAGATTCACGAAGCAGTTACGCAAGTACTTATAAACGTCTACATCTTTCCTCAATCTTTGACGGCTTTGGTTACATTTATTAAATAGTTCACAAGCATGAAAACTTCCCAATCAACTGTTGTTATTGTTATAAACAGCCTCCTGGTGCTTCGAAGATCATTAACTGTCTAATAAATGTAAACAAAGCCGCCAAAGTTTGAGAAAAGGTGTACAGGTTCGTAAGTGCTGGCGTAACTGCTTCCTGAATCTGGCCCCCTTTGACCGTAGGAAGCGCTCCAGGTAGTCTCAAGATGCACCTGCAACTGTATTTTGAGGAATATGGGGTCACGATACATCAAGATACATCAAGATACGTCAAGATACACAGAGACGCATCAAGGATCACCAACACAGACTCGTGTGTCGGCGTGACTAATAATGTTTCACTTTACTATCAGCTGTGTTATCTTTACTACCAGTATCACACTCTCACTATTTTAATTTAATATAATTTAGTATAATGATAATATATATATATATATATATATATATATATATATATATATATATATATATAATATATATTATCATAGGAGGCGTCACCATTTTAAGTAGGAGGTGACAAGGGAGGCTCCCTGAACCAAGTGCAGGTAGTTTACAGGTGTCGGGTCGCGTTGGTGTATACAAGGATGCCGTCGCCCCGGGGTGGAGGTGGGCACGCTCCACGCTGGCCATACTGGGGGAGGCTGGGAGCCCCGGTGGACACCAGGGTGTAGTGAGGCGTCTCCAAGCTGTCCTCTCTACACCTCCGTCCGCCCGTCACGCTCTCAGCGCCCTGACACTTGGCTGTGTCAACACCCACCACACCTTCTTCACCGCCTTCTAAGGTCTCGGCTGCCTTCACTCGCCGTCTGTCTTAGTGGGTGCGGAGGCATGATGCTGGGCGCGTCACTGGGGTGTCGTGGTCAGCTGCTGCCATGTTGCGGCGGGTGTTGGTGTAGGGAGGGCGGGTGTTGGTGTAGGGAGGGCGGGTGTTGGTGTAGGGAGGGCAGGTGTTGGTGTAGGGAGGGCGGGTGTTGGTGTAGGGAGGGCGGGTGTTGGTGTAGGGAGGGCAGGTGTTGGTGTAGGGAGGGCAGGTGTTGGTGTAGGGAGGGCGGGTGTTGGTGTAGGGAGGGCGGGTGTTGGTGTAGGGAGGGCGGGTGTTGGTGTAGGGAGGGCAGGTGTTGGTGTAGGGAGGGCGGGTGTTGGTGTAGGGAGGGCGGGTGTTGGTGTAGGGAGGGCGGGTGTTGGTGTAGGGAGGGCGGGTGTTGGTGTAGGGAGGGCGGGTGTTGGTGTAGGGAGGGGGGGTGTTGGTGTAGGGAGGGCGGGTGTTGGTGTAGGGAGGGCGGGTGTTGGTGTAGGGAGGGCGGGTGTTGGTGTAGGGAGGGCGGGTGTTGGTGTAGGGAGGGCGGGTGTTGGTGTAGGGAGGGCGGGTGTTGGTGTAGGGAGGGCGGGTGTTGGTGTAGGGAGGGCAGGTGTTGGTGTAGGGAGGGCGGGTGTTGGTGTAGGGAGGGCGGGTGTTGGTGTAGGGAGGGCGGGTGTTGGTGTAGGGAGGGCGGGTGTTGGTGTAGGGAGGGCGGGTGTTGGTGTAGGGAGGGCGGGTGTTGGTGTAGGGAGGGCGGGTGTTGGTGTAGGGAGGGGGATAGATAAAAGGAAGGAGAGAGGTATAAGAAGACCTGAACAGTGATAATTTACGGGCTCGCTATAGTCCGTGCAACATGGATATTTCGTTCTGAGTAGCTACCTGGAGGCCTGGTCGACGACCGGGCCGCGGGCACGCTAAGCCCCGGAAGCATCTCAAGGTAAGGCTCAAGGTAAGCTAAATCTAAAACAAACTAAGCAATGATAATTAGATTAGGGGGACTGCTGGCGCTACTGACGGATCACTGGCGTACATGAGGACTTGGCAAGTTGCTGACCAAGACAGACAATTGGCTGAGGACCTTGAGGCACAGTTGCCCCTGGACCCGAGGCTGGAGAGTTGGAGTAGCCGACTGTCAATCAACACCATCAACTCCAGTTGATTGACAGTTGAGAGGCGGGACCAAAGAGCCAGAGCGCAACTCCCCCCCCCCCCCGCAAGCACAACTAGGTGAGTACACAGGGTAGACCAATATGGATTATTTAACACGGGTGGTACACGCACAAGGGGACACAGGTGAAAGCCGAGTACCCAAATGAGCCACCGAGACATTACAAAGAACCTTTTCAGTGTCAGAGTAGTTAGTAAATGGAATGGAGGCTGACTCCATACACAGTTTCAAATGTAGATATGATGGAGCTTGAGAAGCTCAGGAATTGGTACAACCTCACATTGACGGTTGAGAGGCGGGACCAAAGAGCCGAAACTCAACCCCCGCAAGCACCACTAGGTGACAACTAGGTGATGACGAGACGGAAACACTGCTGGAACCAGGTGTGAGGGGCAGAACTTTCCGTAGGTGGCTTGTATTGTGTTTAATATAAGCGCTGTATTACTTGTACATGTTCACTCAGGGCAAGGACGGGCCAGGTGACTGTTCTTGTTCTCATTGGTCAACCACACAAAATGTGGACTGTTGTAAATATACCTGTTACTGTATATGTGTGCTGTTGTTTACCAGGATAAGTTGCTCCTCCGCATCCTCCTTATCCCTCTTCTTCCTCCTCATCCCACCTCTTCCTTCCTCTTCCTCCTCCTCCTCCCTCCGCCACTACCATCTAATTCCTACCACATCCTCTCCGTCTCCCTCTTCGTCACTGTTCCCCTTCCCACTTGTAGCCTGCACCCTGCAGGCCTCTCTGGCGCTCCTTCGGTGCCGCGTGAGGGTCTGAGGACGCTGGTGGTGGCGCTGAAGGACCTCGGCCACCAAGAGGGACGGAGGCTGAGAGAGAGAGAGAGAGAGAGAGAGAGAGAGAGAGAGAGAGAGAGAGAGAGAGAGAGAGAGAGAGAGAGAGAGAGAGAGCCGAGATGGAAGAAGGAAGTACGGGGAGAAAGGGCAGACAAGGAGTGGTATAGTGACTACTGACTATCAGTACTTACATATCAGTGACGGGGGAAGTGTAGTCTGCAGCTCCTTGTGCCCAGCCTACTGTCCTTCTTGTACCTATTGCGTTATAATGTAACTGTTCTGACGTTTGAAGTCTTTCTCGCATCTGACCTTAAAGTTGTGGATAGAGGTGGCTTACACTACTTCTGCCAGACCATCTGTGTATATAAATACACCGCACATCCGTCACTGCACATCCGTCACTGCACATCCGTCACTGCACATCCGTCACTGCACATCCACATATGTTGAAATACCCGTGAAGAACCTTGCATACGCTCACCAGCCACCTCACAAGGAGGTTGGGTTTGTTTGAGGAGTAGCGATGGCGTGGAGGGTTACTTACACTCCGTCCTCAGGTCTTAAACCCCACCTCACAAGAGAGAGGAAGCCTAGCTTAGCTACCAAAAACACACACACACACACACACACACACTAGTTAAGCACAAGACAAAATTAGAGAAGATTCAGCGGTATGCCACCAGGCTCGTCCCGGAACTGAGAGGTATGAGCTACGAGGAAAGCCAAAAGGAGCTGAACCTCACGTCCCTGGAAAACAAAAGAGTAAGGGGAGACATGATAACCAATTGACAGGGTGGACAAAGACAAACTCTTCAGCACGGGTGGGACACGAACAAGGGGACACAGGTGGAAACTTCTTAGTACCCAGATAAGCCAGAGAGACGGTAGAAAGAATTTTTCAGTGTCAGAGTAGTTAACAAATGGAATACACTAGTTTGTGATGTGGTGGAGGCTGACTCCATACACAGTTTCAAATGTAGATATGATAGAGCCCAGTAGGCTTAGGAATCTGTACACCAGTTGATTGGCAGTTGAGAGGCAGGACCAAAGAGACAAAGCTCAACCCCCGCAAGCACAATTAGGTGAGTACACACACACTGTCAGACCGGGGACAGGCCGCCTCCTATCATAACATTTTCCCTACTTTTCCTTGGCCTTCACCTGAGAGGTGTTTGCCCCCATAGAAACAAATAGCCTACACGGAGTATTATGATGCCCGCCGTAGGGGGTGGAACCTGAGCGGGCGCCACCAAGCCCAAGATGGTAGAGGCCAATTTCAGACGGAAATAAAAGAGGGAGAGAGGAAATATCCAATCACGTCCCCGTCTTTTTTAGTGGGAGGGGTAGGGGAGTTTTGAATCCAGGAGGGAGGGAGGCAGTGGAAGAGAGCAAGACGCAGGAAGAGAGAGGGGTATAGAGTATGGATATACATACGTTGGAAGAGGAGGGAGAGGAGAGGTAGGTTGGGGGAAGAGGTTGGTGGGGAGAGAGAGAGGGAGAGAGAGAGAAGCACGGTTCCTATCGCCAACAAAACGAATTATCTATTCAACAGAGTCTTCATTTAACATATTATTCATCGGTATAATTCTCTCTGTGGCTCGTTTGTCTTTTTTACGATTAATGTTATATATCCTTCCACACTTTAAATATTACTGCTTTGCTTACTTTATCAACTCCCCTTAGTATCTTGTATATCGTTATCAAGTTCTTAATTATTCCCTCTCTACTCCAGCATGGGGACGCCCAGTTCCTCTCGGCCTGTCCTCGTAGCTCAGTCCCCTCAGCTCAGGTTCAAGTCTCATTGTATATCTCTAGACGTCAGCCTGGGTGACGCAGCCCAGCGTCAGCCTGAGAGACGCAGCCCAGCGTCAGCCTGAGAGACGCAGCCCAGCGTCAGCCTGAGAGACGCAGCCCAGCGTCAGCCTCGGAGACGCAGCCCAGCGTCAGCCTGGGAGACGCAGCCCAGCGTCAGCCTGGGAGACGCAGCCCAGCGTCAGCCTGAGAGACGCAGCCCAGCGTCAGCCTGAGAGACGCAGCCCAGCGTCAGCCTGAGAGACGCAGCCCAGCATCAGCCTGAGAGACGCAGCCCAGCGTCAGCCTGGGAGACGCAGCCCAGCGTCAGCCTGAGAGACGCAGCCCAGCGTCAGCCTGAGAGACGCAGCCCAGCATCAGCCTGAGAGACGCAGCCCAGCGTCAGCCTGGGAGACGCAGCCCAGCGTCAGCCTGAGAGACGCAGCCCAGCATCAGCCTGAGAGACGCAGCCCAGCGTCAGCCTGAGAGACGCAGCCCAGCATCAGCCTGAGAGACGCAGCCCAGCGTCAGCCTGGGAGACGCAGCCCAGCGTCAGCCTGAGAGACGCAGCCCAGCGTCAGCCTGAGAGACGCAGCCCAGCATCAGCCTGAGAGACGCAGCCCAGCGTCAGCCTGGGAGACGCAGCCCAGCGTCAGCCTGAGAGACGCAGCCCAGCGTCAGCCTGAGAGACGCAGCCCAGCATCAGCCTGGGAGACGCACCCCAGCGTCAGCCTGAGAGACACAGCCCAGCATCAGCCTGGGAGACGCAGCCCAGCATCAGCCTGGGAGACGCACCCCAGCGTCAGCCTGAGAGACACAGCCCAGCATCAGCCTGGGAGACGCAGCCCAGCATCAGCCTGGGAGACGCACCCCAGCGTCAGCCTGAGAGACACAGCCCAGCATCAGCCTGGGAGACGCACCCCAGCGTCAGCCTGAGAGACACAGCCCAGCATCAGCCTGGGAGACACAGCCCAGCATCAGCCTGGGAGACGCACCCCAGCGTCAGCCTGAGAGACACAGCCCAGCATCAGCCTGGGAGACGCACCCCAGCGTCAGCCTGAGAGACGCAGCCCAGCTATTTATTAAAGCAGTAATTTACACCTGGATTCGTTTTAATAACAATATCCAGACGCCCTTTTCGCTCCGGCATCACTTGCACAAATCCACTGTTATGGTTATTTTATACAAGAGATGGAGAGGTGGGGGTGGAGGCGATGGAGGGAGGGAGAGAGATGGAGCGATAGGTATTGAGGGGGGATAGAGAAGAGGTTGAGAGGTAGGGGATACTGAAGCGGGAAGGCAGGGTGGAAGAAGGGATGTAGAGGTAGCGAGACTGAGAATAGAGAGGGGAATAGTGATGGAGGGATGCATGCACCAGTCGCTCAAGACATCACTGTTTGGTAGGTTCAAACCTATAGTTATGTTTAACTATAGATCTATGGGGCGTCGCCTCTTATGGGTACAAGGTAAGGTTATCATTTATCAACTGTGTACAACATGTATGAACCGGCGCCAAGATTCCGCTGTCAGAGGTAAAGTTTTATTTGCTACTGGAAGTAGAGATTCACAAACCTGACTTAATCTTGCCTAATAGTGTGCGTTTACCCAGGAAGAGGAAGGGGGAAGATGATAGAGAAATAAATGGTAAGAGGGAGAGGGAAAATATGAGTTTGATTGTCTTTTCTTTGTCGTTCTTCACGCTGGATTCAATCAACTTCCTCTCAGTGAGAGCTGAGAGGAATTATATATATATTATAATATATATATATTCTAATATATATATATATAATATATATATATATATATATATATATATATATATATATATATATAATATATATTATATAATATATTATATATTTATTTATTTTTATCTGAACGTGCTTTTGTCCCACAATTCGAGGGTGACGCGAATAATGGCTTGAACCTCAGGTGCGACGAAGTGCCCCCTTCACCGTCTGCTGGCCAGAATCCCGTTTTCTTTTCCTGCATTCAGTGTATTGTAGAATTGTCACACATTATTTTAGTTATTGTTCAGTTACTTCTTTATCTCATTCTCCTCTTACCTTTTCCTCTTTCCTTCCCTCCCTCCCTCCTCCTCCTTTGTCCTTCTGCCTCCTCCTACCTCATTCTTTATTCTTCTACCCTCTCTATTGAGGTTGTCCACTTCTATCGCCCTTACCCACCATTCCCGCCCTCCACCGACCCCGCCCGCCCCGTTTATCCAGCTATAGTCTCTGGTTTTACCTCATGGTTTGAACAAGCCTAGTCAGAGACCGGGCCGTTGGGACGTTGATCCCTGAAATTAACACAAGGTAGAAGGGAGGTGGGTAGGAGGCAGGAAAAGAGGCGCAGCTGAAGGATATGAGGGAGGAGAGGAAAGGTAGTAGTAATAATAATTTTATTACGGAGAAGAGGTGTAAATGACGGAATATAAGTGGGTGGAGGTTAGTAACTGGGGAAGGGATGAAGTGGGTCAGTAAGTGGGGTAGGAAGTGGAGAAAGGAGGCAGTAAGTGGTGGAAGGGGGCAGTAAGTGGTGGTAAGGGGATAGGAAGTGGAGAAAGGGGGGCAGTAAGTGGTGGAAGGGGACAGTAAGTGGTAGAAGGAGGCAGTAAGTGGGGGGAAGGGGGCAGTAAGTGGGGGAAGGGGGTAGGAAGTGGAGAAAGGAGGCAGTAAGTGGTGGAAGGGGGCAGTAAGTGGGGGAAGGGGGTAGGAAGTGGAGAAAGGAGGCAGTAAGTGGTGGAAGGGGGCAGTAAGTGGGGGAAGGGGGTAGGAAGTGGAGAAAGGAGGCAGTAAGTGGGGGAAGGGGGCAGTAAGTGGGGGAAGGGGGTTGGAAGTGGAGAAAGGAGGCAGTAAGTGGTGGAAGGGGGCAGTAAGTGGGGGAAGGGGGTAGGAAGTGGAGAAAGGAGGCAGTAAGTGGTGGAAGGGGGCAGTAAGTGGGGGAAGGGGGTAGGAAGTGGAGAAAGGGGGCAGTAAGTGGGGTAAGGGGGCATGTTATCACGCTTCTCTATGCCTACTTGTGTCGACTCAGCATCCTTCAGAACAAGGCGGTGTTTGTAGGCAGGTCGGAGGTGGCGGAGGGCCCAGGGTGCCGAGATGAGATCAGCACCAACCCTCGCCTGGTGCACACACTCACCATAGCTACCTACCTGGCCGCCCCTTACATATGTATTTTACTTATATTTGGTTATAATAAAGAAACAATCCACGGGTGTTTTGAACTGCATTCCTTCCCACTGACAAGCAAACGATAACTCATAGTGGGGGCAGTAAGTGGGGAAGGGGGGTATTGGGGGCAGTAAATAGGAAGGGGGTTATGGGGGCAGTTAGTGGGGGAAGAAGGAAGGACGTGGGGAGGGGGTAGCGGGGGTTGTAACTCGGGGAAGAGGTGGAGAGGCGAGCAGTGAAGGATCTCTTGAGGTTATCTTGAGATGATTTTAGGCTTTTTAGTGTCCCCGCGGCCCGGTCCTCGACCAGGCCTCCACCCCCAGGAAGCAGCCCGTGACAGCTGACTAACACCCAGGTACCTATTTTACTGCTAGGTAACAGGGGCATAGGGTGAAAGAAACTCTGCCCGTTGTTTCTCGCCGGCGCCTGGGATCGAACCCAGGACCACAGGATCACAAGTCCAGCGTGCTGTCCGCTCGGCCGACCGGCTCCCCTCCCAGGATGGAGAGAGAGAGAGAGAGAGGGGGGGGGGTAGGTAGTACTTCCCCAGAACACGCGACCGCCATTTCCCTCCCCTCCCCTTTCCCGTTATGTATTGTATGTTACTGTATTTCCCCTCTTAAAAATTTATTGTCTCTTGTTAGTTACTGTAGCATGTTTGTCTCTTGTTAGTTACTGTAGCATGTTTGTCTCTTGTTAGTTACTGTAGCATGTTTGTCTCTTGTTAGTTACTGTAGCATGTTTGTTGGGAATATATTTTACCTCTGAAATAGGTTATCTTGGTGTATCACACTGGTTTATTATGGTAAATACCTAATTTGTGTCTCTACCCTTGATTTTGGATTTCTTTTAACGGAAATTTGCTCTCTCTCTCTCTCTCTCTCTCTCTCTCTCTCTCTCTCTCTCTCTCTCTCTCTCTCTCTCTCTCTCTCTCTCTCTCTCTCTCTCTCTCTCTCTCATTCGGCCTATTAAAACTTCCAGGCGAAGTGGTCCCCTTGAAGTGACACTTTTTCTTCTTCCATGACCTGCACAGACTCTCCTTGTCCTTCGTCACCTTAAACAGTCTTTTGCTGTATTTAAGGTCCACACAATATAGTCCATATCCCTACAAAGGTTTCTAAGATATTGAGCGACTCTCCCAAATCTCACGAACCTCTTAAGTTTATCCAAACAGTAATCAGGAACGTACAAGCTCCGTTAGAATCGCCTTAAGTTAGGCTATCTAAGATCACTAAAGAGGTTCTTCGGCCATTTTAGTATCTCGTGAGCCTTTAGAACTCTGAAAGTCTTTTCAAAACCCCTCATAATTTTCAAGACTTTCAGAGATCGGTCAAAACCTTTGAAAGTTCTCGAAGGCCCTCATAGTCGCCAGGATCACAATTAATACCTCCGAGGCTCTATAAAATCTGTATGGGTAACAGTAACTATGAACATTTAAACATTCTTGGCAGAGTTGCCCTCATGCGTTTTTCCTATCTTAAGCTGTGTCGCAAAAATAAAGGAATCGGTAGATCTATTGGTCCATGTGAGGCAATTCCTATTTCCAACCACGCCCACTTGTGTGTTTATCCAACCACGCCCACTCGTGTGTTTATCCAACCACGCCCACTCGTGTGCTTATCCAACCACGCCCACTTGTGTGTTTATCCAACCACGCCCACTCGTGTGTTTATCCAACCACGCCCACTCGTGTGTTTATCCAACCACGCCCACTCGTGTGCTTATCCAACCACGCCCACTTGTGTGTTTATCCAGCCACGCCCACTTGTGTGTTTATCCAACCACGCCCACTTGTGTGTTTATCTAACCACGCCCACTCGTGTGTTTATCCAACCACGCCCACTCGTGTGCTTATCCAACCACGCCCACTTGTGTGTTTATCCAACCACGCCCACTCGTGTGCTTATCCAACCACGCCCACTCGTGTGTTTATCCAGCCACGCCCACTCGTGTGCTTATCCAACCACGCCCACTCGTGTGCTTATCCAACCACGCCCACTCGTGTGCTTATCCAACCACGCCCACTCGTGTGTTTATCCAACCACGCCCACTTGTGTGTTTATCCAACCACGCCCACTCGTGTGCTTATCCAGCCACGCCCACTCGTGTGCTTATCCAGCCACGCCCACTCGTGTGCTTATCCAACCACGCCCACTTGTGTGTTTATCCAACCACGCCCACTTGTGTGCTTATCCAACCACGCCCACTCGTGTGTTTATCCAGCCACGCCCACTCGTGTGTTTATCCAACCACGCCCACTCGTGTGCTTATCCAACCACGCCCACTCGTGTGCTTATGCAACCACGCCCACTCGTGTGCTTATCCAACCACGCCCACTCGTGAGCTTATCCATCCACGCCCACTCACATACTTATTCATTGTTCAAGGATAACATTAAGCGTCACCTTACAAGAATCAGAATATTTTAATGAATATGTACCATATGTAATATTGAACTTTGTTTACATCATGCCTCTACCTACATTAATTATTCATGGTTTGAATAAAAAATTCACTTAAACCACTTTTTCATAAATTACTCTTTATTTTTGCATCTAGTATTGTGTTAGTTTATTTCTCATTAGTCTAGTGATTTTTTTTACTCTAGTAGATTAAGTTTATTATAAACTCTCCCTTGTCTGTTCTTAAATATTATTATAAAATAATGTCATAGATAGACATGGCTGATTGCCACCTTGCTCTCAATGTGTCGAGGGGCAACTCATGTTAAACGTACCATCAAAAGGCTATATACTGCTCTTGCTATTTAACGAGGCGTCAAGAGGCAGGCAGCTGTTGATGTTAAACGAAGCGTTGGTGAGGAGTCAGCTGCTGTTAAACGATCGTCGAGAGAGTTGCTAACCGGTCATTACGGGCAGGTACCGCTAGGTCTCGCAGTCCCAAATGAAGCATCAAAGTGGGTCACTATTGCTGGTTCGTGAAGGGATTCGAGGAAGGTGTGGCTCCTGCTGCTGCTGCTGCTGCTGCAGTTGATGGAAATAGCCTATCGATAGAACGACACGAGTTGAAAATCGAGCAATAAGATTTTGGCACCCAACCCACACATCTGAAAATAAATGGCGTGACGACGTTTCAGTCATTGACTTGATAATGGTCCAGGACGTATCGAAACATCGCCACTGCCTTTATTTTCAGATGCAGGCCGTTCTCACATACAATTATCCAAGCTCGTTTATACAGCCGCCAAACCCCCTGTTTATGAATGAAAGGCTGTTTACACACGACTCACAACTGATGACGTACGAACACTTCCGGAACAAGTGCTTCGCTCACGTCCTCTGTTCATACCACGATTCTATAAATGCTTCACCCACGTCAGCCCGTTCTCCAAACAAAGACCAAAAAGTGATTCCATGCACCCGCCAAACCCCCTGTTTATGAATGAAAAGCGGTTTACACACGACTCAACTAATTTCGTTTGAACACTTCCGTAACAAATGCTTCACTGACGAATTCTGTTCTAACCACAATGCTATAAATGCTTCACCCACGTGCTACAAATACATTAATCGTCAACAGAACCTAAACACCTAACCTAACCTATGCCTATATATGCACAAAATGCTATTATAATATTAATTTATATTTGAGAAAATTTCCGTTTTGAATGAACAGAATGTAAAAATTTATGAATGCGTCTGTGGGGTTAACCGCTGGATATAATGGACTTGAGTCGAGAACGGGTTGTGGTAAACCGTTTTTCATTCATAAACAGGGGGTTTGGCGGGTGCATGGAATCACTTTTGGGTCTTTGTTTGGAGGACGGGCTGAAATGGTTCATCCACGTACTCTAAATACAAATACTCTCCAACAGAACCTAAACAGCTAATCTAACCCATAAATAAATAATAATATTAATTTATACACGAGAACAAATATATTTTTAATACACAGTTCGTTAAAATTGATGAATGCGCCCTGGGGGTACAACCGCTGCTTTAACGAGCCTGGCCCGAGGACAGGTTGTAAGGCAAGGCTTGTTGAAGCAGGTTTTTGGTAAAATTGATAAGTATATTAAATGTTTTTAAAGTTTGTTGTGGTGGCGTGAGTCCGGTGCTACGGGGAAGGAAGATTTGGTTAACATAAGCGCGGGGGTACCGAAGCTGCTCAACGTGGGGCACCGCTCCTGTGCCAGGTAAGTCCACTTTGGGCTCACCATAGCCTGTGCTACTTGCCCCGCTCCTGTGCCAGGTAAGCTACGGGCTCACCATAGCCCGTGCTACTTGGAACTTGTTCCGAGTAGCTGAATCTATAACAACAACAACATGCTCAACGTGGCTCCAGGTCCCCGGCTTGGGTTGACACATCGCCCCAACCCATCCTGGTTGTACATATCTTCACCTCCTAGCCAAGCATCCAGCGGGATAGTAACACGCCAGATATTTTGTCTGCCGACACATTTTTATTTTTTTGTAGTTTGTATTATGACCTTACCTACCTTGAGGCTACCTTGAGGTGCTTCCGGGGCTTAGTGTCCCCGCGGCCCGGTCGTCGACCAGGCCTCCTGGTTGCTGGACTGATCAACCAGGCTGTTAGACGCGGCTGCTCGCAGCCTGACGTATGAGTCACAGCCTGGTTGATCAGGTATCCTTTGGAGGTGCTTATCCAGTTCTCTCTTGAACACTGTGAGGGGTTTGCCAGTTATGCCCCTTATGTGTAGTGGAAGCGTGTTGAACAGTCTCGGACCTCTGATGTTGATAGAGTTCTCTCTCAGAGTACCTGTTGCACCTCTGCTTTTCAACGGGGGTATTCTGCACATCCTGCCATGTCTTCTGGTCTCATGTGGTGTTATTTCTGTGTGCAGGTTTGGGACCAGCCCCTCAATTATTTTCCACGTGTAAATTATTATGTATCTCTCCCGCCTGCGCTCAAGGGAGTACAGATTTAGGCTCTTTAGTCGGTCCCAGTAATTTAGATGTTTTACTGAGTGGATTCTAGCAGTAAAGGATCTCTGCACGCTCTCTAGGTCAGCAATTTCTCCAGCTTTGAAAGGGGCTGTCATTGTGCAGCAGTACTCCACTCTAGATAGCACAAGCGTTTTGAAAAGTATCATCATCAGTATAGCATCTCTAGTGTGAAAAGTTCTTGTTATCCAACCTGTCATTTTTCTTGCAGTTGTGACGGCTACTTTATTGTGTTCTTTAAAGGTAAGGTCTTCCGACATGAGTACACCCAGGTCCTTTACATTGCCTTTTCGTTCTATGTTATGATTTGCCTGCGTTTTGTACGTGGTTTCTGTTTTTATATTTTCAATTTTTCCGTATCGCATGAGCTGAAACTTATCCTCGTTGAATACCATATTATTTTCTGTAGCCCATAGAAAGACCTGATCTACATCTGATTGGAGGTTTGCCGTGTCCTCTATGTTGCCAACTCTCATGAAAATCCTAGTGTCATCTGCAAAGGATGATACAGTGCTATAGGTTGTGTTCTGGTCTATGTCCGATATGAGGATGAGAAAAAGTACTGGAGCAAGCACAGTACCCTGGGGGACTGAGCTCTTCACGGTTGATGGGCTGGATTTTATTTTGTTGACTATTACACATTGGGTTCTGTCAGTCAGGAAATTGTAGATCCATCTGCCTATTTTCCCGGTAATTCCTTTTGAACGCATTTTATGTGCAATAACACCATGGTCACATTTATCAAAAGCTTTTGCGAAATCTGTGTAAATTACATCAGCGTTTTGTTTGTCTTCCATAGCATCTAATGCCATATCATAGTGGTCCAGCAACTGCGACAGGCAAGAGCGCCCTGTTCTGAAACCATGTTGTCCGGGGTTATGGAGATGCTGTGATTCCATGTATTTTGTGATCTTACTTCTTAGCACTCTCTCAAAAATTTTTATGATGTGCGATGTTAGTGCTATCGGTCTGTAATTTTTTGCCTCTGCCTTATTTCCTCCTTTATGGAGTGGTGCTATCTCTGCTGTTTTTAGTATGTCAGGGATAACGCCAGTATCTAGACTTTGTCTCCACAGAATGTGAAGGGCCTGCGATAGTGGTTTTTTACAGTTCTTGATGAATATGGAGTTCCAAGAATCCGGGCCTGGTGCAGAGTGCATAGGCATACTGTTTATGGCTTCTTCAAAATCTAGTGGGGATAGGGCGACGTCTGATATGTGATTTGATGTTGGTATCATATCCATGAAAAATTCATTTGGGTTATCAATCTTTAGTGCATTTAATGGCTCACTGAAAACAGAGTCGTACTGCTTCCTCAGTAACTCGCTCATTTCTTTGTTGTCATCTGTGAAAGTTCCATCTCCCTTTCGCAGGGGCCCGATACTAGATGTGGTTTTTGATCTTGATTTTGCATAGGAGAAAAAATATTTCGGATTTCTCTCTATTTCAATGATGGCCTTTTGCTCTCTTTGCCTCTCCTGGGTTTTGTATGATTCTTGTAGCTTGAGTTCAATTGTTTCTATTTCTCTACCTAACCTTCTTCGCCGTTCTTGAGATAGGGTGCGACTCTCAAGTTGTTCCGCGATTCGTTTTCTTCGCCTATATAGGGAACGACGTTCCCGTTCCAATCTGCATCTCTTTCTCTTTTTTCTTAGGGGTATGCGGTTTGAACATATTTCTAGTGCTACTGAGCTTATTTTTTCCAGGCACTGGTTCAGGTTTGCATTTCCTAGCTGTTCTTCCCAGTTTATTTCTGTGAAGTCCTGGTTTATTTGCTCCCAGTTTATCCGTTTATTATTGAAGTTGAATTTGCTGAAATCTCCTCCACCGGGAATCTGGACTGGTTTTGAAGGTCCATTTCCCATGGTTGTCAGAACTTCAATTAAGTTGTGATCTGAGTAACAGGTATTTGTAATCATTATGTTCCCGATCAACTCATCATTATTAGTGAAAATGAGGTCCAGCGTGTTCTCCTTCCTAGTTGGTTCTACTATTTGCTGGTTTAAGGCAAACCTATCGCACATCCGTAGCAGGTCATTTGCATGTGCCTGCTCATTTAGGCTACTTCCTGGTATTCTTTCTGATATTACTGTATTAGCCAGGTGCTTCCATTTCAGGTGCCGTAGGTTGAAGTCCCCAAGCAGGATGATGTTCGGAGCTGGATTTGTGAGGTTTTCCAAGCAGTGCTCTATTTTCATTAGTTGGTCTTTAAACTGCCTTCCTCAGAGTAGTCAAATTTTGGTTGCCTGGTGGGTATGTGGGCCTGCGGGCCGCTCCAAGCAACAGCCTGTTGGACCAAGTAGGGGAGTAGAACTCCCAGCACCCCCCCCCCCTCCAAGTGTGTATACTGTTTCAGACATTACCGCTATTGTTGAATGTTCCTAGTTCCTGCTGTATATGTGACGGTGTTGCTGGTCGTGCCTCGCCGCGTTTCAAGCTGATTACCACCGTGAGTCACAGGAGTGTAGGCTGTATAAGGCTACCTGTGTGTTCCCTGGGATGGTAGTGGATTGTCTGTGGGCAGAACTGTATATTCTTTAAGATTCATCTACTGGGAACAAAAAGTTCCATGTATCACGGGCTATGGTGAGCCCGTAGTGGACTTACCTGGCACAGGAGCAGAGCTGATGGGGAACTGTAGTGGTCGAAGGTCTTAGAAACGTGTGCAGGAGCACAGGAGCGCTCTCAAGTGGCAGCGGGAGTGAAACTATTAGATGTAATTAAGAAACTTAGCGTAGATAACTTGCCGAGACGAGTCTTAGGGCAGGAGGGGGGAGGGGGGGGCTGGATGGAATCCGCCAGGCTGTGTGGCTTACCGCGGAAGGAGGCGTGGTTTAGTGGGGCCAGGAAGGGACAGGGGCGTTGGTGAAGGAACGGAAGGGAGGGGGGGGGGGGAGGACTTTGGTGAGGGAGGTGCCAAGAAATATCAGTTATCGGTGTTACGGTCTGGTAGGTCTTGTGCCAGCGTCGGTGGGGATGCCCTCAGACTCCGCGCCCTCGCCAGATACAGCATCCCTGTGTAGGGTGGACCTCGCTAACAATTCAAATGATCGTCTTGTGTGATTGATGATCCCCGTGTCTACTTCTACATGGCCTCCACAAATCATTCACTCCATTACCAGCCGTGTTAAATTCAGTGTCATGTTTACTACGGTCTTGATTAATCTGTGGTAGTCTATTTAATTAAAAATATCTTGGGTTAATAATTACCGTAAACCTCTTTAATTAAGATAGCTCTTATGATAATTAATTTATGAAGGATTATAATAGATTGAATAATTCGATTTTGACTGTTAGCACTTTCAGAATATTATTGATGATGTTTTAGCAGCAGTTCAGTGAAGATGTTTGTGAACACGCTATATTTTGGTTTATATATTTCACTGTAACAGTAGTTCGTGTGTGAGTATCAGTGAAGGCTGCACACGACTGTCCTTGCCTGCCTTCACTACCTGTGAAGGGAGCCGGTCGGCCGAGCGGACAGCACGCTGGACTAGTGATCCTGTGGTCCTGGGTACGATCCCAGGCGCCGGCGAGAAACAATGGGCAGAGTTCCTTTCACCCTATGCCCCTCTTACCTAGCAGTAAAATAGTTACCTGAGTGTTAGTCAGCTGTCACGGGCTGCTTCCTGGGGGTGGAGGCCTGGTCGAGGACCGGGCCACGGGGACCGGGCCGCGGGGACACTAAAAAAAAAAAACGAAATCATCTCAAGATAACCTCAAGATAACCTGTGCAACAGCATAGCAACCGCGATCCTGCCTCTGTTATCCAAATTGATGACGGGAGAAGAGCACCGCCTGATTGCTCCCGCCAAATTATCGCATCCGGAGGCGAGAGATTGTTTTTCTACCAGGTCGGCCATCGCTGTGTTAATTTCATTAAATGTTTCCCTCCTGGGAACATGTATTGGGAGGAAGAGCCACGCGGAGGAGAGAGGATGAGGGGGCGAACAGCCAGGGTGGGGGGAGAGAGGATGGGATGGGAGGTGAGGAGGCATGTTGGGATAAGAGGATGGGGTGTCTTGGGTGAAGGGAGGGGGAGAAGGAAGGGGGGAGGGTTTGATATGGATGGGGGGAAATATATTATATTTAAAGTGATGGTGGTGAAGTCCAAACTGTCACAGAAAAGCCATTACTTCACTATCTTCTGGAATGTGAAGCAACCAATGACCTTAGAAGAGCTTTAAGAGTTCCTGAATCATGCAGTGGCCACCCTGAAGCCATCAACACAGCCACTCTCCTGGTCAACAAAGGTGTCCAGCAGCTGGACACCCTCATAAAGACTGTGAAGCAGTATCCTCCCCCACGATAACAGCTTGATGGTTAAATGCAACCTCAGAACACTGGGAAAAAAAAAAATTGTACCACTTACGGGCTATTCATGCCCGTGCCACCTCTTGGGTGGCTTAATCTTTATCAATCAATCGGTGGTGAAGTGTGTGGGTGTTATGACAGTTGTGGACTGGTGAATAGTGTCGTTATCACTGTCTAGTTTCCTTGTCTCTGGTGTAAAATCACTGCGTCAGTGGACAGGGTGTGAGTTTTGTAGTGAATGTGGCGATGGTGTAGTAGTGTAGCGATGGTGTTAGTGATGGCGCTAGTGGTATAGTGATGACTAATGTAAGCCTGGTTGTGTTAGTGGGGACATTTTCGCGGCAGACATTTGCAGTGGTGGTAGAGTAGTGGTGGCAGTAGTGGTGGCAGGGGTGGAGTGAGGGGGACTGCCATTATCAGGAGAGTACTCGTGTTGAAGGGACGTCAGTGTAAAGTGTACACGGTGTTTTTAAATTCATTTTACGAGACGTTCGCGTGCGTACAGTATCGGGTTTGAAGTTAGCCTTGTGTGTGTGTGTGGCCTCTCCTGCTTGCATGCACACTCTGCTTTTGTTACACTAGCTGTGTCTTTCCATGCATGTTCAGTATACACGCTGAGCCTGTATGAGAGACACTTATTATACACTGGAGACAGTTTGTGTGAATGTGTAAGTTACGGAACAGTTCGCTGGGGAATGTTGGGGAAGGTGGGAGTGAAGGAGCATGGGAGGAAGGAAGGGTTCTCCAGGATAGATGGAAGAGAACACATGCAGATGGAACAGAGGCTGGGTGCGACATCGACGCTCCAACACACTTCTCCCCTCTTCCCAAACCGTCTCTATCTCGCGGGGAGCGCTGTTTCCTGGCAGAACATTTACTTCAGCGGAAGGTATATCAGCCTGGATTTATCAAGCATTTACGCGACCACGTATGAAACCTGTATATTGACCAAACCAAACACTAGAAGGTGAAGAGACGACGACGTTTCGGTCCGTCCTGGACAATTCTCAAGTCGATTGTGTCAAGTTTTCAAGTCAAGTCGATCATTCTCACAATCGACTTGAGAATGGTCCAGGACGGACCGAAACGTCGTCGTCCCTTCATTTTCTAGTGTGTGGTTTGGTCAACATATTTCAGCCACGTTATTGTGACTCCTCGTCTGCAAACCTGTATATTTTTCTGTAATCATGGCTGGCGGCTTTGTTTACATCTAAACAGTTTGAGGTCAGAAGCAAATACGATGCTCTTTATAATGATAATAATATTCTTGAACTGTGAAATTTTGAAACTCGTTAACTGTTTAATGAATGTTAACAAAGCAGCCATGATTAAGGAAAGATATACATGTTTCGTAAGTGACTTCTTAAATGTCTTTCTTAACCCAAGGCATCATGGGTGACGAGCAGGGGACACTTTCACACCTACTGGACCACCATGTGACAAAATCCACAACAGCAAATGAGTTACAAAGTAACAGTAATCCAGACAAAATCCTGCTTGAGCCCAGTACCAAGCCCAGTTCGGTACCTCACTTAGAATGGTCGGTACAGCGACGACCTCGCGTCTTACAGGCCGGAGTTCGATCCACAATAGTCCAAGTTCCTTTGACTCCTGTTCCTTCCATTGTGTTATACAATCGTAGTGGCTTAGCGCTGTCTCTTCATAATTTCCTACTAAGTGATTCCTACATCAGGCTGCGAGCAGCCGCGTCCAACAGTCTGGTTGGCCAGGCTGCCAACCTGGCCAACGTCCCCCGTCCCCGCGGGGGACGTTGATCCTGGGACTGGGTGCGAGGTAAGGTAGGCACTCGTCACACCTTATATCAGACTACCATATCGTCACATCAGACGCTGGCAAGAGTACGACCACAGCCTCGTGCTGTCTTCTGTGTATCATATCAAGATCACATATATCAAGATATCATATCAAGATCACTAGACTCCTGCACCGCTGTCATGATCCTCCTCGTCAGCAACACTCTCTTCTACCATCATAATTGTCCTACCACCTACACAATCACCACAATCTACCAAATTACTCTTCTTGCTACAATGCTAAAACCACCGGATATCATTCTCCATTGCCGTTACAATCTTCCTTCACCGCTACAATAATTTAGTTCCACTACATTCCCCCAGTTCGACTCCATTCCCCCAGTTCGACTCCATTCCCCCAGTTCGACTCCATTTCCACTATTTCTACCACAATTCTCCCTACCGTCATTGTCTCCCATAACAATCCTCTTCATTCGCCACAATCTTCCACTACTACAACAATTTTCCCCCAACCCTCCCCTTCTCCAACACCACCACCACCACCTTCCCCTCAACTACAGCCATTGTGTTGTCATGTCTTGGAGCCATCAGCTGACACAAGAGCCATCTAGTGGCAGCCATTACGTTCCTCACCCTCCACACCAAACGTCTTCCAGCGCTCCTTAACTCCAGCGTTCTTCTTCTCCCTACTTTAGTTTTGTAGAGAGGAATAAGTCTCCAGGTTTGGATGTTTCTTGCGGTAGAACTTGGAGGGTAATTATTTCAGGGAGAACTCCGGGTGAATACAGGCAACCGTCACCTTCTTCTCGGTACAAGGAGAAGGTTTAGTTTATTGTGCACCCCATACTCATCCTGTGAGTGGTAGCGCAAAAAGCATTACAGAGGGCACAAAAGGTCGCTACGCTGTATTTGCTGTTCTTTCCACCACCGTTTTGTGGTACGATCTGGGGCCCAGATTCACGAAAGCACTTACGCAAGTACTTCGAAACGTGTACATTTTTCCTCAATCTTTGACGGCTTTGGTTACATTTATTAAACAGTTTACAAGCATGAAAACTTCCCATTCAACTGTTGTTATTGTTATAAACAGCCTCCTGGTGCTTTCGAGCTCATTAACTGTTTAATAATGGGAAACAAAGCCGCCAAAGATTGAGAAAAGATGTACAGGTTCGTAAGTGTTTACGTAAGTGCTTTCGTGAATCTGGCCCCTGGTGTTCGGTCCGGGACCGTGCGTCTACGTGCATATAAGAACCGTCTGTACGACAATATCTCTGGACCTCGGGGGTAAACGACGGTCAGGTAGCTTTGAATCACCGATGATACAGCCTTGATTAACGAGTGATGTACCGTTGATACAGCATAGTTTGCCCACTGGGTTTTATATATATATATATATATATATATATATATATATATATATATATATATATATATATATATATATATAACTTGCAGCAATATTTTCGTTTGTATAGAAGGTTAGGTGGTGTTGAGTGGGTAACGCGGCTTCAGCAATGACTTGTAATACCAAACTGGAAGTTTCTCGACAGTATTGATTATGTATACTACTAGGAACTTCACAGCCCGTCTTGTCGCCGTGTGGATGAAAATTCACGCGCAGTATTAGTGTGCTGACCGCATTATCTACTAGAGTGAGGTTTAGCTCGTGCCCCCCCCCCCCTGCTCTTGTACTTTCCAGGGGCTTAGTGCAGTTAGTCCTCCCCATTCCAGTTGATTACTGTCTTCACTCCCTATATAGAATCAGAGTTTAAACAACGAGAGACCGTCTAAAACCACTCGATTTATCCTCAATGAAGCAGATACCTGGTTGATGGGGTTCTGGGAGTTCTTCTCTCCCCAAGCCCGGCCCGAGGCCAGGCTTGACATGGTCTCGTTTGGACCAAACTTGAGAGTTTGGTCCACTAGGCTGTTGCTTGGAACGGCCCATACGAGATGAAAATCTTGTACATATGGAAAATACTTGAAGATCAAATTCTAAACCTGGACAATAAAATGACAACATACTGGAATATATGTAGCAGGAAGTGTACACTATGTAGAGTTGCTGTTACCACAGAGGTACGCGACTACTCTTCAACCTCCTAATGTCACACATAAGAAATATCGTTAGAACAAACGTTGAAGTGTTCGAAAAGAAACTTGGCTGGTCTCTCCTGGATGACTGATTGATAAAGATTAAGCCACCCAAAAGGTGGCACGGGCATGAATAGCCCGTAAGTGGTGGCCCTTTTGGAGCCATACCTACCTTGAGGTGCTTCCGGGGCTTAGTGTCCCCGCGGCCCGGTCGTCGACCAGGCCTCCTGGTTGCTGAACTGATCAACCAGGCTGTTAGACGCGGCTGCTCGCAGCCTGACGTATGAGTCACAGCCTGGTTGATCAGGTATCCTTTGGAGGTGCTTATCCAGTTCTCTCTTGAACACTGTGAGGGGTTTGCCAGTTATGCCCCTTATGTGTAGTGGAAGCGTGTTGAACAGTCTCGGGCCTCTGATGTTGATAGAGTTCTCTCTCAGAGTACCTGTTGCACCTCTGTTTTTCAACGGGGGTATTCTGCACATCCTGCCATGTCTTCTGGTCTCATGTGGTGTTATTTCTGTGTGCAGGTTGGGACCAGCCCCTCAATTATTTTCCACGTGTAAATTATTATGTATCTCTCCCGCCTGCGCTCAAGGGAGTACAGATTTAGGCTCTTTAGTCGGTCCCAGTAATTTAGATGTTTTACTGAGTGGATTCTAGCAGTAAAGGATCTCTGCACGCTCTCTAGGTCAGCAATTTCTCCAGCTTTGAAAGGGGCTGTCATTGTGCAGCAGTACTCCACTCTAGAGAGCACAAGCGTTTTGAAAAGTATCATCATCGGTATAGCATCTCTAGTGTGAAAAGTTCTTGTTATCCAACCTGTCATTTTTCTTGCAGTTGTGACGGCTACTTTATTGTGTTCTTTAAAGGTAAGGTCTTCCGACATGAGTACACCCAGATCCTTTACATTGCCTTTTCGTTCTATGTTATGATTTGCCTGAGTTTTGTACGTGGTTTCTGTTTTTATATTTTCAATTTTTCCGTAGCGCATGAGCTGGAACTTATCCTCGTTAAACACCATATTATTTTCTGTAGCCCATAGAAAGACCTGATCTACATCTGATTGGAGGTTTGCCGTGTCCTCTATGTTGCCAACTCTCATGAAAATCCTAGTGTCATCTGCAAAGGATGATACAGTGCTATAGGTTGTGTTCTGGTCTATGTCCGATATGAGGATGAGAAAAAGTACTGGAGCAAGCACAGTACCCTGGGGGACTGAGCTCTTCACGGTTGATGGGCTGGATTTTATTTTGTTGACTATTACACATTGGGTTCTGTTAGTCAGGAAATTGTAGATCCATCTGCCTATTTTCCCGGTAATTCCTTTTGAACGCATTTTATGTGCAATAACACCATGGTCACATTTATCAAAAGCTTTTGCGAAGTCTGTGTAAATTACATCAGCGTTTTGTTTGTCTTCCATAGCATCTAATGCCATATCATAGTGGTCCAGCAACTGCGACAGGCAAGAGCGCCCTGTTCTGAAACCATGTTGTCCGGGGTTATGGAGATGCTGTGATTCCATGTATTTTGTGATCTTACTTCATAGCACTCTCTCAAAAATTTTTATGATGTGCGATGTTAGTGCTATCGGTCTGTAATTTTTTGCCTCTGCCTTATTTCCTCCTTTATGGAGTGGTGCTATCTCTGCTGTTTTTAGTATGTCAGGGATAACGCCAGTATCTAGGCTTTGTCTCCACAGAATGTGAAGGGCCTGCGATAGTGGTTTTTTACAGTTCTTGATGAATATGGAGTTCCAAGAATCCGGGCCTGGTGCAGAGTGCATAGGCATACTGTTTATGGCTTCTTCAAAATCTAGTAGGGGATGGATGGATCATGGATCAGCCATTACCAGTATCATTAGCTGATACTGGAGATCTGTGGAGGTGCGACTGCACCCTGCGTGACGGGAGATGTCTCCCCCGTGCTCTCCTGGAGGTTTAGGATCAGCTTGGTTTTGGTGGCTATGTTGGTGTGTGGCTGCCGAGCACAAATGGTTTCATCGACCGAATAAGTACCAGGGCAGGCAGGAGCCCGGGGAGGAGACAGGCAGGAGACTGAAGATGCCATCGTGCATGATAAATGATTTAGTGAGTGAACTTAGTCAGCTGCTCTTACAGCGGGAATGTTTACATCCGCTCGTCCTCAACCCTCACTCTTACCATCTTTCCCCCTACTCTCTTCCTCCACCCCGTCCCCCTCATCCCTTTTCCCCGGTACTAGAAGGGGAGCAGAGAGAGAGAGAGAGAGAGAGAGAGAGAGAGAGAGAGAGATAGAGAGAGGGGGGGGGTGGTATTGAAAGGAAGCGATGAAGGTAAGGAGAGCGAGCAACAGAGGAAATAAGGGCGAAAAAGAGAGAGAGAGGCTTGGGGAAATGGGAAGAGCAGATAGCTATGAAAATGTAAGCCATAGCAACTAGTTTATCAACAGTTACATGAGGAGCTCGTTCGTAGCTGCGATGTGTTCACAGCGCCAAGATGGGCAGGATACTGCGAAGGACGAGGGTAGTGAAGGCATTGGAACCCGGAGAATAAAAGACAGGAAAATCCTGATGCGGCGGAAGGTGGTGGAGGCGGGCACTGGAGCAGATGGTTGTTAAGAGCAGACAAAGATTGGCTGAGAGTCGTTTCTGGGCTGTGGTGTGGTAGGGCAGGGCTGTGGTGTGGTAGGCCAGGGCTGTGGTGTGGTAGGCCAGGGCTGTGGTGTGGTAGGCCAGGGCTGTGGTGTGGTAGGCCAGGGCTGTGGTGTGGTAGGGCAGGGCTGTGTTGTGGTAGGACAGGGCTGTGGTGTGGTAGGCCAGGGCTGTGGTGTGGTAGGACAGGGCTGTGGTGTGGTAGGCCAGGGCTGTGGTGTGGTAGGCCAGGGCTGTGGTGTGGTAGGACAGGGCTGTGGTGTGGTAGGCCAGGGCTGTGGTGTGGTAGGGTAGGGCTGTGGTGTGGTAGGACAGGGCTGTGGTGTGGTAGGGCAGGGCTGTAGTGTGGTAGGGCAGGGCTGTGGTGTGGTAGGACATGGCTGTGGTGTGGTAGGGTAGGGCTGTGGTGTGGTAGGGCAGGGCTGTGGTGTGGTAGGACAGGGCTGTGATGTGGTAGGACAGGGCTGTGGTGTGGTAGGCCAGGGCTGTGGTGTGGTAGGACAGGGGTGTGGTGTGGTAGGCCAGGGCTGTGGTGTGGTAGGACAGGGCTGTGGTGTGGTAGGCCAGGGCTGTGGTGTGGTAGGGTAGGGCTGTGGTGTGGTAGGACAGGGCTGGGGTGTGGTAGGGCAGGGCTGTAGTGTGGTAGGGCAGGGCTGTGGTGTGGTAGGACATGGCTGTGGTGTGGTAGGGTAGGGCTGTGGTGTGGTAGGGCAGGGCTGTGGTGTGGTAGGACAGGGCTGTGATGTGGTAGGGTAGGGCTGTGGTGTGGTAGGACAGGGCTGTGATGTGGTAGGGTAGGGCTGTGGTGTGGTAGGACAGGGCTGTGGTGTGGTAGGATAGGGCTGTGGTGTGGTAGGGTAAGGCTGTGGTGTGGTAGGACAGGGCTGTGATGTGGTAGGGTAGGGCTGTGGTGTGGTAGGGCAGGGCTGTGGTGTGGTAGGACAGGGCTGTGGTGTGGTAGGACAGGGCTGTGGTGTGGTAGGGCAGGGCTGTGGTGTGGTAGGACAGGGCTGTAGTGTGGTAGGGCAGGGCTGTGGTGTGGTAGGGCAGGGCTGTGGTGTGGTAGGGCAGGGCTGTAGTGTGGTAGGACAGGGCTGTAGTGTGGTAGGGCAGGGCTGTGGTGTGGTAGGCCAGGGCTGTGGTGTGGTAGGACAGGGGTGTGGTGTGGTAGGCCAGGGCTGTGGTGTGGTAGGGCAGGGCTGTGGTGTGGTAGGGCAGGGCTGTGGTGTGGTAGGCCAGGGCTGTGGTGTGGTAGGACAGGGGTGTGGTGTGGTAGGCCAGGGCTGTGGTGTGGTAGGGCAGGGCTGTGGTGTGGTAGGACAGGGCTGTGGTGTGGTAGGCCAGGGCTGTGGTGTGGTAGGACAGGGCTGTGGTGTGGTAGGCCACATCCTACCATAGGAATATTATGGTGGGTCGGAGTGCTGAACCTGGATTCAACAACCTATGTAAAGCTACATAAAAACCCTATCCCCCCCCCCCCTTTCCTTCCCCGAAGTGGCAAGGGGAGTTAGGGGACCAAACAAATAGCAACACCATCAGAGTCCTGTAGCGTGGTTGTCGCTCGTCTTATTGGGCGTCTACATCTGAACGTCACGCGTTTATAGAATACCTTTCTGTATTATTCTTGTGTGCAGGTGTAGGGCAGGTGCTGGGAAAAGGGTCTTGACGTCACCTGGCCGGGTCCCAGAGTGATTTATTGTACCATTTTGGCTCGTATTGGGCCGGTTTATGGAGGCCTACTGCTCAGGCCACAGGCTCAAAAATATTGACTTCGGAGACCTGTCCCGCCTTCCAGAGACTAGGACGACTGGAGAGGTGTTAAGACCTGTCGCGTTTTGGACACTTTATTCTCTAAGGTGTCGTGTAAATTGTTATATATATGGGCGGCGTCGGGACAAGTGTGTGAACCAGAGTGCCGAGGCCAGATGATCACTCTCGACGTGAGGTCCACCTTCCCCTGACGGTGAGAATGTAACCATCACCAGGAGGATAATGCCTTCCAATTTCCACTCCTTACAGCCGAAGCACTTTCGATGGGTCTCCTGACCAGGCCTCTGAGGGGGGTCGGTGTTTCCAACAATGCTATGGTCGTGGGCCCTCGAGAGACTCTCTGGCCCCTCTTAGAGACCCCCATTGATTCCCCATTGGTGCGGGACCCCCGACCTGGAGGGGCCATTGTGAGGTGGCTGAGGCCATAAGGATGCGGGAGTCTAGTGGATCGTGTCTACCGCTTGTCAGGGTCGCTTACGACCTCCTCACTGACGAAGGAGATGATTTCGAAATTTCAGACGATATTTACTGCGGATTTCTGGGGGTTTTATGGTTGTATGAGCAGCGGGGGAGCGAGGGCCGGCCCACTCTTGGGGGTCATCCAGCCTTAGGAAGCCATTGTTGTCGCCTTGGGATGCTTGATTAGTCCTTCAGTCTAGCTGGTCACTGGGAAGTTTGCATCAACAGTTACAAAAGGCATCTAATCAACTCTAAAATCATGTCATTCGTTTCATTTGGGACAGGATCCAATCCCCTGTGTGTGTGTGATTCACGGAGAAAGCGAAGCAAATTGTAGCAGAGGTGAACTTGAAACTCTGGGTATTGTTGGGCTCATCATAATTTTGGTGATAACTTTGCCCCTAGTCACCTCTAGGGGCTGCTAGGGACCTCGCCCGAGCTTCTTGCTTCACAGGTGACCCGTTGGTGGGGGCGGGTGGGCGGGTATAATGACTGGTGGTGGAGTGTGGCCCACCTGCTGGGCCAATTCCTCCTCCTCTCACCGCCTCCTTCCTATCCTCCTATCCTCCTTTCTATTCGTCGTCGTCGTTGTCTCTTCCTCCTATCTCCTTATTCCCTTCTGGATTTATTTCATCTTATCCTATTATCTTTAGTCTTTTTTATGTATTGTTGTTATCTCTCTTTTTGTTTTTACTTCGGTTGTTTCATCTTCATGTTTTCCTCTTATTTTAATGTTTAATCTTTTCCTTTTTCCTTATCTTCCTCTAAACAAAATTTGGTTATTAATTTTCATTTTGCCGTTCTCAGTGCTTACCTAGGAGTGATCTTCAACTTTAGTAGGTTAGTACCTGTTATAATTTAACTTTCCTGAGGTTTGAATACTTGGTCGAGTCTGTGTGATGGCTGTGCCAATCAAAACTGTGCTTCGCCTCGTTCGTCCTTCATTCCCAGACGATTGGGAGGCTGTTTGCCCTGATGACCAGATGACCCAAATAGCCATAACAGCCAGGCTGACCCGCAAACTTCATTAGAAATTTGTACAGTTCTCTTCTGAAAATTTCCACTGTTCCAGCGAATTTTTTTAATTTGTTGGGAGGAGATCGCAGAAAATAAATCGTGTGTTTACCCTCTTGTTGTGTTTGGCACTCTGACTTTCCATTGGATCAATTTTGCACCTCCTGCCATATCTCTCACAAGTGTTGTAATATATAGTTAACCTGGCCATTATTTAATCTGATTATTAGACTTGGAACTTTCCCTTCTCGCACCTCATTGTAAGACTTGTAGTTTACAAGTGAACTGTTCATTGGTGTAACAAAGAATGAATTCCCGGGTGGCTGTGGTGGATTTAAGTATTAAACAACTGATGGTTGAACTCAGGGATGGTGCAAAGTAAACTAATACCTATATTGTAATATATTTTATACAAAGCAATATTATTTAAGCACATATATATAAATACATAATGAGCTTTTAACTCACTGCCTAAACATAAATGTTTATTGGTTGTTACTCGTTGATTAAGGTGTTGAAAGCCTTGTAGAATTTTCTACTATGCTAGTGTACTTATTGCATCCCTACTTATTAATAGTGTATTTTATACATTGTACTACAACTCCTAGTCTAGCGAGGAATTATTTAATAAATTTTGCACTAACCGAAGATGCTCTCTGCCAGGTCATCTTGGTGTCTGCTGGGGACTTAATCAGGCCCAGGTAATTGTCTCAGAACCGTGTTGTTAAGCCACGTAGTAGGAAATGTAGATGTTTATCTCTCAGAATGTTTGGTAATATGTTTATTGTTTGTCTTGGGCAATCTTGGGCAAATGGGCAAAATGGGCAATCTTGGGCAAACCCCTCACAGTGTTCAAGAGAGAACTGGATAAGCACCTCCAAAGGATACCTGATCAACCAGGCTGTGACTCATACGTCAGGCTGCGAGCAGCCGCGTCCTACAGCCTGGTTGATCAGTCCAGCAACCAGGAGGCCTGGTCGACGACCGGGCCGCGGGGACGCTAAGCCCCGGAAGCACCTCAATATAAGGCAAGGTAAGGTTGTGATGTGTGTCTATGTATGTATTAACACGATGTACTGAACGGGGTGAGAATAGCTTGAGCTACCTCATCCCTTTGTGTGTATTTTACCTCAATAAACTTATTTCAATTTCAATTTCAATTTCAAGCCACGTAGTCTTCCCTCTCACATGGACTATGTTGTCACACTTGACAGTGCGGTCTCCCAGCACTTACCTTTCCCCCGGTCAACTGATAGGTCACATCTGCGTGAAATACAGCACAGACCATCTACCAAAGTCCTTCCAGGATCGCCATCACAAGTTCTTCTACTCCCTCAAGTCTTGCCTGGGGCCAGGCTTGTTTTGTGATAACTTGGGCCAACGGGCTGTTGCTTGAGCGGCCCGCAGGCTCACACATATGCATACACAACAACCCGGTTGGTCCGGCCTTTCTAACTTGTCTAATTGTTAGTATAAGAAACAGTAGCTTTGTAGGAAAGTAATTATACCCGCTGACACAAACAGACTGGTTAATCAACTCCCTCACTAGGCAAACTTTGAGTAAACCTGAGCTGCGGGGATACAGGAATTGCATCAGCCCACATTAGGTAGGACAAAAGCAACAGTGCGCTGCAAGTAGCAAGAACCTGATCGATCAAGTGTGCAGCAGTGGAAGATGGTGTGAGGTGGGGGGGGGGGGGAGGGGGGAGCCAGCCCACCTGAGGTAAGGTAAAGGGGATGGACAGACTCCCAAGGTTCCACTACAGGCTTACTATAGCCCGTGCTACTTGCCCCGCTCCTGTGCCAGGTAAGTCCACTACGGGCTCACCATAGCCCGTGCTACTTGCCCCGCTCCTGTGCCAGGTAAGTCCACTACGGGCTCACCATAGCCCGTGCTACTTGCCCCGCTCCTGTGCCAGGTAAGTCCACTACGGGCTCACCATAGCCCGTGCTACTTGCCCCGCTCCTGTGCCAGGTAAGTCCACTACGGGCTCACCATAGCCCGTGCTACTTGCCCCGCTCCTGTGCCAGGTAAGTTACGGGCTCACCATAGCCCGTGCTACTTGCCCCGCTCCTGTGCCAGGTAAGTTACGGGCTCACCATAGCCCGTGCTACTTGCCCCACTCCTGTGCCAGGTAAGTTACGGGCTCACCATAGCCCGTGCTACTTGGAACTTGTTCCGAGTAGCTGAATCTATAACAACAACACCAAAGGCTGCCAGTGGTAACACTGGCGGCAGGAAGTCTCTGTAGCGGATCACTCCTCACCGATGGACAATCACTTGGGCTGGACGGTAGAACGAAGGTCTCGTTTCTTGCAGGCCGGCGTTCAATCCCCCGACCGTCCAAGTGGTTGGGCACCATTCCGTCCCAACGTCCCATCCCAAATCCTTATCCTGACCCCTTCCAAGTGCTACATAGTCGCACTGCCTTGGCGCTTTTCTCCTGATAGTTCCCTTCCTCACCGATGGAGCCTATTGCTCAAAGCTCTTCCTCACACATCTAATACGTCGTAATTTTTACGGTGTCGATCCTGCCTTGCCACTCCGTAAAATATCCAACCTCCTGACTTAACGAGGAACCTACAACTCGACACAATCGACTTGAGAATGGTCCAGGACGGACCGAAACGTCGTCGTCCTTTCACCTTCTAGTGTGTGGTCTGGTCAACTACGAACTCGAGCAACCCATCGAGTCCGATGCATAGTAAACGTAGATATCTGTGAGTCGGTACTGGTTTAGTAGGCTGCATTTGTAACGTTGGTTACCCTAAGACACGAAACGCGACCTAGTGCACTAGAGGACAAATTGCTTCCAAATTCTGTTCCTGTTGTTGATAATGAATGTAAATGTTTGTTTTTTTTCGTAAAGATGAATGTATTTGCGTCCTTTCGACGCGTAACACGTGGACTCGTCAAGCATTTACACATCCAGCTACGAAACCTGTACATCTTTCAACAATTATGGCGGCTTTGTTTACATTTGTTAAACACTTAACGGGCTTCGAAACATCACAACCCCAATGTTATTATTTTTATAAATTACATCGCAGTGATTCGTAGCTCATACATTGTTTAATACATGTAAGCGGCGCTGCCATGATTGTTGAAAGATGTACATGTTTGTGATTGATTGATTGATGAAGGTTAAGACACCCAAGACTGAAGAGTGAATAGCACGGGCATGAATAGCCCGTGCTATTCATGGCACGGGCATGAATAGCCCGTACTATCCATGGCACGAGCATGAATAGCCCGTACTATCCATGGCACGAGCATGAATAGCCCGTACTATCCATGGCACGGGCATGAATAGCCCGGGCTATCCATGGCACGGGCATGAATAGCCCGTACTATCCATGGCACGAGCATGAATAGCCCGGGCTATCCATGGCACGGGCATGAATAGCCCGTACTATCCATGGCACGGGCATGAATAGCCTGTACTATCCATGGCACGGGCATGAATAGCCCGTGCTATTCATGGCACGGGCATGAATAGCCCGTACTATCCATGGCACGGGCATGAATAGCCCGTACTATCCATGGCACGGGCATGAATAGCCCGTACTATCCATGGCACGAGCATGAATAGCCCGTACTATCCATGGCACGGGCATGAATAGCCCGTACTATCCATGGCACGGGCATGAATAGGAATAATGTTTTGTAAGTTGTTGTTTTAGATTTAGCTACTCAGAACGAAGTGTCCATGTAGCACGGGCTACGGTGATCCCGTAACACGTTTTGTAAAATAAATGCCAAGTTATATCATGTGGTGGTCCAGGGGTAAGGTGCACAGCTTGTGAGTACCCTGGTCGAGGGTTCGAATCCTTCACATTGCTCCAATTGAATATTTTATCATTATCCTCATTTGTACAGATATTAAACTATTGCTTTTTTTTCCTATTTCAGGTAAGATTGACATGCAGACGATGAGTCACAATAACGTGGCTAAAGTATGTTGACCAGACCACACACTAGAAGGTGAAGGGACGACGACGTTTCGGTCCGTCCTGGACCATTCTCAAGTCGAGGCGATCTCATCGACTTGAGAATGGTCCAGGACGGACCGAAACGTCGTCGTCCCTTCACCTTCTAGTGTGTGGTCTGGTCATCAAGATTGACAGTCTTCAGTCAGCTAATCCATGGCAGGTAGAGTAAACTGTGTTTCTCAGTGTGGATGGGTTGTTGGTTGAATGTAGGTTCAGAGTGTCAACCTAAGGAGGCCTGGTCGAGGACCGGGCCGCGGGGACGCTAAGCCCCTAAACCATCTCAAGGTAACCTATCGTGTCTCTAGCGTCACTGCCGCAGACCAAGCGTAACAGGTATGCATATCTTCAAATTGACTAGATACCTGTGAACCAATTAGGGTTTGAAAGTCGGTCAGAGACCGGGCCGCGGGGACGTTGATCCCCAGAATTCTAGAACCCATCTTTCAGTGAGTAATTATCGTCTCAGGAAAGCATTTTCCAGGTGTGACGGTATTTGGGTACACCGGGGCAGTGTTACAGGTAACGGCACTCATTAACTGCAATATTTACGAGTAATACAAGTATGATGGTCGACGACCGGGCCGCGGGGACACTAAGCCCCGGAAGCACCTCAAGGTAACCTCAAGGTATGATGATGGCTTCTAGTTGAGGCAATTACTCTTATGTTCCTGGTCTGCAAGGTAACTAAGCCCCACCTCCAAGGCAGGTGGCGCTGCAGGTGAGGCAGGTGGTGTAGGAGAAGGGAAGGGTGAGGCAGGTGGTGCTGGAGAAGGGAGGGGTGAGGCAGGTGGTGTTGGAGAAGGGAGGGGTGAGGCAGGTGGTGCTGGAGAAGGGAGGGGTGAGGCAGGTGGTACTGGAGAAGGGAAGGGTGAGGCAGGTGGTGCTGGAGAAGGGAAGGGTGAGGCAGGTGGTGCTGGAGAAGGGAGGGGTGAGGCAGGTGGTGCTGGAGAAGGGAAGGGTGAGGCAGGTGGTGCTGGAGAAGGGAGGGGTGAGGCAGGTGGTGCTGGAGAAGGGAAGGGTGAGGCAGGTGGTACTGGAGAAGGGAAGGGTGAGGCAGGTGGTGCTGGAGAAGGGAGGGGTGAGGCAGGTGGTGTTGGAGAAGGGAGGGGTGAGGCAGGTGGTGCTGGAGAAGGGAGGGGTGAGGCAGGTGGTACTGGAGAAGGGAAGGGTGAGGCAGGTGGTGCTGGAGAAGGGAGGGGTGAGGCAGGTGGTGCTGGAGAAGGGAGGGGTGAGGCAGGTGGTGCTGGAGAAGGGAAGGGTGAGGCAGGTGGTGCTGGAGAAGGGAGGGGTGAGGCAGGTGGTGCTGGAGAAGGGAGGGGTGAGGCAGGTGGTGCTGGAGAAGGGAAGGGTGAGGCAGGTGGTGCTGGAGAAGGGAAGGGTGAGGCAGGTGGTGCTGGAGAAGGGAGGGGTGAGGCAGGTGGTGCTGGAGAAGGGAGGGGTGAGGCAGGTGGTGCTGGAGAAGGGAAGGGTGAGGCAGGTGGTGCTGGAGAAGGGAAGGGTGAGGCAGGTGGTGCTGGAGAAGGGAGGGGTGAGGCAGGTGGTGCCTGAGAAGGGAGGGGTGAGGCAGGTGGTGCTGGAGAAGGGAAGGGTGAGGCAGGTGGTGCTGGAGAAGGGAAGGGTGAGGCAGGTGGTGCTGGAGAAGGGAGGGGTGAGGCAGGTGGTGCTGGAGAAGGGAGGGGTGAGGCAGGTGGTGCTGGAGAAGGGAAGGGTGAGGCAGGTGGTGCTGGAGAAGGGAAGGGTGAGGCAGGTGGTGCTGGGGAAGGGTGAGGCAGGTGGTGCTGGAGAAGGGAAGGGTGAGGCAGGTGGTGCTGGGGAAGGGAAGGGTGAGGCAGGTGGTGCTGGAGAAGGGAAGATTGAGGCAGGTGGTGCTGGAGAAGGGAGGGGTGAGGCAGGTGGTGTAGGAGAAGGGAAGGGTGAGGCAGGTGGTGCTGGAGAAGGGAAGGGTGAGGCAGGTGGTGCTGGAGAAGGGAAGGGTGAGGCAGGTGGTGCTGGAGAAGGGAAGGGTGAGGCAGGTGGTGCTGGAGAAGGGAAGGGTGAGGCAGGTGGTGCTGGAGAAGGGAGGGGTGAGGCAGGTGGTGTAGGAGAAGGGAGGGGTGAGGCAGGTGGTGCTGGAGAAGGGAGGGGTGAGGCAGGTGGTGCTGGAGAAGGGAAGGGTGAGGCAGGTGGAGCTGGAGAAGGGAGGGGGGTGAGGCAGGTGGTGCTGGAGAAGGGAAGGGTGAGGCAGGTGGTGCTGGAGAAGGGAGGGGTGAGGCAGGTGGTGCTGGAGAAGGGAAGGGTGAGGCAGGTGGAGCTGGAGAAGGGAGGGGTGAGGCAGGTGGTGCTGGAGAAGGGAAGGGTGAGGCAGGTGGTGCTGGAGAAGGGAGGGGTGAGGAGGCAGGTGGTGCTGGGGAGACGGGAGGGTGAAACAGATGGTTAGTTCTAGTGTAAAGGCTACACTTAATTTCCTCACAGCTGTTTTTTTCTCTCTCTCCTCTCACCCTCCTTCCCTCCCCCTCCCCCCCCTCCCTTCCTTCTCTCCTCCCTCTCCCTCCTCTCATTCTTTTCTTCCTTCGTTTCGTCTAATCTTTTCCGCTTTATTTTGTTTGATTTCTTTCTTTCTTAAGTAACTTTTTAATATTATTCCCTTATATTTTTACTTCTCTCACCCCTCTCTTCCTGACTGCCTTTCTCCATTGCCGGCTTCTCTACTCCACTCTCTCTCTCCCCACCTCATTCTTCTCCCTCTCTGACCTCAGAAATATTGAGACGTTCAATGGAGACCAATTTCAGCTCCTTTGCTGTGGGAATTAAACAGGAACAATTGTACCATAGAGCTGGTAGGCTACCACAGCCTCACTGTAGCACAGAACTGGCAGGGTAACACAGCCACACTGTACCACAGAAGGTAGGGTACAACAGCCTCGCTGACCTAATCAGTGTGTGTGTGTTGGTTGTGTGGGGGGGGGGGGGGGAGTAAGGGGGTTTGGTAGGATAGAATGGGGGTAGTGAAAGGTTGGTTGGGGTGGGGGGAAAGGTAAGGGGGGGGGGTGTGAGACGCGATGGTCATATCTCTTGACCTCGCTTGACCTTAGTAAAGTGGAGAGGTGACCTTAAATGACCTGACCTTTCTTACTTGTCAATGAGAGGGTCGTCCTCCGTAAATTAAGGAGTGTTTCCTGCTGGCGGAGACGGACCAGCTGTGAGGGGTGAGGATAGTGTTGTAGGGGGTGTGGTGACTGGTGTGGTGTGGTGACTGGTGTGGTGAATGTGTGGTGTGGTGAGTGTGTGGTGACTGGTGTGGTGAGTGTGATGTGTAGTGTAGTGTATGGTGTGATTATGGTGAATGTGGTGTATGGTGAGGGGGCGAAAACCTGCTTGATGGGGTTCTGGGAGCTCTACTCCCTAAGCCCGGCCCGAGGCCAGGCTTGACTTGTGAGAGTTTGATCCACCAGGCTGTTGCTTGGAGCGGCCCGGAGGCCCATATACCCACCACAGCCCGGTGGACCCAGCACTCCTTGAAGAAGATAGATGATATTGTTTATGTAATAATCTCCGTTGAGGGCTGATAAAGACCTTTTGTACCCTCTGTATTGCTTTCTTGCGCTACCGCTCACAGGATGAGTATAGGGTGCACAATAAACTAGCTTTTCTGTCTAGACTTTCTTTCTGTCTAGACAGAAACTTTCTGTCCGTCATACACATGAAACCAAAGCTGGCGTCTGCTACATGCTTCACTTCGCCAGAGATACTCAAGCCGGCCCAGTTCCGAGTCTTATAACAACATAATTACCCTCTTAACGATGCCTAGAGGCAGGTTGTCTCCAGGATACATACT
Source organism: Procambarus clarkii (assembly GCF_040958095.1). Taxonomy (NCBI): domain Eukaryota; kingdom Metazoa; phylum Arthropoda; class Malacostraca; order Decapoda; family Cambaridae; genus Procambarus; species Procambarus clarkii. The sequence continues at coordinate 41,607,656 of NC_091183.1, read as the reverse complement.
CTTGCCTTTTCTCTCCCCCTCTACCCCCGCCCTAATCCCTTTCCCGCCACCTGTCTCCTTCTAATCGCTTTTCCCCCCACTCCCTTAGTCCCATTTTTGTTTCTGCCCTTTCTCTATAGACCTGTCTTTTGCTTGCTTTATTTATGTTATTTATCCAGTTTCCCTACTTTTTCCACCTCATTCTCTTCCACTTCCTCTTCACCTTACTCGTGTCCTCTTCTACCTCTCCTTTCCTCTTTCTCTCTTATCTCCTCTTCCTCTTTTTCCCCCTGACACCTTCCCTCTACTGCCAGACTCCCCTCCCACATTTGCCTTCCTTCTTCCCATCCCTAACTTTCCCTCGTCATTCGCTCTCGCTCTTCCCCATCTTTCTCTCTCCCTTTCCTCTAAAAGTAAGAGGGAAGCGGGTGGAGTCATTACTCCAGCATGAGGGATGAGGTGAGTGCTGGACCCCGCTGGTGATTCATCATGACCGCCAGGCCGCTTCAGGGAGCCAGGGGGAACTGGTGAACAAGAAAGCAAGAGAGGCAGAAAGCTAGATAAAAAGAGAGCAAGCTAGTAAGAAAGCGATAGCAGGCAGGAGGGAGGGAGAGGGCTGGAGAGAGCGCGAGAGAGAGAGAGAGAGAGAGAGAGAGAGAGAGAGAGAGAGAGAGAGAGAGAGAGAGAGAGAGAGAGAGAGAGAGAGAGAGAGAGAGAGAGAGAGAGAACTAACTGGAGGAAGCGAGGAAGAGAAAGTGATGGAAGGGGAGGGAGAATGAGAGTTGGCGAGGGAGGGAGAGAGATGACGGTGGAGAACTAGAGGGAAGATGAGACCCATCGAAAGTGAACGCATCAGCAAGAGCGAGATGGGGGAAAAAAAGAGCTTGAGAAGGAACGCGTCTGAACGCAAGAGGTGAGGGAGAGCAGGAAACAGGAAGCGTAGAGTGTGGAAAGGGTGCTTGAAAAGGTCCCAAAAAACAGCCTTGACAGGAACACGAGAGAGTGTGAGGAGCGGGGGCGTGAAGACAAGAGTAAACAAACAGTGTCGATGTAAACACAGGGACGTGAAGGGTCCTTGGGAGCCGAGGCAAGGGAGGAGATGGGAGACGTTATAATGCCAGATGACTGATGGCAGAGATGCCTGGCAGTGGAGAGATGCCAAGGCAAATAATGAGAGATAATAGAAGGCAAAGGAGGAAGACTGCTCAGAATATGAGGAAGAATAGTGGGAATAGGTAAGGGTTAAAGAAGTGGGTGGGTTATCTGGAGATGATTTCGGGGCTTTAGTGTCCGCGCGGCCCGGTCCTCGATCAGGCCTCCACCCCCAGGAAGCAGCCCGTGACAGCTGACTAACACCCAGGTACCTATTTACTGCTAGGTAACAGGGGCATAGGGTGAAAGAAACTCTGCCCATTGTTTCTCGCTGGCGCCTGGGATCGAACCCAGGACCACAGGGTCACAAGTCCAGCGTGCTGTCCCCTCGGCCGACCGGGGGAGTAGAGATGCATGATTCCTGGCGTCTAACCTTAAAATGGGGGAAGAGAATGGGGGATGGAGAGACCAAATGACAGGGATAGGTCACCTGGGTCACCTGATGTTATAAAAGGTGTAAGACAGTGGCGGATCCTTATCATATAAACTGTAGATAGTGGAGATAAATCCCTGCATATAGGCTACCCCTGTGGAGTACACACTAGGGGGGTGTCACCAGGTGAGGGATGAAACAGGTGTGACCTACGGATAATCACGAACATGGATTAATTACATCATTTACCAGAATAAGAGATTAAAAATACATATCTTTGAAATATATTGTAACAGCATTGTCAGTTAAATCATTCTTAAATTGCTTATCACTATATAAATTAGGAAAATGTTTTAAGGTAATTCTCAATGACTCTCATGATGTATCCGTCTCGTATATCTTGTGGTTTTCTGAGGTGTAGCTGGTAATTATGTGGTGTCTTAGGACGGGTCAGTAATTATCCTGGGCTAAACAACAGCACCAGCAACAACAACCAAATTGCCTTGTTGTGTTGAATGTTTTGACCCCGAGCATGTTAAGGGAGTTGTGTGTCTGCTACTGCTTCACCACTAACACACACACACACACACACACACACACACACACACACACACACACACACACACACACACACACACACAGAGTCCCGTACACACAGAGTGAGTACACACACACAGACACACACACTCTCTCTCTCTCTCTCTCTCTCTCTCTCTCTCTCTCTCTCTCTCTCTCTCTCTCTCTCTCTCTCTCTCTCTCTCTCTTTCTTTCTTTCTTTCTTTCTTTCTTTCTTTCTTTCCCCCCCCTCCCCCTTCCCCCCCTTCCTCACATCTGCTCCCACCTCAACCCACCAACAACTCGCAGCGTACACAATCGCTTCTACCTCTCGAAGATGACAGTTTTCATGTTTCCATGACGTGGGCTGTTTATGTACAGAAATATTCATGGAGGTTTGTCTGGAGAGGAAATAACGTGTCGCACCGAGTTTGTCGGTGGTGGGGAATATTCCCCACCAGGGCGCAAATCTTTCCCTTCCCTGTCTGGCGTCGACGTTCGTGGTAATCCCGTCGTGGGGAAACCGCCGCTCCTCAAGCCGTCTCTCCCGGTATAAACGACTGAAAAACGACCAAGGAAGCTTTGAACTTTCCCTGTTATTTTCCCCTGTGGACTTAGGAAAATGGCGATGGAAGGCTGTAACCCCGTCCCCCCTCAGTTCTCCCTCTATATCCAAAATGCTTCATGAAACGACTTTATAAGACTTTAAAGTTTGCCTGTTTAGTTGGACGCCTGTGAAATGTTCATTTGGGCTTAAAACTACTCCTGTATATGCAAAACGTGATGGGGGGACTGCAGACAACGTTCTCCATTTTGTAGCTCAGCTGAGAACGGACTGTCAGAGCTTCGTGAAAACTTGGGACCCGCTGGAGACTGTCTGGAGCTCTGAGTGTATATTTAGTCATATCTGTTGTGTGGGACGGGAGACATCTCCCGTCACGCAGGGTGCAGTCGCACCTCCACAGATCTCCAGTATCAGCTCTTGATACTGGTAATAGCTCAAAAGGGCCACCACTTACGGGCTATTCATGCCCGCGCCACCTTTTGGGTGGCTTAATCTTCATCAATCAATCAATCTGTTGTGTGGACATTGATCCCAGGAGCCACCTCAAGGTAAGAGCAGGGCCTGAGGCCGGGCTTCGAGTCTCAACTGAGGCCTGGGAGTAGAACAACTCCTGAGACCCTCTCCAGGTAAGATTCAGGTAAGGGCCTGAGACCCGAGAAAAGTATGCATTCCCCCTACATATTTATCCCTAGACAGAGAAAAAGAACCCGGACACAGAGCTGTGAACGTCAAGAAAAGGAAGGAGGATTAGGATTAGATTCTAGATTTTAGAAGGATTAGATTCCCACTCAACTTGAGTGGGAATCCCCCTCCTTCCTTTTCTTGACGTTCATATTTATCCCTACTCCATTAGCAAACCCAACCCATCTACACCCCAGCCCAACCTAATCTAAAATAAGCTAACCTTACCTAACCAAACCCTAACTCAGTTCTTGTATATACTTCTAATTCTATGTTTGCCCATTCCGGTTTTCCGGAGATACTCGTGGGCCGTCTTGTAATGATGCTCCCTTATTGTGATGGTCTCTCCCTAGTTACCTCTTCCTCTCTATTGAAAACCGTTATAGCTTCCGTTGTTTGGTAGCGGTAGAGGATAGCTTCCGTTGTTTGATAGCGGTAGAGGATAGCTTCCGTTGTTTGATAGCGGTAAAGAGTATAGCTTCCGTTGTTTGGCAGCGGTAAAGAGTATAGCTTCCGTTGTTTGATAGCGGTAAAGAGTATAGCTTCCGTTGTTTGGTAGCAGTAGAGTATAGCTTCCGTTGTCAGGATGTTGTAAAATATTTTTGTATTTTTATATTTTGTCTCTGTGGTGCTGTAGTGTTTTGCTCTACAAACTGCCTGTAACGAAACTGCCTTGTCGGACACATACTTTCTCCGCTAGTTATGTCAACCTAACTGGTTGATTGATAACGATTAAGCCACCCAAAAGGTGGCACGGGCATGAATAGCTCGTAAGTGGGTGGCCCTTTTGAGCCATTACCAGTATCAATAGATGATACTGGAGATCTGTGGAGGTGCAACTGCACCCTGTGTGACGGGAGATGTCTCGGTCAACCTAACTGATTGATTGATTGATAAAGATTAAGCCACCCAAAAGGTTGCACGGACATGAATAGCCCGTAAGTCAACCAGCTGAGTTCCTCATCAATAAGAACAGCAAGGAAGAGCGTGTGAGGACACCTTAGCGGTGTCTGACCCGTTAACTGCAAGATTGCTTCCTGGGAAGTTGCTCCCACGACTGTGTAGTGTCGTGCAAGTCGTGGTTAACACCAAGTTTATTATCGTTAACCATTGATGAAGCTCGCGTAGTTCTGCATTTAACATGTGGGCTAGTGTATTGGGGTATTAATTTGTCATACACTTGTTTCGTCAGCAAAAATAATACAAATTGTATTTTTCAGACTATACACGTTGTACAAACATTATTTATGTACAATAGGGAGAGAATAGTTCCTAGAGGTGTGGATAAGCACCTCCAAAGGATACCTGATCAACCAGGCTGTGACTTATACGTCAGGCTGCGAGCAGCTGCGTCCAACAGCCTGGTTGACCAGTCCAGCAACCAGGAGGCCTGGTCGACGACCGGGCCGCGGGGACGCTAAGCTCCGGAAGCACCTCAAGGTAACCTCAAGGTAAGGTGACCCGTTGTGGGAACCGGTGTTACACACTTGGGTATGAGAGCGGCGGCGCTGAATGATACTGTTTCCCCTGTTGACCAGACCACACTAGAAGGTGAAGGGACGACGACGTTTCGGTCCGTTCTCATCGACTTGAGAATGGTCCAGGACGGACCGAAACGTCGTCGTCGTCCCTTTACCTTCTAGTGTGTGGTCTGGTCAACATACTGTAGCCACGTTATTGTGACTCATCGCCTGTTTCCCTTGTCTTTTTAAACAACAAAGTTTAGGGTGGTGTTGTTAGTGTTGGTGATATAAACTTGTTGCAAGGCGTGCATAATAGGCTGCTGTATTAACACCCAAGCTATAGGTACTGACAACATATATCCTTGTGGATTATAGACGTTTTTACAGAATTTAATTACTGCGGTTTGTTTCTCCTGTTTCGGGAGCCATGTTGTGCTGGTGACGACAGATTAAGTCACAGTAACGTAGCTGTACCTTGTTACCTTGAGGTTACCTTGATGTTACCTTGAGGTTACGTTGATGTTACCTTGAGATGATTTCGTGGCTGTACACAAGTAATCTGACCCAGCACCTAGGAGTAAGGTGGTGGGGGGCCAACTATAGGACAGAGCCCACTATGCTTCATCCTATACACTAGTCGGTTAGGGGCTGAAAGGCGGGACCAGGAGTTGTGGCTCATCCCCCGCAAATACAACTTGGTGAGTACACAAATGAAATGTCATAAGCAACGGAGAAAAACGGTGGGCTGGGTTATTTAATTCCTTATTGGCTGCAGGTCAATAACGAAGTGACCCACAGTTAATTGACTTCTACTTTTCGCTATTGGTGTATTGTTTTGCTACCTAATGAACTCGAGTCAATGACAGGCTTCGGAGGAAGGTAAGTAGAGGGAATACGGATAACATACGGCACGCATGGATACGATAAAGTACCTTAATTATTGGGACCGTCTTTAATATCTCAAAATGTTCTTCTAGAAAGGAGACGCGAAAGGTATTACTTAATATATACATGAAAAATACTGGAGGGTCAGGTCCCAAATTTATACAGTAAAATAACAACATACTGGAGTGAGTGATATGGTAGGAAATGCAGAATAGAGCAAGTGAAGAGTAGAGATGCCGTAGACACAATCATGGAACACTGTATGAACATCAGAGGTCAAGTGGACTTGAAGAAAAAACTAGATTCCAGCAAGAAGTACCAGACCAACCGGGTTGTAATGATATGTGGGTCTGCAGGCTGCCCCAAGCAACAGCCTGTTGGACCAAGCCTGACTCCAGGCCGGACTTGGTGCAGGACTCCCGGAGCCCTCCCCAGGTACATAAATATGCAATTCAAATTTACACCATTTGGATTTAATTATTAAGGAATTTCATCTAGCCCCGGACAGTCATTTGTTTTTAGAAACAGGATTTACGGCTCTCGTAATATCCTGTAGTGAGCGAGGCGTGAGGTAGAATTTATATGGGCATTCTTGGGGGAGGTGGTTTAGAGGAGTAGCGTGACCTAGTTTACCCCAGTAGGTTCCTGGTGAGGGTATATCCTGTCTAAACTATAATGCGTTACTGGTTTGGGTATATTCCAAGTCTACCTTGGAGTTGTTCCGGAGCTTAGTGTCCCCGCGGCCCGGTCTTCGACCAGGGCTCTTCATTCCTGGACTGTCTAGACCACAGTGTAATTACCGGAAAGCCAAAATATTCCGTGTGTAGACCACAGTCTATTATCAGAGGGCCAATATACTCCAGTTCTAGATTGACGAGTCGGTGATTGACGAGTCGGTGATTGACGAGTCGGTGATTGACGAGTCGGTGATTGACGAGTCGGTGACGCCTCATCGGTAATCGGGTGGGCGTGCGCGCCGGAGAGCGAGCATTGTCCTGCTGCGGAACTTTTTTATCTAATGCTTTACATGAGGGGAGAGTTGATGTCAGCGCCAGAGGGGATCCGTCAATCCCGGCAGTCGAGGGGAACATCCTAATGATTTAGCCTGGAGTATACCTGGAGCATACCTGGGAGCATACTTGGAGCATACCTGGGAGCATACTTGGAGCATACCTGGAACAGAGCCAATTTTAGTGGTGTACAGTGTTTGGTAAAGGTTTATGTGAAGACAGAAGTGTACATGTATGTGCACGCACATAAGGGCGTACAACTTTCTTATGCAAGATGAAATAAATTGGTGTTTTAAGCGACGTTTTCTTGTTAGTGTCTTAAAGTTACATGTATGGTTTATGTTCCTTGTAAGTCGTAAGCTATGCAAATTACTTTTAGTAATTTGTAATTACCTACTTTTTAGTAATTTGTAATTACTTACTTTTTAGTAATTTAGTAGTAATTACTTACTTTTTAGTAATTTAGTAATTACTTACTTTTCTTATATCACATATAACCTATAAGTTTCATTAATCTTATTTTCTTGCAATATGTTTTGCCAATATAAGTTTTGCCACACCCAAGTGTCAGGTGGTCACTAGTGTAGCGACTGTGCACCTCTTACGTCCAGCGTACAAGCTTACGTTATCTTACAGCTCCACAACAAGGGAGCAATTTGGCGACGGTCCGTCCTCCAGTGAGGCGACGTCCTCCTGTGAGGCGACGTCCTCCTGTGAGGCGACGTCCTCCTGTGATGGTTCAGATTCTTCAACTCCTCTGCTCAGGTCTCTTCGTTTTGAGCCCCCTTGCTCCTTGCATAGTCTCTCCTGCCACCTCCTCTCTGGCTCGTAGCCTATTGGCTCAGGATAACGGATATTACAATGCAAAAATAAGACCAGTGGAAAGAAGCACTACACACAGAAATCACAATTGCATGATGCATCAAATGAACAATCAAATGATTATGTCTGGGATGCTCTCGGACGCAGGTTCGAATCCTCGTCACGGCCCTTGTGGATTTGTTCAAGAAGCACTACCTTACCTTACAGTTACCTTGCGTTGATTTCCGGGATCAACGTCCCCGCGGCCCCGTCTTTGACCAAGCCTCTTAATTAATTGCTGGACTGGTCAACCAGTTTGTTGAACGCAACTGCTCGCAGCCTGACGTATCACAGCCTGGGTGATCAGGTATACTACTCAGCATAAGAAACACGATTTTATTCACTTGGTTTCGAACGCTACTCTCAATACCAGACGTATAAGACGTAAAACTTTCTGACCCTCATCAGCAGCAACTGCAACGTCCCAAGATCACGAGTCGGTAGAAGAGGTAGTTATCCTCCCAAACTTACACATAAAAATAACAACATACTTGAGTGAGCGATATGGAAGGAAATGCAGAATAGCCAGTGAAGACTACTCTTCACAGGCACTGTGTAAGACTACTCTTACTATGACCAGTAAGAGAACACTGTATGAACATCAGAGGTCCACGGTTGTTCAACATCCTCCCTGCAAGTTTAAGAAATATTGCCGGAACAAATGTAGAAGTCTTTTCGGAATGAAGTGCTGGACCAACCGGGCTGCGGTGGATGTGAGGGGCCTGCGGGCCGTTCCAAGCAACAGCCTGTTGATCCAAGCTCTCTCAGTTGAAGCCTGGCCCCTTGCCGGGCTTGGGGAGTAGAAGAACTCCCAGAACCCCATCAAGGTACAACGTAGCCAACAGCTCCGTCGGAATACATTTCGAAGGGAAGGAAGGTGGTGACGGCGGGGGGGCACCATCCTATGGTATGATAAAGCTGGGGCCAGCAATGTTTGACTGACTGCCCCAAAGAGGTGTCAATAAGAGTTATTTGGGCGCCTGACCGAGGAGGTGTCAATAGGAAGGTATTTGACTGCCCGGTTGAGGAGGCGAAGAGGGTCCTTCACCGGCATCGTAGAGTGCCTTGACTTTACATGTCTATAGGATCGCTGACTCATCCCGTCCCTCGCTTCTGATGATGATGCTGCTTCTGCTGCTGCTGCTGCTGCTGATGCTGCTGCTGCTGCTGCTGCTGCTGCTACTGCTGCTGCTGCTGCTGCTGATGCTGCTGCTGCTGCTGCTGCTGCTGCTACTGCTGCTGCTGCTGCTGCTGCTGCTGCTGCTACTGCTGCTGCTGCTGATGCTGATGCTGCTGCTGCTGCTGATGATGATGCTGCTGCTGCTGCTGCTGCTGCTGCTGCTGCTGCTGATGCTGATGCTGCTGCTGCTGCTGATGATGATGATGCTGCTGCTGTTGCTGCTGCTGCTGCTGCTGCTGCTGCTGCTGATGCTGCTGCTGCTGCTGCTGCTGCTGCTGCTGCTGATGCTGCTACTGCTTCAGCTGCTGTTGCTGCTGCTACTGCTTCAGCTGCTGCTGCTGCTAAAGAACTCGTGTCGACCACAAGAGGAATCAGCTTGGCTTTTGTGTAGTTCACATTGTGTTTTATAAGATTGATGCAGGATTTGCGAAAGTTCACGTTTTTGTTATGGTCAGATAGCCTAATCTTAAATTTTTGTGTTGAAAGTGAAGCCGGGATAATGTAATGCAAAGTCCTGATACTCATTGTGGGGCTCGGAGAGGGTAGTTAGTCTTGTGCTAATGTTCCTTTCCTAGACACACTGTATCTTCTTGATGATTTTGGGGCTTTAGTGTCCCCGCGGCCCGGTCCTCGACCAGGCCTCCACCCCCAGGAAGCAGCCCATGACAGCTGACTAACACCCAGGTACCTATTTACTTAATATTAATATGTACTATTGTTACTTAATATTCATAGTAACATTACTTAATGTAGTGAAGCTTATGGCTCGGAAATGTACAGTAGACCCATTTATAATGTGTATAGTTAGGCCTAGGATAGTTAGGATAGTAATTGCAGGATGTGGGTGAAGCATTTAGAAGGGCGCGATTCGAACATAGTGAAGTACAGTTCGAGAGTAATTGACGTAGTCATATGTAAAGTGTTTTTCATTCATAAACAGGGGGTTTGGCGGCTGGATTAACGTGGATTTGGCCTTTGTCAGTGAGGACCGAATGTTGATAAGGTTAATATGGTCTCTGTGATTCTTTCAGCTTTAGTAATTCTGTTGCTATCTCAAATGCTTCATTAGTTAAAACATTTTCAATTTTTATTTTTGTTTCCACAAGATATTTTTTTATTTTTTGGGTTATGACAATTGAAGGATGGAGGAGTTTACTGATCAGGGGCTAATTACTTGTTGTTACCAAAATTCGAATTGGTTTGTTAAGAGTGCGAACACGGTTTTTGGTCTCTGGCGTGGGTACCATCGTCTGTAGCGCCCTTGTTGGGGTGATGGACAGCAAGCGACACGGGTGCACGAAGGGCACGACTCTGGGCACGGTGGGCATGACTTAGGTGCACGGGCTGGTTGGTTGGTGCCCCTTGCTCCCCCACTACCCCTTCCATCCCTCCCCCACTTTCACGTATTGAGGAGTCATGTAGTCTGCATCGTCTCAGCGTTGAATGAGAGGAAGTTGCATCATATCCGTCTCTTGCTGTCCATTTGTCTGTCTCTGTCGTCTGCCGGTTGGGACTTCTCCGCCTGGTTGTCGTGTCTGCCAAAGCCTGACCTTGACCTGACCCCAAAATTGACCCTGCCCTGCCCTGGCAGGCGCAAACCACACAGAAATAACGTGGACCAGTGAAGAGGGAAGCTTGGAAAAGGCATTTGAGGCATTTGGGAGGCGTGGGAGAGGTGGGGAGTGCAATTTGTGGTGCCAGCGCCGGCCGGACACTGCTTTCCTGCTGGCACCAATTGGCAGGGTCCGAAACATGGCACCGGACCGTCCAGACCCACGTGGGTCTTCATCTCCCATTTGCATCCCATCTCCCGGATCCACATTGAATAAGTTTGAACCCTTCGGAGGTGTATTCTGGCCGAACTGCTCCCTTTTTTATTTACTTTCAAAGTCGCGTGCGCGCAGTCAATCCCCAAAATGGACTTCCTGGGGAGTTTTTTCCTGCGCTTCATCTGGTATAAAAGACGAGAAAGTTTGTGAATCCTGGAGGTTTCTAATTTGCCGTCCCAAACAAAGTTTTCTTTGATGGTAAAAACTGTCGAGGAAAGATGCTCTTCTGTTGGTATTGAGGGGAGTCGACGCCGCCGCCAACATCCACTGACTCACTCACTCACTCACTCACTCACTCACTCACTCACTCACTCACTCACTCACTCACTCACTCACTCACTCACTCACTCACTCACTCACTCACTCACTCACTCACTCACTCACTCACACACGTGCTAGTCTTTATATACGTAAATGCCGTGAATGAGAAAGCTAAAATATGTCAAGTGTTTGCATACGATGCAAAGTTAATGAGGGAAGTCATAACACGAGGATAGTAATAATGTGCAGGACGCCCTGGGCAGCCTTCAGGGATGGTCGGAGAAATGGTTGTTAGACTACTATTAGACATTAGAGAAATGGCTTAGACTATAATTAGACTAGACCAACCCTAACTCCACCTGAGAGACACTCCCTCCCCCCAACTCCACCTGAGAGACACCCCCTCCCCCCAACTCCACCTGAGAGAAACTCCCTCCCCCCAACTCCACCTGAGAGAAACTCCCTCCCCCCAACTCCACCTGAGAGAAACTCCCTCCCCCCAACTCCACCTGAGAGAAACTCCCTCCCCCCAACTCCACCTGAGAGAAACTCCCTCCCCCCAACTCCACCTGAGAGACACTCCCTCCCCCCAACTCCACCTGAGAGAAACTCCCTCCCCCCAACTCCACCTGAGAGACACTCCCTCCCCCCAACTCCACCTGAGAGACACTCCCTCCCCAATTCCACATCTTCGATATGACAACTATGTTTACAATGGGCAATACTCTTAAGGTATTATCCGAATTGGTGGCTTGAACGTTGACTGTTCCACCCACCTCCCTCCCACACACACACACATTCCCATACCTTTGTGTCTAGGGACGACATTCTCCCCCCTGCGGCTACCAGCTTGGTGTGGAGCCTTGTAATGCCCAGGGGATGGGCACTTAAAGGGGGTTATACAAGAGAGGTGATGGGTATGGAGACTTGAGATTCCACGTGTGAATCTCCGTAAGCGTGCATGAACCCAGACCTTTGCACGACTCTGGAGGAGTCGTGCAAAGGTTGTTTATCTGAGCGTGTTAGGATGGCAGGGTCCTGCTGTTCTCTAGCTGGCTGTGTTAGGATGGCAGGCTCCTGCTGTTCTCTAGCTGGCTGTGTTAGGATGGCAGGCTCCTGCTGTTCTCTAGCTGGCTGTGTTAGGATGACAGGCTCCTGCTGTTCTCTAGCTGGCTGTGTTAGGATGGCAGGCTCCTGCTGTTCTCTAGCTGGCTGTGTTAGGATGGCAGGCTCCTGCTGTTCTCTAGCTGGCTGTGTTAGGATGGCAGGCTCCTGCTGTTCTCTAGCTGGCTGTGTTAGGATGACAGGCTCCTGCTGTCCTCTAGCTGGCTGTGTTAGGATGGCAGGCTCCTGCTGTTCTCTAGCTGGCTGTGTTAGGATGGCAGGCTCCTGCTGTTCTCTAGCTGGCTGTGTTAGGATGGCAGGCTCCTGCTGTTCTCTAGCCGGCTGTGTTAGGATGACAGGCTCCTGCTGTTCTCTAGCTGGCTGTGTTAGGATGGCAGGCTCCTGCTGTTCTCTAGCTGGCTGTGTTAGGATGGCAGGCTCCTGCTGTTCTCTAGCCGGCTGTGTTAGGATGACAGGCTCCTGCTGTTCTCTAGCTGGCTGTGTTAGGATGGCAGGCTCCTGCTGTTCTCTAGCTGGCTGTGTTAGGATGGCAGGCTCCTGCTGTTCTCTAGCCGGCTGTGTTAGGATGGCAGGCTCCTGCTGTTCTCTAGCTGGCTGTGTTAGGATGGCAGGCTCCTGCTGTTCTCTAGCTGGCTGTGTTAGGATGACAGGCGCCTGCTGTTCTCTAGCTGGCTGTGTTAGGCTGCCAGGCGCCTGCTGTTCTCTAGCCGACTGTGTTAGGCTGCCAGGCGCCTGCTCCTTGCTAGCTGTATACAGGTCAGCCAATATAAATATACCATTAGGCGAGCGTGGCAGCCAAACATACGGAGGCGCTGCGCAAGCACACACCGCAAGCACACCACACCCTACACACACAAACACACACCACCGGGAGGTCCTTCGCCAAGCTTATCATAATTATTCTCAGCTGGGTCGTGTGTGTGTGTGTAAAAGCGCGCGCGCGCGCCCGTGTATATACACACACACACTCACACACACACACACACATGTGTACGCGAATGTAAACAGTCGTGTGTATTAGTGCGGGTGCATGTGTGAGTGTGCGTGCGCGTACGCGGACTTTTGAAATTTTCCTGTAGGATCGAGCTCGAACCAGTGCCTCCTTCCCGCCAAACACACACCGAAACTACGACGTTGGTACAACGTTCGAACAAGTTTTAACACCACCTAACCAGTTATAACAACCAATATAGCAAGTTGAAACAACGTTCTAATACGTCATAAACACGTTAAGCCAAGCTTTAACAACTTTATTACAAGTTGTAACAAGCGCAAAATAGAGACAGTTACGGTGTGTGTTTCCAGGGTAGCCCACACGTCTCTATCGCAACAACTTCTGAAATATTGGCCTACTATCTATCCGTTTAGATGCTTCCATTTCCCTGCCACACTAAAGTAATGTTCTTGACGGCCCGCCAACCACTCGGTACTTCTCATGTGTGGATTACCAACGCCACATATATTACGTCTGCTTAATTATGCAGCAGATTATGTGGTTGATTATGGGGTAAAGTGGTATAGTGTATTTATTAGTGATTAAGAGGAAGTGAGGTGTAGCCCCGTTGTGCCCAGTCTATTAGCCTTGTTGTTCCCGATGAGTTATTACGGGCTCACCATAGCCCGTGCTACATGGACACTTCGTCCTGAGCAGCTAAATCTTTAACAACAACAATGATGAGTTACAATTAAACTGTTGACCAGACCACACACTAGAAGGTGAAGGGACGACGACGTTTCGGTCCGTCCTGGACCATTCTCAAGTCGATTGTCCACTTGAGAATGGTCCAGGACGGACCGAAACGTCGCCGTCCCTTCACTTTCTAGTGTGTGGTGTGGTCAACATACTTCAGCCACGTTAGTGTGACTCATCGCCTGCTTACAATTAAACTATTGTGGCGTTCGAATTGTGTGTTGAATCTGGCATTAAAGTTGTGGCTGGAGGTGTCATCCGCGACTGAGTGGAGTTCCCTCAGCCTAAACTGAGGTGTGTAACAACTTATTATTCCTTGCCCACCGTTTACCGCATTTGTTCTCGATTTCCAGTTCCGCTGTTTCCTTCCTTTCTGAACTATCTCCTCTCATTCCTTGTGCCTTCTCTACTCCTCTTGTTACCACGTCCTATCCTCGTTACTCTCTCCTCCTGTTTCCTCCTCACCGTCCATGTGTATTGTCTCCTCCCTCTCTCTTTCTCTCTCTCCCTCCGTCGCCACCCCATCCTCCGCCCCTCGGGCAGTGAGAGTAGCCACCGCTACGAACTCGGCGTTAATCAATGCACAGGACTAGTGCCTTAATTACTGGCAGTCAGCGCTGAGGTAACCCGAAGCTGCCACTAATGTTTCTCTTACCTTGTGACACGCCCCTCCAACCTCCCCCTTCTCTCTCTCTCTCTCTCTCTCTCTCTCTCTCTCTCTCTCTCTCTCTCTCTCTCTCTCTCTCTCTCTCTCTCTCTGTCTCTCTCTCTCTGTCTCTGTCTCTCTCTCCTCTCTCTCTCTGTCTCTCTCTCTCTGTCTCTCTCTCTCTCTCTCTCTCTCTCTCTCTCTCTCTCTCTCTCTCTCTCTCTCTCTCTCTCTCTCTTTCTCTCTCTCTTTCTCTCTTTCTCTCTCTCTTTCTCTCTCTCTCTCTCTCTCTCTCTCTCTCTCTCTCTCTCTCTCTCTCTCTCTCTGTCTGTCTGTCTGTCTCTCTCTCTCTCTCTCTCTCTCTCTCTCTCTCTCTCTCTCTCTCTCTCTCTCTCTCTCTCTCTCTCTCTCTCTCTCTCTCTCTCTCTCTCTCTCTCTCTCTCTCTCTCTCTCTCTCTCTCTCTCTCTCTCTCTCTCTCTCTCTCTCTCCCTCTCCCCCTCCCTCCCTCCCTCCCTCTCCCTCCCTCCCTCTCCCTCCCTCCCTCTCCCTCCCTCCCTCCCTCTCCCTCCCTCTCCCTCCCTCCCTCTCCCTCCCTCCCTCCCTCTCCCTCCCTCTCCCTCCCTCTCCCCCCCCCTTCCCTCTCTCTCTCTCTCATCTTCCCCCCTCTTCCTTACCCCGAGGTTGGTAATGAAACTTTTTGTTGTGTAAACCGTTTGGCGTAATGAAACGTTTCGTGGGGGAGAGAAGAGCCTTTATATTGAAATGTTTTGTGGTGTCGTGAATGGTTTTGAAGGTTTCACAATGTTTTGGAGCCTTGCAATGTTTTTTAGTGGTGAATCTTTCCTGTTGTTGTTGTTGTAGTGGTTGTGGGATGGTTGTAGTGGTCGTGAGATAGTTGTGGTGATGACTCCAGGTAGTGATGAGTGTGGTGAGGTAGTGACTCACTGGTGGGGTGAGTAACACTCATCATGGGAGCGGCCTCAACAGGAAGGCCAAGACACGTAATAGACTCCTGCCGCGTTTCCTCTGATGAGTTTTTTTTCATGTTATGTTTCTGGTGTTTTAAAGTCGATGGGAGTTCTTCCTTCCGCGGCTTCAACAGGTAATCCAGTCCGCAGGTTTAGCACTATTTGAGGCAAATAATACTTCTTGAGGTTATCTTGAGATGATTTCGGGGCTTTAGTGTCCCCGCGGCCCGGTCCTCGACCAAGCCTCCACCCCCAGGAAGCAGCCCGTGACAGCTTACTAACACCCAGGTACCTATTTTACTGCTAGGTAACAGGGGCATTCAGGGTGAAAGAAACTTTGCCCATTTGTTTCTGCCTCGTGCGGGAATCGAACCCGCGCCACAGAATTACGAGTCCTGCGCGCTATCCACCAGGCTACGAGGCCCCTTTCTGCCTCTGCCCGACTACTTCCTGTGGACTGTTCTATATACTTTTATGTTGAGAACTTTTATGGCTTTTGGACGCTCCTTGTGTAGCATTTACAAGTGATTAATCCTTGAATACATTTTCTATCATTTTCACGATTTTAAATGCTTAAAAGATTTTGATAAAACACCTCCATCGGGCTGTAATTCATACGTCAGAGTGCAATTAGCGGGGTTTAACAGCCTGGTTGGTCAGACCATCAACCATTAGGGGGCCTGGTCAGAGACCGGGGTCGTGGGGATATTGATCCTCGAAACCTCAATGTATCCTCAAAGTCGAAGGTGTGATGGTCAAAGTTAAGCCATGATGGCGCTAGTTCAGTCACCTTTTTGTGTTGCTTTGAGCTTTTTGTGTCTTTTTATGCTTTGTGGGAGCTCCTGCGTAGAGTAGGGACGTCACACACGCGGTGACGTCCCTACTCGTCAGTAGGGACGTCCTACCGGTGACGTCCCTACTCGTCAGTAGGGACGTCCTACCGGTGACGTCCCTACTCGTCAGTAGGGACGTCCTACCGGTGACGTCCCTACTCGTCAGTAGGGACGTCCTACCGGTGACGTCCCTACTCGTCAGTAGGGACGTCCTACCGGTGACGTCCCTACTCGTCAGTAGGGACGTCCTACCGGTGACGTCCCTACTCGTCAGTAGGGACGTCATACCGGTGACGTCCCTACTCGTCAGTAGGGACGTCATACCGGTGATGCCCGACTTTCATACCTCTCACTGTATTTCCCATTTCTAAACTTCCCTTCACCTACGTCTTCCTTCCTCTTTACTCCCGAAAAATACAAAAATAAACACACGTGGAGTCTCATGAATGACCTGATGAGTGTGTGACTCACCAGTATGCTGGCTACGACTATCAGTGTGGGGAGAGTGAGTGAGTGAGTGAGTGAGTGAGTGAGTGAGTGAGTGAGTGAGTGAGTGAGTGAGTGAGTGAGTGAGGGTGTTGTGCCTGACGTGACATTTGTGAGGGAGGCGGTGTGATCCAATATGGAGGAGTATGGCTGCCAGCAGAGTCCTCTCATCTCCGCTCCTCTCACTCACCGGGCTCTTGTTCTCCTCTTTCTTCTCTTCCCTTGTGTTCATTATTCTATATTTTCGCGTTGGTTTCGCCTATCGTCTATGCTTTGATTAATTCATTTTCTCTATTTACCATATCCGTTTATATGACTATTACACATTTGTGTTTTATTTTGTCTCTTTCATAGTTTTCCCTTATTTGTAATTTTCTTGTTAAATTTCTTTAAATTTAAATTAAAAATTTAAACTTAAATTTAAACTTTAAATTTTAAACTTTAAATTTTAAACTTAAATTTAAATTTTAAACTTTAAAATTTAAATTTTTAACTTAAAATTTAACCTTTAAATTTAAATTTAAACTTTAAATTTTCTTGTTAAATTTTTAAAGCATGCTGTTTATTTCTCTGCCATATACCTCCTCTCACTTAAGAACATAAGAGTAAAGGAAATTATAGCAAGCCTATTGACCCAAATGAGGCAGCTCCTGTTTATACCTTCCTTAACTCATTTATATAAATGTCTAACCTGCTATTGAAACAATCAAGCGGTCCCACATACATTACGTTGCCAGGTAATAAGTCGTCAAACCTGTTTTCAAGCCGTTGACCGGGGTAGGGTCGGCCATATCCTGGTACCTGCAGTTACTTTTCACAGTGCTTTGTCATTTCTGGACAGCATTGACGTTGAAGGTCTAGTGCAGAATGCTGCCCATCATAGTTCCTTTGCCATTACACATAAGGGGCATAACTGGCCGACCCCTCACAGTGTTCAAGAGAGAACTGGATAAGCACCTCCAAAGGATACCTGATCAACCAGGCTGTGACTCATACGTCAGGCTGCGAGCAGCCGCGTCTAACAGCCTGGTTGATCAGTCCAGCAACCAGGAGGCCTGGTCGACGACCGGGCCGCGGGGACACTAAGCCCCGGAAGCACCTCAAGGTAACCTCAAGGTAAGGTAGCCACGGTACACCACCACAGAACAAGAGCGTGGGTTGTAATATATCTACTCTAGAATGATAGATGGCTACATAAAATGAACAAATCCACAAGGGCCGTGACGAGGATTCGAACCTGCGTCCGGGAGCATCCCAGGCACTGCCTTAATCGACTGAGCTACGACAGGGTAAAATGTGTGATCTCTGTGTGTAAAGTTCTATATAATTCTGGTAAATAATGTCGTTGTTGGGGACAGGATGCCGGCGCGCATAGGTTTATTAGGGTCTATCGGGATACTTCTCTCTCAGGTTCCCCCCCCCCCCCTAGATCAACTACAGACCTTCCCCAGGATGCAACCCACAACAGCTGCCTAACTCCTGGGTAACTATTTACTGCTAAGTGAACAGTGGCATCAGGGTGAAGGGGAATTTACCCAACCATTTTTTGTCCCGTCCGGGGATCGAACCCGGGATTCTCAATTGCGAGTCATGAACGTAGACC
The DNA here is from genome assembly GCF_040958095.1 of Procambarus clarkii. NCBI lineage: Eukaryota > Metazoa > Arthropoda > Malacostraca > Decapoda > Cambaridae > Procambarus > Procambarus clarkii. Next base: position 41,589,510 of record NC_091183.1, on the reverse strand, counting down.
AATTACCTTACAGTCAGCATAGTGTGGGATCCCTAAGCCTGTTATCTCGTCCTGCCACTCCTTTCAAAATGCGACCTTTTAAGTGAGTGGAGAGAGTTGTTGTTGTTGTTGTTATAGATTCAGCTACTCGGAACAGGTTCCAAGTAGCACGGGCTATGGTGAGCCCGTAGTGGACTTACCTGGCACGGGAGTGGTGCCGTCTCTCCCGGGAGTGGAAAGATTGTTGCTACTGAATTCATACTTTCCCCTTCCACCGGCTTTCCCCTTCCAGCTGGGAGGGGTGGAAGGGGGCGGCTCTCAGCAGGATGGGGACGCAGACCGGAAGTTTCCCCTCAGTCTCCAGACTTTGCCCTCATTTCCCTGGCGCCTCTTCTAGTCCCATTTCTTCCCCCCTCTCTTACCCTTTGACCTCGTTTGGATGTCGGCACGCGACCCCCGGAGCTTTGTGTTGGCGTGTGTGTGTGTGTGTGCCTCGCCCTCTCCCTCTCCCCCACCTGGACGTGACTTGGAGAGGTGTTATGGTATTCTGGGCTCACACTCCTGCCCAAGCACACCTCACGCACCCAAACGCCCCCCTCCTCCCCCCACACACACCCAAACGCCCCCTCCCCCTACGCACCCAAACACACCCCACGCACCCAAGCATACATACCTCACACACACACACAGGTATATGCTTCTCTACTTTTTTTTTTTTTTTTTTTTTTTTTTTTTTTTTTTTTTTTTTTGAGATATATACAAGAGTTGTTACATTCATGTAGAGCCACTAGTACGCGTAGCGTTTCGGGCAGGTCCCTGGAATACGATCCCCGCCGCGAAGAATCGTTTTTTCATCCAAGTACACATTTTACTGTTGCGTTAAACAGAGGCTACAGTTAAGGAATTGCGCCCAGTAAATCCTCCCCGGCCAGGATACGAACCCATGACATAGCGCTCTCTCTGCACTTCTCTTTCCTCTCCCTCCTCTATATCCGTCCTTCGCTGCCCTTTGTAACTCTATGCAGAAGAGGAATTGAGGCAGGTTAAATATAAACAGAAGATTAAGGGTGAGTAAATGCCGAAAAACGTGTAGAAATAGGAAAGGTAAATGCCTCAAGGGGAGAGAGAGAGAGAGAGAGAAAGAGAGAGAGAGAGAGAGAGAGAGAGAGAGAGAGAGAGAATGAGAGAATGAGAGAGAGAGAATGAGAGAATGAGAGAATGAGAGAGAGAGAGAGAGAGAGAGAGAGAGAGAGAGAGAGAGAGAGAGAGAGAGAGAGAGAGAATGAGAGAATGAGAGAATGAGAGAATGAGAGAATGAGAGAATGAGAGAGAGAGAGAGAGAGAGAGAGAGAGAGAGAGAGAGAGAGAGAGAGAGAGAGAGAGCGCAAACAGGTAAAAGTGTAAAAGTGTACAAGATGGTGCCAAGAGGAGTGTTCCCTGGATAATGTGTCCACCCTTATTACTCCTGCCTAGGGTGCTAGTGCCGCCTCCGAGGTGGCACCCACCCTTCCAAGCCTCGTAAGGTGTGAGACGCTCCTCTTAAGCCAACTCCTAATGCTCTTAAGATGTTCTTTGGTGATGTTGTGGGGCAGGTGGGCGGATCTAAGGGAGAAACGAGAAACAATGGGCAGAGTTTCTTTCACCCTGATGCCCCTGTTACCTAGCAGTAAATAGGTACCTGGAAGTTAGTCAGCTGTCACGGGCTGCTTCCTGGGGGGTGGAGGCCTGGCCGAGGACCGGGCCGCGGGGACGCTAAGCCCCGAAATCATCTCAAGATAACCTCAAGGAGTGTTCAGTAACTGGCCACACTGATGTCTACCAGATCTCTGTCCCCGTCCGGGGAGGAGATAAGACAATGCTTTTATACTGGTTAACATTGTATAGCCACAGCTGTGGTGGAACTCTAACATACTGTTTATTTACACCTTCCGAGTCACGCCTGGACGTGGCCAGGTAGAAGAACGAGAGCAGAAGAAAGAAAGAAAGCTCTTACACTGTTGAAGCTGTCAGCTCTTATACTGTCTTGATGCCGTCAGCTCTTATACTGTCTTGATGCCGTCAGCTCTTATACTGTCTTGATGCCGTCAGCTCTTATACTGTCTTGATGCCGTCAGCTCTTATACTGTCTTGATGCCGTCAGCTCTTATACTGTCTTGATGCTGTCAGCTCTTACACTGTCTTGATGCCGTCAGCTCTTATACTGTCTTGATGCCGTCAGCTCTTACACTGTCTTGATGCCGTCAGCTCTTATACTGTCTTGATGCCGTCAGCTCTTATACTGTCTTGATGCCGTCAGCTCTTATACTGTCTTGATGCTGTCAGCTCTTACACTGTCTTGATGCCGTCAGCTCTTATACTGTCTTGATGCCGTCAGCTCTTACACTGTCTTGATGCCGTCAGCTCTTACACTGTCTTGATGCCGTCAGCTCTTACACTGTTGAAGCTGTCAGCTCTTATACTGTCTTGATGCCGTCAGCTCTTATACTGTCTTGATGCCGTCAGCTCTTATACTGTCTTGATGCCGTCAGCTCTTATACTGTCTTGATGCCGTCAGCTCTTACACTGCCGAGGCAGTCAGCTCTTATACTGTCTTGATGCCGTCAGCTCTTATACTGTCTTGATGCCGTCAGCTCTTATACTGTCTTGATGCCGTCAGCTCTTACACTGTCGAGGCAGTCAGCTCTTATACTGTCTTGATGCTGTCAGCTCTTACACTGTCGAGGCAGTCAGCTCTTATACTGTCTTGATGCTGTCAGCTCTTACACTGTGTCGAGGCCGTCAGCCGTGTTGCTTGTGGTGTTAATAGTGTAACCAGATATAAGCCAGTGCATCAAGAGCGGCGTGGAATATACAAGGTCTTGATCAGGCGGAAAGGAGCCACGAAGGTAAGATAACCAAGGCTCTTGGTTATCTTAAAGTAAAGATGGTAAGAATATCTTGATAGTAGGGGGACCATCGGATTATTTATAAGGAGAGGACAAATTGTGCTAAGAATAGGATGAGAAAGATGCTGACCCCACTCTCCAGGAGCGGGAGTTTGGGGGCACTGTATTATAGAATAGATTCAAATTCCCCAGGAAGCTGTACAGGGAAGGAACACGACCACTTGGCCTGGGGTCAGATTCACGAAGCAGTTACGCAAGCACTTACGAACCTGTACATCTTTTCTCAATCTTTGGCGGCTTTGTTTGCAATTATTTAACAGTTAATGAACTCCGAAGCACCAGGAGGCTGTTTATAACAATATCAACAGTTGATTAGCAAGTTTTCCATGCTGGTAAACTGTTTAATAAATGTAACCAAAGCCGTCAAAGATTGAAGAAAGATGTACACGTTCGTAAGTGCTTGCGTAAGTGCTTTCGTGAATCTGGCCCAGGTCTGTAGAAGGACGGCCTTGCCTCAAGCAGGGGATCGAGACGTCCGATTCCCAATGTTACAAGTGAATGGGCGCTATTTCTTACCTCTGGTCTCGTATCCCCTCCAAGTCCTGTACAGTAATAGATTCTAGATAGAGTAATAGATACAGTAATAGAATAGATTACAGTAATAATAGATAAGCTTATTCTCCTGAAAAGGAGGACTAAGTTAATCCCTGGAATTTGGAACCAAGAAAACTAAATTTTCACCAAATATAGACTTAAGCGAGAATGTGATTATGTGACAATTATGTGAAGGAAAGAGGCAGTGTTCTGAGCATATCAACACAAGATAAAACAAAAGATTCGCGATTTAATGTCAATAATTAGAAGTTAAATTGGCAAAACAATGGTTCGGAAATGTGTTTTCAGGTCTACGGAGCAAGTTATTAAGTAATATTGAAGGACTCTCATTTTGAGAGTTTCAAGACGAGATTCTAGTCGCCATAGAGAAGAGTGAGAGTGGTTGGACATGAATAAGAGCTCACACACAGAGATCACAATAACGTGATGCATCAAATGAACAAATCCACAAGGGCCGTGACGAGGATTCGAACCTGTCGTAGCTCAGTCGATTAAGGCAGTGTCTGGGATGCTCCCGGACGCAGGTTCGAATTCTCGTCACGGCCCTTGTGGATTTGTTCATGAATAAGAGCTGCCTCATATGGGGGCGTGAACTCTTGAGTGAAACACAGGAACCGGCCGCATCCTGTATGCAGCTGTCCCCCTGGTGTTGTGTTCTCTCCCTACCTACCTAACCCCTCCATATCCTTCCCCTCACTCTGTGTGCACACCTTCCCCTCTCTCCACACCCTCCATACACCCTACTCATTATCCCAGCACCACACCCATCCCTTCAGAACTACATCCTACCCTACACGTCAGGCTGCGAGCAGCCGCGTCCAACAGCCCGGTTGATCAGTCCAGTAACCAGGAGGCCTGGTCGACGACCGGGCCGCGGGGACGCTAAGCCCCGGAAGTACCTCAAGGTAAGGTACCTCCCTTCCCCCTCCCTATTCCTATAGCGCCACAACCACACCACTATTCCTATCCCATTTATTGGGATAGGAATAGGGCCATTTATAGGGCCACACCCCAGTACTCCACTACCCTCCCGCGCCACACCCACACTACTACTTCCCCCACCCCCCCCCCCCCCCGCGCCACACCCCACTCCCCCCCGCGCCACACCCCACTCCCCCCCGCGCCACACCCCACTC
>NC_091183.1:41528907-41584395 GCF_040958095.1 Procambarus clarkii | reverse complement strand
ATGGTAGGGTGCCAGGTGAGGGGGTCCCAGGTGTAGGGGTGCCAGGTGTAGGGTGCCAGGTGTAGGGTGCCAGGTGAGGGGGTCCCAGGTGTAGGGGTACCAGGTGTAGGGTGCCAGGTGTAGGGTGCCAGGTGAGGGGGTCCCAGGTGTAGGGGTACCAGGTGTAGGGTGCCAGGTGTAGGGTGCCAGGTGTAGGGTGCCAGGTGTGGGGTGCCAGGTGAGGATCGCGATGCACGGGTGGCGGAGACATAACGCGTGTTTGTCAACACTAACATGCTACACCCAAACACCTCCGCCTCACTGTTATTTCGGCCTCCTCGTCGCCGTCAGTGTCGCCGCTTATCGTCGTCGACACGACTTCAATTTGTCGTGCCGGGATGTTGGGGGTGGTGAGGGGGGGGGGGGATGATTGTCGGGGATTGGTGGTAGTGGTGTTAGGGAGTGGGGTAAGGGTGGTGGTCGTGGTGGTGTCAGATGGGGTAGGGGTGTTAGGGAGTACTTACCTGCTTGCCTATCAGTACTTACGTATTACTGTCTATGGCGAGTCAGCCCTGGTGCTTTACAGCAGCCCGTCCTCCAAAAATGGGGTGGTAAATGTAAGAAGACAAATAAGTGCAATTATGTACTATTCATAGCAGTTAGGAATTGTACTTATTTTCACTTAGTATTAAATCGTACTGTCAAATATATTGTGAATATTTGAGTTTACCTGAAAAACTGGATAGAAAACCACAACCTCACCTAACCGTCTTAGTTTTTGAAGATAATAATTGTATTGCTTCTTAATTACAATTAGTACTTAACCTATAGCTATATTAATATTACAGTTTTATAAAACTAATAAAACAAAACAAAAATATATCAATAAATTGTAAAGAAATTCAGGATATTTTAAAATTTTGTATAAAATCTATATTGTTTAATAAACCTGAAAAAGAAATTCCTGATATTTAAAACTTGTGTATATCATAGTGTAATTGAAAATATCATCCTAAAATTCTGAGTGTCTTAACAGAAAACGAGGAGAATTAAATCGGGGGAGGGAGTTTGGTAAATGTAACAGCCCCATAAGTGTAATTATACAACCCGTTCTCGCAAATTTAATAAGTCAATATTGACTTATTAAATATGTGCATAGGTGACATACTTAACATAATAGTTTCCCTTGAAAAGCTTCATAGAAAACACCGACCTTACCTAACCTACTTAGTATATTAAGATAAGCATCTTATTGCTTCGTAATTACAATTATTACCTAACCTATACCTATAATAGGTTAAGTAACAATTGTAATTACGAAGCTATAAGATGCTTATTTTAACATACTAAGTAGGTTAGGTAAGGTCGGTGTTTTCTATGAAGCTTTTCAAGGGAAACTATTATGTTTAGTATGTCACCTATGCACGCAACTAATAAGTCAATATTGACTTATTAAATTTGCGAGAACGGGTTGAATTATACACTGTTTATGATAGTAAGAAAGTGTACTTATTACACTTAGTGTTAAATCATACTGTCAATTCGGAGGATGGGTTGTTTACAGACTGGTGCGCCGGCACCAGTCTTGTTGTAAACCTGTGCTTTTTCATTTTTGGTGTTATGCTTCACATGGTGTTGATTCCCAGCCGGTGTTGGCACCAGTCATGGTGTTGATTCCCAGCCGGTGTTGGCACCAGTCATGGTGTTGATTCCCAGCCGATGTTGGCACCAGTCATGGTGTTGATTCCCAGCCGGTGTTGCATATTCCAAATTTGTGTAGATTGCACAAGAATCTGTTGTGCAATCCTAAATCAAGTCTTGAAGAAGTGCGGATTTAGTTTTCTAAACACAGCATATGGGGGTTCCATATGCCGCCGATGGTATCCTGTTCATGTGTGCCTCCGATTGATTGATTGATAAAGATTAAGCCATTCAAGAGGTGGTACGGGCATGAATAGCCCGTAAGTGGTGGCCCTTTTGAGCCATTACCAGTATCAAGAGATGATACTGGAGATCTGTGGAGGTGCGACTGCACCCTGCGTGACGGGAGATGTTTCCCCCGTGTGTGCCTCCAGTGTTAGTGTTGGAGTTATATCCACTCCCATATCTCTTTCTCTTTCCGATAATTGCTATATAGCCAGTACGACTATATAGCAATTAGAAACCATCGGGATAAAGATTTGGGATGGGACGGGGGGAAGTGAATGGTACCCAACTACTTGGACGGTCGGGGGATTGAACGCCGACCTGCATGAAAGTTTATGTGGGCGACACCAATCTTGTCATGCCGGTGACGTCATTGTTGAAATTGAAATTCTTACGTTAAATATAGATCACTCATTTTGGAGCTAAATAATAGGAATATGATAATTCGCCGCCCGTTCCGGCAAGCCCGCTCGATTTTTTATCCAATTACTTATTCAACAATTTATCTGATAAATTTATTTTCGGGTACTGGTTCGGTCACTGCTAGGGATGCTGTGCCCATCTCGGGCACTGCCAGGGATGCTGTGCCCATCTCGGGCACTGCCAGGGATGCTGTGTCCATCTCGGGCACTGCCAGGGATGCTGTGTCCATCTCGGGCACTGCCAGGGATGCTGTGTCAATCTCGGGCACTGCCCGGGATGCTGTGCCCATCTCCATCACTGCTAGGGATGCTGAGTCCATCTCGGTCACTGCCAAGGGTGCTGTACCCATCTCGGTCACTGCCAGGGATGCTGAGCCCATCTCCATCACTGCCAGGGATGCTGAGCCCATCTCCATCACTGCCAGGGATGCTGAGCCCATCTCCATCACTGCCAGGGATGCTGAGCCCATCTCCATCACTGCCAGGGATGCTGAGCCCATCTCCATCACTGCCAGGGATGCTGAGCCCATCTCCATCACTGCCAGGGATGCTGAGCCCATCTCCATCACTGCCAGGGATGCTGAGCCCATCTCCATCACTGCCAGGGATGCTGCGACCGCATTTAATGTCTTGGGAAATATCCAAATTTTTTTCTGTTGTATCTGTTAGTGTAAATTTGGTGTCGTGTGTAGTACACACCTGCGATTCTTGCTCCGATTAAATATTCATTAATTTGGTCAAATACGGCGGTGATGTGATGGCCGGGGGAGATATGCGCCACCATCCGTCCCCCTGATTGATGACCGCTAAGTCACTCTCTAAATTATTCCCCCAGAGTGCTGTTAGTGCTTCAGTATTTTCCCCTCCTCCTTACGGTTTGTAACTGATAAGAGACGAATGAGGTTTTTCTCCTTTGAGCGTTTGTTTGTGGGTTTGAGTGCAAGTACGGGGCGTCGAGGGGAGGGAATTCAGCGGTTAATTAAAGAGCGGACTCGATCACCGCGTTCCGCAATCTTAATGGATCGTTTGGTGTCAGTTATGTCTGGACAACCACGGGCTCTCCGTGTCACAGTCCTCCGGTAAATTTACCACCGTTTTTTGGACTATTCAGGTCCCTGGCCACGACGCCGTCGGTGGCCAGGGACGGTTCTTCGCAACGACCATTGACCCGGCACTGGTGTGACCTCACTAACGACTGTTGAACTGTCTAGACCCCGTCACTACCACTACTATAGTTAGGGCTTCTCCTGGGCCTATAGTTAGGGCTTCTCCTGGCCCTATAGTTACGGCTTCTCCTGGGCCTATAGTTAGGGCTTCTCCTGGGCCTATAGTTAGGGCTTCTCCTGGCCCTATAGTTAGGGCTTCTCCTGGGCCTATAGTTAGGGCTTCTCCTGGGCCTATAGTTAGGGCTTCTCCTGGGCCTATAGTTAGGGCTTCTCCTGGCCCTATAGTTAGGGCTTCTCCTGGCCCTATAATTAGGGCTTCTCCTGGGCCTATAGTTAGGGCCTCCAGTGGCTTGCAATAACTGGGTAGACGTTAATGACCTGAAGAGATTTATTCCTAAGACAATACACTAATGCTGAGTAAACATTGGCTTTCGTTAGCCGAGAGCTGGGTAGGTGAGGGAGCTCTCTCTGGCTGGGGCTGGGGGAGGGGTTGAGCTTTGGTTGCAAACTTGAGGTGCATTGCTGCCACCGGAGACTTGCCATGCCTGGAGTATGGTAGGCACTTGTATGGCACCCTCCACAGGGGCGGCATGGGGGAGTATGGCACCCTCCACAGAGGCAGGATGGGGAAGTATGGAATCCTCTATTCAGGCAAGATGAAGGTAAGCCACCTACCATAAGGTCCGGATGGCCATATGGAACACACCATAGGGTCCAGATGAAGGTATAGAACTCAAACAATGGAATGCGAAACATCCCATCTAGAACGACGTTTTTTCGTGGTTCGAATGTTGTAATAACGTTAAAAATCAACGGGAGCTCTTAGGTGACTCGAATCCGCGACCAACGGATTGACAGCCACAACCTGCCACAACCAGGGAGCCGGTCGGCCGAGCGGACAGCACGCTGGACTTGTGATCCTGTGGTCCTGGGTTCGATCCCAGGCGCCGGCGAGAAACAATGGGCAGAGTTTCTTTAACCCTATGCCCCTGTTACCTAGCAGTAAAATAGGTACCTGGGTGTTAGTCAGCTGTCACGGGCTGCTTCCTGGGGGTGGAGGCCTGGTCGAGGACCAGGCCGCGGGGACACTAAAGCCCCGAAATCATCTCAAGATAACCTCAAGATAACCTCTACCACTGGACCACCGTGACCTGTGCGGCTGGCATTAATTTCTCTCTGCGTAACGTTAAAAATGGTGTGAGTGAGAAGTAGAGGGGAAATTAAAAAAATAAAGAAGGCTGGAAGATTATCCACAACGTGAAGAGGGTAAGAGACATGATGTGATAAGTTATACACTAGTTTTGTTTATACTTTTGTGAGAAGTGTTTATGTACCTCGGGCTCTCTGGTGTGCTGGTAGACCAGGACTATCCTCGATGGTGTGGTAGGTGTGTTGGTTGGTAGACCAGGACTATCCTCGATGGTGTGGTAGGTGTTGGCTGGTAGACCAGGACTATCCTCGATGGTGGGTAGGTGTGTTGGCTGGTAGACCAGGACTATCCTCGATGGTGTGGTAGGTGTGTTGGCTGGTAGACCAGGACTATCCTCGATAGTGTGGTAGGTGTGTTGGCTGGTAGACCAGGACTATCCTCGATGGTGGGTAGGCATGTTGGCTGGTAGACCAGGACTATCCTCGATGGTGGGGTAGGTGTGTTGGTTGGTAGACCAGGACTATCCTTGATGGTGGGGTAGACATGTTGGCTGGTAGACCAGGACTATCCTCGATGGTGGGTAGGTGTGTTGGTTGGTAGACCAGGACTACCCTCGATGGTGTGGTAGGTGTTGGCTGGTAGACCAGGACTATCCTCGATGGTGTGGTAGGTGTGTTGGCTGGTAGACCAGGACTATCCTTGATGGTGGGGTAGGTGTGTTGGCTGGTAGACCAGGACTAGCCACTAAAGGTCCGACCCTCTGGCCACGGTTTGATGTCCTTCAGTTCTAAACATTTCCAATTTAGGTAAATCACGCCAAACTTTGACTAAGCTGTACCTTTACTCAAGTTTAAGATTTAAGCATTAACGGTTGAGAATCTTATTTTCTCCATTAAACTGTGCCTCATTAAACTTAGATTATGGTAATGGTTATTTCCTCCACAGACAAGTTTAAATTAATCTTTTTTTATTATTAATCGTTTGAGAATTAGGTAACTGAGGACGGGGCTCCGGAGACTGTAGTGGGGAACGAGACAAAACACGAAGCTACGACCAGTTTGCTTGAAACACAAATGGTTTTTAGCTTAAGACTTACTGTAATTGTTGTTTCCCTCTTGAGAACCTGGTGGAAAGTTGCGTGTTTTAATGTGTAGCAGAAGTACTGTGTGAACTCACCTAGTTGTGCTTGCTGGGGTTGAGCTTCGGCTCTTTGGTTCCGCTTTTCACCTGTCAATCAATTGGTGTTCAGATTCCTGTGCTTATTGAGTTCTATCATATCTACATTTGAAACTGAGTCTGCCTCCACCACATATCTTCCTAATGCATTCCATTTGTTAACTTAAAGAAAGTGCTTTCTAATGTCTCTGTGGTTCATTTGGGATCTCAATTTTCACCTGTGTCCCCAAGTGCGTGTGCCCCTTGTGTTAAATAAACTGTCTTTATCTACCCTATCAATTCCAATGAGAATCTTCTATGTGATGATCATGTCCCATCTAACTCTTGTATTCTAGCGACGTGAGGTTTAGTTTCTTTAGTCTCTCCTCGTAGCTCATACCCCTCAGCTCGAGTACTAGTCTGGTGGCATACCTCTGAACCTTCTTCAATTTAGTCTTAGGCTTGACGAGATTCGGACTCCCTACTGTAGCTGCATACTCCAGGATTGGTCTTACATATGTGGTATACAAGGTTCTGAATGATTCCTTACACAAGTTTCTAAAGGCCGTTCTTATGTTGGCTAACCTGGCATATGCCGCTGATGTTATCCTCTAGATGTGGTTTTCAGGGGACAAGTCTGGCGTGATATCAACCCCCAGATCTTTCTCACTCACCGATTCTTGAAGAATTTCGTCTTGCAAATGATACTTTGCATCTGGCCTCCAGCTCCCCTATACCTATCATCATTACTTTACATTTGCTCAGGTTAAACTCTAACAGCCATTTGTTGGACCTTTGTGTGTGTGTGTGTGCGCGAGTCTTTGACCCCCCTCCCTTCCCGCCCCGGTCCCGCTGGGTCTTTAATAGAGTATTACATGTACTGCACAGTAAGACTGCTCGGTAGAGAGAGCTTAGAGAGGGGAAAAAATAATACCGATCCCGAGACAAGAATGCCGCCATCACGACCCAATTACTGGGAGCGAGGGTGTAATTGGAGGTAATCAGACAGATCCTGGACATCCGCAGTGAAACCCAATTAGGGCATTAGACGAGACGGCGAGGAAGAGACGGCTTCCCCTTTCTCCTTCCCCTTTCTCTGTTGCTGGGGGGGGGGGGGTTAGATCATGCCTCGTCAAGGTGTAGACCTGCCTCATCATGCCTCAAGTTGAAGGCCTGGCGGGAGCATTCTCCTGTGGGGAGCATTGTCTTCCAAGGGAACATTCTCTTGTGTAGAGCATTCTCAGAGGTATATATGTTATGCAGAGTCTGTATGTGTCTGCGCTTAGTGTGTGGATACGTCGTAAATGTAAACAAAGCCCTCAAACTCTGCCACACTGAGAGACGTTGGTCCTGCTTGATACCTGGTTGATGGGGTACTGGGAGTTCTTCTACTCTCCAAGACCGGCCCGAGGCCAGGCTTGACTTGTGAGAGTTTGGTCCATCAGGCTGTTGCTTGGAGCGGCCAGCAGGCCCACATACCCATACCATCACAGCCCGGTTGGTCCGGCACCTTTTGTAGAAAACAGTCTAGTTTTCTCTTGAAGATGTCCACGCTCATCGCCTGCCTCAATCCTGACGGTAGAGGGTATTTACGGGCTATTCATGCCCGTGCCACCTCTTGGGTGGCTTAATCTTTATCAATCGGTAGAGTGTAACCCCTTCAACCACACAACCACCTTTCAGGCGCCCCGAGTGGTGCCCCTACACCTGTCTGGCCTGCAGGCCCCCGCCGGGAACCACACCGCCCCGGACACGCTAATGTATCCCCCAGCAACACTCCCAGACAGCACTAGGAGCGGGTGAGGTGGTGACTCCTGGTGCCTCCGGCGCGCTGGCTCGCCAACCTGGTCTCTCACGGTCGCTGTAACAACGACATCTGTCCACACCTGTGTTAAAATACCGGTGCTCCGGTGCTCCGGGCACACCGGTGCACCTCTGGTTGTCACCTCGACTTATGTCCACTGCAAAAACCATACACCGGTCGCACCAAGATCACACGTCATTATCTTTGTGCCAAGTTATCACACTCCAACTGGCTCCCACGTGACGCGTGACGGAACTGGCTCCCACGTGACGCAGGACGGAACTGGCTCCCACGTGACGCGTGACGGAACTGGCTCCCACGTGACGCAGGACGGAACTGGCTCCCACGTGACGCAGGACGGAACTGGCTCCCACGTGACGCAGGACGGAACTGGCTCCCACGTGACGCGTGACGGAACTGGCTCCCACGTGACGCGTGACGGAACTGGCTCCCACGTGACGCGTGACGGAACTGGCTCCCACGTGACGCGTGACGGAACTGGCTCCCACGTGACGCAGGACGGAACTGGCTCCCACGTGACGCAGGACGTAACTGGCTCCCACGTGACGCAGGACGCAACTGGCTCCCACGTGACGCAGGACGCAACTGGCTCCCACGTGACGCAGGACGGAGCACCGTAATTTCATCTCAACCTTGACAGACGACACCAAAGTATAAATCTAAACTCGTTGTATAACAACAAAATCACATATATTAAAAATCTTTCTGGAAATTACACGGAGACAGTAATCCTTCTCCTATCACGGCCCCAACAAGATGTAATCAATCTTCTCAATGGATTGAAAACGTTATGTAGATGATCTAGAGATAAATATGTTTGACGTTTCAAGTTTTATTAATTGGGGGATTACGTGAGCCTTCAAAACAAGATAAGCTTGTCTCTGGGGCTCATGCTTTTTAAAATCACTCCTGCTAATGCGGGTCTGGGTTTGGCAGAGAACCCAGCCCGCCCCAGTTTTCAGCTGTGAACCCAACCCACACCGGCCCCGGGTCTGGTTTGACAACCCAAACCGGTCTGGCTTGGGTCTTACGCGGCAGAAAACCCAGCAGTCGTTGACAAAAAAGATCATCCCTCCTGCAGGAAGGGCTCCTGAGGGTGAGGGTACAGAGGTACAGTGAGTACAGTGTACAGTGGGTGAGTACAGTGAGAGGGGAGGCGGGTATCCACCTAGTCATTAACCTCACCTGAACCTTCGCCTAACAAACTGCTGGTGCTTAATGCTACCTTGAGTGGTTAATGTTTTGATTACTGATTTGGTAAGTTTTTTTTATTCGGATTATTATCTGAAATTATGCTGTGTGTGTGTGTGTGTGCGCGCGTGTGTGTGTGTGTGTGTGTGTGTGTGTGTGTGTGTGTGTGTGTGTGTGTGTGTGTGTGTGTGTGTGTGTGTGTGTGTGTGTGTGTGTGCGTGTGTGCGTGCGTGCATGTGTGCGTGCATCTGCGTGTAATTGTAATCAAATAAAGTCTTTAGCTTGATGTGTAGCTATTATTAAATATAATGTACGAGGCGAATGTAAAGATGATGTTTATGCAGTAGACGAGATGCGGCTGCCATACTAAACAGTGGGGGCCAGATGTCTTAGTAATGTGTTGGGAGCCTCTCAGACGGAGGTTCGAACCCTCGTCACGGCCCTTGTGGATTTGTTCACGTGTTGGGTGTTTGTTTTTCCGTTCCAATGTTTGGTGAACGAAATATGTATTAATAAGTCTTAAAAAAAAATTCAAAGTAAAATTTTATTAACCCAATGGGTTCTCAAACGAGGAAGATACCTGTATTATACCTGACTGAGGTTCAAGAAGTTCCTCTACACGTTACGCCTGAGACCAGGCTTGACGTGTGAGAGCTTGGTCCAACAGGTTGTTGCTTGGAGCGGCCCACAGACCCACATATCCACTAAAACCCGGTTGGTCCGGGACTTCTTGCATACAGAAAACTGGACAGTTTTCATGATGACTTCCACTTTTGTTCTGGTAATACCCGACGAGGACCTGCTCAATACAGCACTACAGTTAAAGAGGGTGACTGTATCTGCTGGAAAATATATTAGCACGCAAGTCTGCAAGGAGAGCCCCGGGGGGTGGTGTATTAGGGGAGGACGTCCTCTGAATTAAACATTTAAGCCTTTTTGCACACTGGTAACCAGATGGGAGTATCTTCAGTCCAAAGATATGTATCTTCAGCCAAAAGATATGTATCTTTAGGCCAAAGATATGTATCTTCAGCCCAAAGATGTGTATCTTCAGCCCAAAGATATGTATCTTTAGGCCAAAAATACGTAGCATCAGTCCTAAGATGTCTATTTTCATCCCAAACACGTGGAGTCTGTTGGAAGCAATTCAATCACTTGTTTGGTGAAATCCAATGCCAGTGGACTGGTCTGGGTCATTTTCTAGTACATTCATATGTTTGGATCGAATTCAAATTCAACTACCTTTCTTCATCACTTTCCAGTACCATCACCTTCCAGTACCATAACTTTCCAGTACCATCACCTCCCAGCACTGTGGGTTGTCTGGACCCAGTCTTAAAGTACAGTGACCTGTCTGCATCACCCCGTGCCTCAGCTCCCCCTTACAATCACCGGTCCAGCTCGCCTTCCAGTTCAACCACTGGCTTGGGCCACGCTACACCACAATCACACGAACTCGTGTTTATCACCATCATGTAAAGCTCCAGGTACATCTTCTTTTCCCGACTGATAACATCCACGACGCTCAGAAACCAGGTGTTCCTCTTATCACTGGAGCATGAATCTAGTTCCAGTGCCTCTTGATCAGGGGCCACTTACGCAAACTGTGATGAGTAATCATAGGCGTTGTGAGCAGAGAAAGTTGCATAGGTGGTTGGGCAGGATGGTATAGTTGGGGTATGCTTCCATGGTTAAGGGTTGGGGTATGGTTGGGTGTGTATCTAGGATTTGCAACTATCTGGATTTCCAGACTGGGCAGGTATGCATCTTACCTAGATCTTACCTGGAGAGGGTCTCCAGAGTTCTACTCATCGAGCTCAGCCCGGGGCCAAGCTCGACTTGTAATAACTTGGTCCAACAGGCTGATGTTGCTTGGTGCTGCCCCTAGGACCACATATCCACTACAGTCTGGTCGGTCAGGCAGGGCATGGTTGCAGTTCAGCAAAGTACATATGCGGGGTTGCAGTTTGTCATTTGTGGAGCTGCAGGCTGTGGAACATGGTGGGTGGTAGGTATCCGAGGCTGCAGGCTGTGGAACATGCTGTGTGGTAGGTATCCGAGGCTGCAGGCTGTGGAACATGCTGTGTGGTAGGTATCCGAGGCTGCAGGCTGTGGAACATGCTGTGTGGTAGGTATCCGAGGCTGCAGGCTGTGGAACATGCTGTGTGGTAGGTATCCGAGGCTGCAGGCTGTGGAACATGCTGTGTGGTAGGTATCCGAGGCTGCAGGCTGTGGAACATGGTGGGTGGTAGGTATCCGAGGCTGCAGGCTGTGGAACACAGTGGGGCAGGTAATGAACCAGGTGTGAGAGAGGAGGAGAGAGCGTGGTGGTGGGGGTAGAGGTGGTGGTGGTGGGGAAGTAGGGTGCCTGCAGTAATGATCAGCTGGGCCTGTCTTGCGTGCCAGTACCGGCCTCCCGAGAAGTGGTTCTCCTCACTGCCTCCTGGTCTCATGGGCTCTTCTTACTTTCTCTGTGGGCCGGCAGATTGCTCTGACGGTACATGCCAGGAATTCCTTGCAGCTGGGTGACGCTGGGTGCTAGTGGTGAGGGAGCAAGAGTCTCAGGTCTGCATGCTCCCTACCAATTGAAGCGCATGAAAATGAATGCTAAAAATAAAAATTTGCATATACAGCGTCGCGTATATCAATTTAGGTACTTTGTATTCTTGCAAGTGCAGTGCTTAATTGGAGTGAATCGCCGGGCGGGGAAAATGTTTGGAACTAAACGAGCACACAGTTGTTTTTTTTTCGTAGTGTCTTAGTGCTACGTCTTGTGTGCTATTGGAGTCTCGTGAGGTGTCACTTAGGGCCTGGTGCCAGATTCACGAAGCAGTTACGCAAGCACTTACGAACGTGTACATCTTTTCTCAATCTTTGATGGCTTTGGTTACATTTATTAAAGAGTTTACAAGCATGAAAACTTCCCAATCAACTGTCGTTATTGTTATAAACAGCCTCCTGGTGCTTCGGAGCTCATTAACTGTTTAATAATTGTAAACAAAGCCGCCAAAGATTGAGAAAAGATGAACAGGTTCGTAAGTGCTTTCGTGAATCTGGCCCCTGGACTGAGCTTGTGCTTGCCTGAAGAAGGCGTGTCACGCCTTCTTCAGGCTCTCAGACTTCCGTATCGACTCGCCAGCAAATGCCAGTCATCTCACCCGTCACCCAGAAACTAAGATGTTTCTTTATTTTGTATAATAATGCTACGGGATTACATGTGGGCGATTTTGAGAGTTTTCTACACCCGCAGCCCGGCGTGTTTTGCATGGTGGTAGTGGTGGTCGTCATGGTGGTAGTGGTGGTCGTCATGGTGGTAGTGGTGGTCGTCATGGTGGTAGTGGTGGTCGTCATGGTGGTAGTGGTGGTCGTCATGGTGGTAGTGGTGGTCGTCATGGTGGTAGTGGTGGTCGTCATAAATATGACGCACTTAAGACTGTAAACGTGTGGTTCAGACATTCTAGTGACCGTGTCGTATATACGCGGGTCAAGTGTTTAGCTGTTATGGTAACGTAGTTAATGCTGCCCCACGCTACACGGCCCGGTGTTTGTACCCGCCCGGGTGCACCAGGGGTTCAGGCTTTGTATGCAGCCCCGTCCCTGTCCTGGCTGTATGCAGCCCCGTCCCTGTCCTGGCTGTATGTAGCTCCGTCCCTGTCCTGGCTGTATGCAGCCCCGTCCCTGTCCTGGCTGTATGCAGCCCCGTCCCTGTCCTGGCTGTATGTAGCTCCGTCCCTGTCCTGGCTGTATGCAGCCCCGTCCCTGTCCTGGCTGTATGCAGCCCCGTCCCTGTCCTGGCTGTATGTAGCTCCGTCCCTGTCCTGGCTGTATGTAGCTCCGTCCCTGTCCTGGCTGTATGCAGCCCCGTCCCTGTCCTGGCTGTATGCAGCCCCGTCCCTGTCCTGGCTGTATGTAGCTCCGTCCCTGTCCTGGCTGTATGCAGCCCCGTCCCTGTCCTGGCTGTATGCAGCCCCGTCCCTGTCCTGGCTGTATGCAGCCCCGTCCCTGTCCTGGCTGTATGCAGCCCCGTCCCTGTCCTGGCTGTATGTAGCCCCGTCCCTGTCCTGGCTGTATGCAGTCCCGTCCCTGTCCTGGCTGTATGTAGCCCCGTCCCTGTCCTGGCTGTATGTAGCCCCGTCCCTGTCCTGGCTGTATGTAGCCCGTCCCTGTCCTGGCTGTATGTAGCCCGTCCCTGTCCTGGCTGTATGTAGCCCCGTCCCTGTCCTGGCTGTATGTAGCCCCGTCCCTGTCCTGGCTGTATGCAGCCCCGTCCCTGTCCTGGCTGTATGCAGCCCCGTCCCTGTCCTGGCTGTATGTAGCTCCGTCCCTGTCCTGGCTGTATGTAGCCCCGTCCCTGTCCTGGCTGTATGTAGCTCCGTCCCTGTCCTGGCTGTATGTAGCCCCGTCCCTGTCCTGGCTGTATGCAGCCCCGTCCCTGTCCTGGCTGTATGCAGCCCCGTCCCTGTCCTGGCTGTATGCAGTCCCGTCCCTGTCCTGGCTGTATGTAGCCCCGTCCCTGTCCTGGCTGTATGTAGCCCCGTCCCTGTCCTGGCTGTATGCAGCCCCGTCCCTGTCCTGGCTGTATGCAGCCCCGTCCCTGTCCTGGCTGTATGTAGCCCCGTCCCTGTCCTGGCTGTATGCAGTCCCGTCCCTGTCCTGGCTGTATGTAGCCCCGTCCCTGTCCTGGCTGTATGCAGCCCCGTCCCTGTTCTGGCTGTATGCAGCCCCGTCCCTGTCCTGGCTGTATGTAGCTCCGTCCCTGTCCTGGCTGTATGTAGTCCCGTCCCTGTCCTGGCTGTATGTAGCCCCGTCCCTGTCCTGGCTGTATGTAGCCCCGTCCCTGTCCTGGCTGTATGTAGCCCCGTCCCTGTCCTGGCTGTATGCAGCCCCGTCCCTGTCCTGGCTGTATGAGCCCCGTCCCTGTCCTGGCTGTATGCAGCCCCGTCCCTGTCCTGGCTGTATGCAGCCCCGTCCCTGTCCTGGCTGTATGCAGCCCCGTCCCTGTCCTGGCTGTATGTAGCCCCGTCCCTGGCCTGGCTGTATGTAGCCCCGTCCCTGTCCTGGCTGTATGCAGCCCCGTCCCTGTCCTGGCTGTATGTAGCCCCGTCCCTGTCCTGGCTGTATGCAGCCCCATCGCTGGACTTGAAATAAATTTATTGATGTATAAATACACACAAAGGTATGAGGTAGCTCAAGCTATTCTCACCCCGTTCAGTACATCGTGTTCATAAGTAGTCGCTGACCTGATCATACGAAGCTCCTTGTCGTGGTGGTGGCCTTGTGGAGGTTGGTGATCTCATTGCCAGACCTGAAGACATTGATAAATGATCTGGACCATGAATAATTACGCCATCTTAAACGATAATTCAACCGACTTGAGCATCTCGTTTATCATCCTGTGAGTGTAGAAGAGATGCTGCCAGGTGTAGGAACGTGGGAGAGAGAGTTACACTGGTGGTTAGATGGCTGAAGAAAGTTTAGGGAGATTCTTAAGGTAATTGCTTGAGGAACGATCCCGGAGTTGAGCCCAGGCTGTGATTCGTACGTCAGGCTGAGAGTAGCCGCATCCAACAGCCTGGTTGATCATTCCAGCAACGAGGAGGCCTGGTCGACGACCGGGCCGCGGGGACGCTAAGCCCCGGAAGCACCTCAAGGTAACCTCAAGGTAAGGAGGTACTGGAACGATTTATTGACAGTGTAAAGCAGATATTCTGAGAAAGAACCATAGTTATAGATGCTGAGATATGATGTTAGGAATGTATGCTGAGGAAAGATGATAGGAATGAAGGTCGAGGGTCGAGGAAAGATGCTAGAAATGAATGCTATGGACAGGTGCTGAGAGAGAATGATGGGTATGGCCTCGACCATAAAAATCTTCTGGGTATGGATGTTGGACAGAAATATTGAGCAAAGTAGCAATTCTCTCAGCATCAAGGTCCTAAGGCTTCTCAACACTCCCTGTAAACATAAGGGGGCATAACCAGCCGACCTCTCACGGTGTTCAAAAGAGAATTTCATAAACAAACAACCCCTCCCCCCCCCCAAAGGATACCTGATTCAACCACACTATTTCATACGTCAGGATGCCATCAGCGGCATCTTACAGCCTGGTTCACCAGACCACAAAGCAGTAGACCTAGTCAGAGACCGGGCTCCGGGGACATTGATCCTCGAAACCGCCTCGAGATACGTGTGGAGAGACGCAGATCAAGAACTCAACTAGACATCAACTAGAAATAAGACTGAAATTACTGATGGGAGAGGCTAGGAGGTGAACTGGCGATGGAATAGATATATTGGAACCTTTGCCAGATTATGACGGGAACTTGACGGCGCTGGAAGAGAAAAAAGTTTCTTTTAGAGTGGAAATTGAACAAGATTGAAATTGAAGGTGACTGGGAATTGACATTGACTGGAAAGAAAGGGGGAAACTGATTTCTCAAAGTTGATGTAGAATGAAAAAGGAAAATGTTCTGGATAAAAAATTAATTAAATGGATTGTCAGTGGATGCGAGAGTTAAGACTAATGTGGGAGTGTAACAACTGCTTCAAGTGTTCCCTAAGACCCCAGCTGGACCCCCCATTAAGGACCCCAGGGACCCCATGAAGGACTCCGGGACCCCAGGTGGAACTGGAGGTGGATTGGGAGTGGAGATTAGATTTGGGGGTGGATCTGGAGGTGTATCTGAATTGCAAGTGGATTGCGAGTGGATTAATACTGGCGGTGAATGAGAGTGATGCATGACCCAGGTAAGCAATTATACAATCCCTAACGATAATTCACCGCGCCTTAACCAGCTCGTTAATCATCTCGCGAGTTAGGGGAGAGAGAGAGAGCTTGCGGTGTGTACTCTCCTAGTTGTGCCTGTGGGGGGGTTGAGCTTCGGCTCTTTGGTCCCGCCTCTCAACTGACAATCAACTGGTGTACAGATTCCTGAGTCTACTGGGCTCTTTCATATCGACATTTGAATTTGTGCATAGAGTCAGCCGCCACCACATCACTGCCTAAAGCATTCCATTTGTTAACTGCCCTGACACTGAAAATAATCTAATGTCTCTGTGGCTCATTTGGGTACTCAGATTCCACCTGTGTCCCCTTGTTCGCGTACCCTTGTTCGCGTACCACCTGTGGTAAATAGTTTATCTTTATCTACCCTGTCAATTTCTCTGAGAATTTTATAGGTGGTAATCATGTCTCCCCTAACTCTTCTGTCTTCCTGTATCATGAGTCTAACTTCTAGTAGTCTTTCCTCGTAGCTCGGGGACTAGCCTGGTGGTATGCCTTTGAACCTTTTCTAGCTTCGTTTTGTGTGGACTCAATGTGGACTCCACGCTGGAGCCGCAGACTCCAGTATTGGTCTGACATACGTGGTATATAAGGTTCTGAATGATTGCCTACGCAAGTTTCTGAAGGCTGTTCTTATGTCTGCCAGCCGTGCATGTGTGTGTGTGTGTGTGTACTCACCTATTTGTGCTTGCGGGGGTTGAGCTTTGGCTCTTTGGTCCCGCCTCTTAACTGTCATGGGTTGTACACACACACACACACACACACACACACACACACACACACACACACACACACACACACACACATATACTCACCTAGTTGTGTGCGTGCGTCCGTGCGTGCGTGCGCGAATGAGAGGACTCCAAGAGAGTACTGAAAGAGTGGCACTGAGGTCCTCCTGATCATTGCCTCCCGGGGTGAGGGCCACTCTGATAATGGCCCCCGGGTCGCGAGGGTCACACACACCCAACAAGGTGGTTAACCAGGCATAACAGCCTCGTTCCCTCGTTAGGGCCCATTTTAGTACCGGTGGCCGAGAATTGATATGGTTTTGATTACGATAATGAGATGGCGGCCCCCGCAGGCAACAATCATCCCCACGCGCGCTACACATAAGAACGAAAATTACTCGTAAGGGCCAGCGCCCGTAGAAGGCAGACACTAATAAGGAATCTATTTTAGTACAGGTATTATGAAGCAGGAAGACTTCCCCAAAAAAGGGGAGATGGTCTCCCCACACGAGGGGAAAATGCTGCAAAAAACTACCAGAAAAAGAGAGCATATTATGGTGTGTCGGGCACAGGAAGTATTTTTTTCCCCCTCGCTCCTGTAGAAATAGTGAAGCAATGATCGTGTCCCCCAAGTGTGGGTTCCTGGAGGAGGGAAGAGAGGTAGAAACAGATGTAGGGAGGTAGGGAAGGGGGAGCCGGTCGGCCGAGCGGGCAACACGCTGGACTTGTGATCCTGTGGTCCCGGGTTCGATCCCAGGCGCCGGCGAGAAACAATGGGCAGAGTTTCTTTCAGCCTATGCCCCTGTTACCTAGCAGTGAAATAGGTACCTGGGTGTTAGTCAGCTGTCACGGGCTGCTTCCTGGGGGTGGAGGCCTGGTCGAGGGACCGGGCCGCGGGGACACTAAAGCCCCGAAATCATCTCAAGATAACCTCAAGATCTCAAGAGGTAGGAAGGTAGAGTGAGGCAAAGGCAGGGGAGGAAGATGGTCTGGTCGGTCCTACACTGCCCTTCACCCAACATAACCCCGAGACCTAAAGTTGCACTGGCAAAGTAATGCTTATTACCTCTCGTTGGTGTAACGTCTTGCTCAAGTTGCAAGTCTGCAGTCTGCTAGTGCTGCGACCCGGCGCTGGCCTCCTTCCCTGCCGCCCTCCCTCCCTGCCTCCCTTCCTTCCTTCCTTCCTTCCTTCCTTCCTTCCTTCCTTCCTTCCTTCCTTCCTTCCTTCCTTCCTTCCTTCCTTCCTTCCTTCCTTCCTTCCTTCCTTCCTTCCTTCCTTCCTTCTTCCCTTCCTTCCTTCCTTCCTTCCTTCCTTCCTTCCTTCCTTCCTTCCTTCCTTCCTTCCTTCCTTCCTTCCTTCCTTCCTTCCTTCCTCCCTCCCTTCCTTCCTTCCTTCCTTTCTTCCTTCCTCCCTCCCTCCCTCCCTCCCTTCCTTCCTTCCTTCCTTCCTTCCTTCCTTCCTTCCTTCCTTCCTTCCTTCCTTCCTTCCTTTCTTCCTTTCTTCCTTCCTCCCTCCCTCCCTCCCTCCCTTCCTTCCTTCCTTCCTTCCTTCCTTCCTTCCTTCCTTCCTTCCTTCCTTCCTTCCTTCCTTCCTTCCTTCCTTCCTTCCTTCCTTCCTTCCTGCCTGCCTGGATCCACCTACGAGTCTAACTTCCGGTTGTGTAACATTCTCAAGTAATGTTCAGTGAACATGTGCAAGTTATCCCATGTGCTCACCACCACCATGTATAACCGCGCATGTAATGTGTGTAATTTCATTGTATTTTATATATAATACTCTAGAATTAAGAGAAAATATAATTGAATGAAATGTTCAGCAACTGAAAATCTTCTGATTATTTGCTAAAGAAATACTGTTAAGTTATTTGGTTGGCCAGTTTTAAGTATGTGCTTAAAAGTTAAAATTATATTTTTATACAATAATGTGACGATAGTAATTTCAAAATACTTTTTGGTGTAATGGGAGTCATTTTGGGCTGCTCTCTCACAGCTCACACTGCTCTCACACTGAAAGTTGGTACGCACGCTCGCTCCCACCTAACCCAACCACTTGGGCTGGACGGTAGAGCGACGATCTCGCTTCATGCAGGTCGGCGTTCGATCCCCGACCGTCCAAGTTGTTGGTGGCCACCATTCCTTCTCCCCGTCCCATCCCAAATCCTTATCCTGACCCCTTCCCAGTGTTAAATAGTCGTAATGGCTTAGCGCTTTCCCTTGATAACTCCCTCCCTCGTTCCCACCTAGCTAAGCTCACCTAGCTAAGCTCACCTAGCTAAGCCCAACTAGCTAAACTCGCATAGCTGTATGCAGCCGTTTCTTAGCTAGTTGCGCTAACGTAGCTATGATCAGTGTACTCGCTTAGCTGTGCTTGCAGTATTCAACATCTACACGTGCCGGCTGGGGCAATGATTGTGGATCCTCAATATCATATCTTCTAGTGAAGATGTCTGTGTACTGGTAGCGCCACTACCCTACGGCACACCTGACTCCGTCCACTCACGTACTGAAGAAGGGTGTCCTCACATACCCCTGGGGTTCACCTGTGGCTCCAGCTCACACCCGAGGCCTCGTCTGCTAGATCAATCTCAAGAACCTTGTCTATACCCTCTTCATAGAGCCCGTTTTTTTATTACCTTTCCGATAGTCCTGGATATCTTGTATGTTGTGAACATGTCTCTTTTCTCTTGTTTTCTAGCTATGTTTTTCAAGTGTTTTCTCCCTTTCTCCTGTTTTCGCCTGTTTCCACGCACCTAACTACGTCAGTTTTCATTCCAGCCTTGCGACCAAGTTCAGGGCTTCTCAGTTTGAGTTTAAAATTATTAATAAATAGCGTGAAGGTTCTGGGCTGGCGGGGCTGACTCGTCATTGGTCTTCAGAATGTGGTCTTAAAATTTCGTGAGAGGTTATTATTTAAGTGTCCGAAGACTTGTTACCTGTTGTTGTCCTGGCCGACGTCTTGACCGGTGATCCAGTTCCGCTCTCTGCCCGTCTCTCTGCCAGATCCGACCGCTTGCCTGCCTGCCTGCCTGCCTGCCTGCCTGCTTGCCTTACTAACCTGCCAACCAGCCTGCCTCTCCGCTCGCCGGTATATGCGTGTGTTGTATGTCCTATGCTAATTACCTGGGAGTGATGCAGGGAGTGACTGGAGGTGTTGGAAATAGGTCGTCCATATTTAGTCTCGCAGAAAGGTCGTGAGAGCTAAATGGCGCCGTAAATCATGTGTTAATGCAACTCGTAATGGTTTAAGGGGGTGTGTGGGGGGGTGGGGCTTGAGTTATGGGACCGGGAAGATGGGGGGGTGGGAGGAGATGATGCAGAGAGGGAAGGAAGTGGGAGAGAGGAATGGAGGAAGTAGTAGTGTGTGAGAGAGGAATACGTCCGGGTGTTAAGGTGCGCATATTGCTGTTTGAACATATGTTCTCCCCCGGGCCACCGCCATCAGTGTTTACCTGTGTGTCGTACCTGTTGGCGCCGGGACAGCCGCCCAGCGCCACCTGTCTCTCGCTACTGGCGGCTCATGCATCTTGTGTTTGTCTCCCATCTTCCTCTCCCTGTCCCCTCCCACACACGCCTCCCCCTCCCACACTCACCCCTCCCACACTAACCCCTCCCCCTCCCACACTCACCCCTCCCACACTCACCCCTCCCCACACTCATCCCTCACATACTCACCCCTCACACACTCACCCCTCCCCACACTCACCCCTCCCACACTCATCCCTCACATACTCACCCCTCACACACTCACCCCTCCCCACACTCACCCCTCCCACACTCACCCCTCCCACACTCATATCAGTTCCCTTCCACACTCCCACCATCACAACTCCCTCCGCGTTCCACTACCCCCATCCCTTCCACGCCCATCCCTCTTACACCCTCTCCCACATTTCGCTGTAAATAATGCTGTGCACACAGTTTTGTGCATTCTCCGGTGCACAGAACTGTGTGTGTGCATGGAACACGTACAGCAAGTCCAGCTCTTTATCCCCTCACTCTTAACCACACCTCCCAAGAACATAATTCCCCCCCCCCCCGTGTCTTGAGGAGTGGTGACCTTGGGGGGGAAAGTTTGCTCCCGCGGGAGGAAAGTAACGCTGCAAGTCCGAGTGGGAATGCCGCGCGGGGAGTTAATTCCTGGTGATGAAGGCTGATGATGCCCCATGATGTTGATGAGGCGGCAGAGATCACGCAAATGACCCCAAATGACCCCGGGCGGATTTGTGGGGGATTGGTGCCGGGATCTTGAAGGTCTTGTGGCGTCTTGGAGATCTGCAGGCCTGGCTTGGGTTCCCAGGGGGGGGGGAGGCTGCATCTCTCTCTCTGTCTCTGTCTCTCTCTCTCTCTCTCTGTCTGTCTCTCTCTCTCTCTCTCTCTCTCTCTCTCTCTCTCTCTCTCTCTCTCTCTCTCTCTCTCTCTCTCTCTCTCTCTCTCTCTCTCTCTCTCTCTCTCTCTCTCTCTCTCTCTCACTTCTACTGTTCAGTTGATATTCGTTCCACTCTTTTTCAACGAGACTGTACAGTGTTAATACTGAATTAAGCGAGACATTAAGCTATCGTCTGGCTCGGCACCATATTGGTTTGTTGACATACCCTGTAATGTGTTCCATTTAGGTGGGGGGGGGGGGTGTGGTGGGGGAAGGTGACAAAATGTGTTCCAATTCTCTGGGGGGGGGGGGGTTTCCTTTGTCGAGTTGCAGGCATGTGGAGATAGCTGCATGTTGCGATATATGTAATATCGTTCAGCTATTTAGGTGAAGGTTGACAAGCTTGCAGGGTCCACAACATCGCTGTTGTTGCTGCTTGTTAGTTGAACTTCACGGAAACGGGGCCTCAGAAGGGGGGGGGGGCGGGGGAGGGGGTTTAGGAGGGGACAAAAAAAATAAATGAAGGACGAAAGTTTAGTTGGAAAAGTTCCGTCTTCATAGAGACTCGTATATTCTGTTTTTTGGTAATTGTTGCTTACTTTTGTTGCTTTTTATTAGTTTCCTGAATGTTTTGTTTTGGGTTTTATTCTGTCTTTCTCGAGTCGTCGTTATTATGGTCGTCCTCGTCGTCATTATGGTCGTCATTATGGTCGTCCTCGTCGTCATTATGGTCGTCCTCGTCGTCATTATGGTCGTCATTATGGTCGTCCTCGTCGTCATTATGGTCGTCATTATGGTCGTCCTCGTCGTCATTATGGTCGTCCTCGTCGTCGTCTTGAGATCGTCGTCGTCACGAGGTTAGGGGGGGGGGGGGGGTGTTAAGGGAAGGAGAGCGTCTAGGGGTAAACCCTACATTCTTACCCTAGTTTGAGCACTTTGTTTTAACAAACTCAAATGGCCACTGGGGTGAGGACGACCCAGCAGCCTGTAGTGTCTAGGTCATCACACCCGCCAGCCTGTAGTATACTGTAATTTACTTCATTTCACGTAGAATAACAGCCGCGTGTAAAATCAATATCAGTTTGTATTTTAAGAGTTGTATCCGGCAACCCGATATGCGACCAGTCTTCCCTGATCATTACTTGGTCTGTGAGGCTATTAACGTCCTACCCCGAAGGCCCACAGACCCATCACAGCCTGACTGATCCAATAACCCCAGCAGAAAGTGTATAGTTTTGGAAGATGGCTTGAAAACAGCAACTGTATTTAGACCAGTGCATATTTGCTACAACAACAACAGGCATGTGCAGCCAGTTGTAAGCCACAGCTTACACGGACGTGTGGCTCGGGGCGTCCCAGGCTGTTGGTGGTGGCAAGCCGCACAGTGGTTGAAACAAGTGGGGGGACATTAATTACCAGGGGGCCACAATGAGGCTAATGAGCTACCGGGTGTTGTGGGAGGCGGGGAAGAGAGTTAATGTTCTTGACGATAGGCGTCGGGGAGTGTACACTGTTCCCTGTCACACAGTGGGTGGTGTGGGGGAGGGGGTGTGGTGGTGGTGTAGAGGGGGGGTGAGGAGGGGGTGTTGTGGTGTAGGGGGGGGGGGTGGGGAGGGGGTGTTGTGGTGGTGTAGGGGGGTGAGGAGGGGGTGTTGTGATGGTGTAGGGGGGTGAGGAGGTGGTGTTGTGGTGGCGTAGGGGGGTGAGGAGGGGGTGTTGTGGTGGCGTAGGGGGGTGAGGAGGGGGTGTTGTGGTGGCGTAGGGGGGTGAGGAGGGGGTGTTGTGGTGGCGTAGGGGGGTGAGGAGGTGGTGTTGTGGTGGCGTAGGGGGGTGAGGAGGGGGTGTTGTGGTAGTGTAGGGGGGTGAGGAGGTGGTGTTGTGATGGTGTAGGGGGGTGAGGAGGGGGTGTTGTGGTGGCGTAGGGGGGTGAGGAGGGGGTGTTGTGGTGGCGTAGGGGGGTGAGGAGGGGGTGTTGTGGTGGCGTAGGGGGGTGAGGAGGGGGTGTTGTGGTGGCGTAGGGGGGTGAGGAGGGGGTGTTGTGGTGGCGTAGGGGGGTAAGGAGGGGGTGTTGTGGTGGCGTAGGGGGGTGAGGAGGGGGTGTTGTGGTGGCGTAGGGGGGTGAGGAGGGGGTGTTGTGGTGGCGTAGGGGGGTGAGGAGGTGGTGTTGTGGTGGCGTAGGGGGGTGAGGAGGGGGTGTTGTGGTGGCGTAGGGGGGTGAGGAGGGGGTGTTGTGGTGGCGTAGGGGGGTGAGGAGGGGGTGTTGTGGTGGCGTAGGGGGGTGAGGAGGGGGTGTTGTGGTGGCGTAGGGGGGTGAGGAGGGGGTGTTGTGGTGGCGTAGGGGGGTGAGGAGGGGGTGTTGTGGTGGCGTAGGGGGGTGAGGAGGGGGTGTTGTGGTGGCGTAGGGGGGTGAGGAGGGGGTGTTGTGGTGGCGTAGGGGGGTGAGGAGGGGGTGTTGTGGTGGCGTAGGGGGGTGAGGAGGGGGTGTTGTGGTGGCGTAGGGGGGTGAGGAGGGGGTGTTGTGATGGTGTAGGGGGGTGAGGAGGTGGTGTTGTGGTGGCGTAGGGGGGTGAGGAGGGGGTGTTGTGGTGGCGTAGGGGGGTGAGGAGGGGGTGTTGTGGTGGCGTAGGGGGGTGAGGAGGGGGTGTTGTGGTGGCGTAGGGGGGTGAGGAGGGGGTGTTGTGATGGTGTAGGGGGGTGAGGAGGTGGTGTTGTGGTGGCGTAGGGGGGTGAGGAGGTGGTGTTGTGGTGGCGTAGGGGGGTGAGGAGGGGGTGTTGTGGTGGCGTAGGGGGGTGAGGAGGTGGTGTTGTGGTGGCGTAGGGGGGTGAGGAGGGGGTGTTGTGGTGGCGTAGGGGGGTGAGGAGGGGGTGTTGTGATGGTGTAGGGGGGTGAGGAGGTGGTGTTGTGGTGGCGTAGGGGGGTGAGGAGGGGGTGTTGTGGTGGCGTAGGGGGGTGAGGAGGGGGTGTTGTGGTGGTGTAGGGGGGTGAGGAGGGGGTGTTGTGGTGGCGTAGGGGGGTGAGGAGGTGGTGTTGTGGTGGCGTAGGGGGGTGAGGAGGGGGTGTTGTGGTGGCGTAGGGGGGTGAGGAGGGGGTGTTGTAGTGGCGTAGGGGGGTGAGGAGGGGGTGTTGTGGTGGCGTAGGGGGGTGAGGAGGGGGTGTTGTGGTGGCGTAGGGGGGTGAGGAGGGGGTGTTGTGGTGGCGTAGGGGGGTGAGGAGGGGGTGTTGTGGTGGCGTAGGGGGGTGAGGAGGGGGTGTTGTGGTGGCGTAGGGGGGTGAGGAGGGGGTGTTGTGGTGGCGTAGGGGGGTGAGGAGGGGGTGTTGTAGTGGCGTAGGGGGGTGAGGAGGGGGTGTTGTGGTGGCGTAGGGGGGTGAGGAGGGGGTGTTGTAGTGGCGTAGGGGGGTGAGGAGGGGGTGTTGTGGTGGCGTAGGGGGGTGAGGAGGGGGTGTTGTGGTGGCGTAGGGGGGTGAGGAGGGGGTGTTGTGGTGGCGTAGGGGGGTGAGGAGGGGGTGTTGTGGTGGCGTAGGGGGGTGAGGAGGGGGTGTTGTGGTGGCGTAGGGGGGTGAGGAGGGGGTGTTGTGGTGGCGTAGGGGGGTGAGGAGGGGGTGTTGTGGTGGCGTAGGGGGGTGAGGAGGGGGTGTTGTGGTGGCGTAGGGGGGTGAGGAGGGGGTGTTGTGGTGGCGTAGGGGGGTGAGGAGGGGGTGTTGTGGTGGTGTAGGGGGGTGAGGAGGGGGTGTTGTGGTGGCGTAGGGGGGTGAGGAGGGGGTGTTGTGGTGGTGCTTCCTTGTCGCTCTCTGAGGGGTAGTGACGTTTGGTGTTGTTGTTCTAGATTTAGTTATTGAGAAGGAAATGTCCCATGTAGCACGGGCTATGGTGAACCCGTAACATGGACGTCTAGTGATATGCTCTACCTCTATTAGTCTTGGTGTACCTGTTGTCATATCATTAAACTGTTCTGACGTTCGCATTCTTTGTCGAATCTTGCCTTGAAGTTGTGGGTGGAGGTGGCTTCCAGAACTCCTTCTAATGGTGCATTCTACTTGTTAACCATCCGTATAGGGTATCTTCTTGAGGTTATCTTGAGATGATTTCGGGGCTTTAGTGTCCCCGCGGCCCGGTCCACGACCAGGCCTCCACCTCCAGGAAACAGCCCGTGACAGCTGACTAACACCCAGGTACCTATTTTACTGCTAGGTTTTTTACTATAACAAGGGCATAGGGTGAATGAAACTCTGCCCATTGTTTCTCGCCAGAACCCGGGACCACAGGATCACAAGTCCAGTGTGCTGTCCGCTCGGCCGACCGGCTCCCATAAAAGTATTTGAGTATGATTATTTCCTTAAATTTCTTCGACACATTTGCATTTCCAGCTTCCACTTGTGTCCTTTTTTTTTTTTTTTTTTTTTTTTTTTTTTTTTTTTTTTTTGAGATATATACAAGAGTTGCTACATTCTTGTACAGCCACTAGTACGCGTAGCGTTTCGGGCAAGTCCTTAATCCTATGGTCCCTGGAATACGATCCCCTGCCGCGAAGAATCGTTTTTTCATCCAAGTACACATTTTACTGTTGCGTTAAACAGAGGCTACAGTTAAGGAATTGCGCCCAGTAAATCCTCCCCGGCCAGGATACGAACCCATGACATAGCGCTCGCGGAACGCCAGGCGAGTGTCTTACCACTACACCACGGAGACAGCCAAACTATCGATCCACTTTCACTTATAAGGCTGTCCTTGTCCACCTTGTCAAGTCCTTCCCTCCTCTATGGTTGTGAGGTCTGCTTCCCTTACCCTCTCTTAGCTTGGCACTGATCTTGATGCAAGGTCTTAAAAATTTACGACCTCTTAATTTTTGGTCTTGTGCTTCACTAGGTGCGGATTCCAGGCCGGTGCAGCATATTCCAAGATGTTAAACATTTTATATGGGCCTCTGGAGATGGTGTTGGAATTATATTCATTCTCAAGTCTTTTCTCTCTGATTTCTGTGGTTGGTTTCCCTTTAAGATGTAAATCCCTCCTTGTCTCCTTTCTCCATCTTCATTACCTTATACTTGTTGGGATTGAATTCGTGAGCCATTTGTTTGCCCTCTCCCGAAGGTTAAGGTCATCGTGTAGTTAGTGCTCTCCTCCTCGGTGATGGTGGAGGTGGTGCCGGGGCAGGTAGTGTGGTTATCTTGAGATCTTGAGATTATCTTGAGATGATTTCGGGGCTTTTTAGTGTCCCCGGAGCCCGGTCATCGACCAGGCCTCCACCCCCAGGAAGCAGTCCGTGACAGCTGACTAACACCCAGGTACCTATTTTACTGCTAGGTTACAGGGGCATAGGGTGAAAGAAACTCTGCCCATTGTTTCTCGCCGGCGCCTGGGATCGAACCCAGGACCACAGGATCACAAGTCCAGCGTGCTGTCCGCTCGGCCGACCGGCTCAATTATGGTGAGAGATAATTGCATTATTTAGGAGTGAATATAACTGAGAGATTGTATAGGATGAAAATCTGGGAGACAGTGAACAATGGCCAACTGCAGGAACGACCGAAGAAGAATGAGAGAGAATGGAACCCAAGAGCCATAACGAGTAAATATTGGAGAAGGCTAAAGACCAATTATCCTAAACGAACGAGTGAACCATCGACTGCAGTTAAGTGAACGATGTGAAGTGGAAAACCAGCTACATTGTCTCAAATCAAAATTAATTTCCTGGCCTCTGTGGATTACCTTGTCGAATAAAGTGAAAGGTTGGAATTCCACAATTGAAATTTGTATTTCAAATATTGTCAGTGCCCGTTGCTAGCTCGTGCACCCCCTTCGTGCTCCCCCTTCGTGCACCCCCTTCGTGCTCCCCCTTCGTGCTCCCCCTTCGTGCACCCCCTTCGTGCTCCCCCTTCGTGCACCCCCTTCGTGCTCCCCCTTCGTGCTCCCCCTTCGTGCTCCCCCTTCGTGCTCCCCCTTCGTGCTCCCCATTGCAAGTTGCAAGCTCCCCATCGCCAGTCGAGCCTCTAAATACCCAATACTTTCACCTAATACGTCGCATTCTTGACGGAATCTACCAAAATGTTGGGGAGCTGGTCGGCCGAGCGGACAGCACGCTGGACTTGTGATCCTGTGGTCTTGGGTTCGATCCCAGGCGCCGGCGAGAAACAATGGGCAGAGTTTCTTTCACCCTATGCCCCTGTAACCTAGCAGTAAAATAGGTACCTGGGTGTTAGTCAGCTGTCACGGGCTGCTTCCTGGGGGTAGAGGCCTGGTCGAGGACCGGGCCGCGGGGACACTAAAAAGCCCCGAAATCTTCTCAAGATAACCTCAAGATAGATGCTCTGCCTCGGTAGTTGAAGTGGCTTGCTCGGAGCCCAATGTTTCTGGTTAGACTACCTGGTCGACGACCGGGCCGCGGGGACGCTAAGCCCCGGAAGCACCTCAAGGTAACCTCAAGGTAGACTACACAGTTTCAATTTGCCACTCTGTAACAAATTGAGAGAAGAGGCTGAAATGTTGGCATTATCGAAAACCGAAGTTCTGGTCTTTAAATATTGGGAGATGTTCAAAGGTGAGACCGTAAGCCTTCAAGTGTCTCAAGTCAACTATCGATATTTCTGGAGCCACAGCTTAGCGCCTTGATCTTCAGTATAAGAGTGACTTGAACGATCAATCTTGAAGTGAACGATATCGATGATGGTTACCTTGAGGTGCTTCCGGGGCTTAGCGTCCCCGCGGCCCAGTCGTCGACCAGGCCTCCTGGTTGCTGGACTGATCAACCAGGCTGTTGGACGCGGCTGCTCGCAGCCTGACGTATGACTCACAGCCTGGTTGATCAGGTATAAATGATACATGCAATAAAATCACCGACCTCAGCGGTGATACACGGCGTCTTGAGTTATGTTCAGTGTCTTAATTATCTTGTGTCTGGTTAGAAATGTATCTTGAGCATTAGTGAGTAGTCCTCTACCATCCCAACTTCCTAACATAGTGTGGTTGACCCCTGTTAAATTGCCATGATTTCGGGGCTCAACGTCCACGCGGCCCGGTTCTCGACCAGCCCTTAATGGGCCCCCTCCGCTCCCCTGTGGTCCTGTTCAATCCCAGCTAACTTAAGACATAAGCTGACCCTCAAACTCCAAAGTGCTCATTAATCTAAGCTTCTGGATGTATAAGCTTATGCTTGACTTGGTGTGAAGTTTCCTGGGTGGTTATCTTGAGATGATTTCGGGGCTTTAGTGTCCCCGCGGCCCGGTCCTCGACCAGGCCTCCACCCCCAGGAAGCAGCCCGTGACAGCTGACTAACACCCAGGTACCTATTTTACTGCTAGGTAACAGGGGCATAGGGTGAAAGAAACTCTGCCCATTGTTTCTCGCCGGCGCCCGGGATCGAACCCGGGACCACAGGATCACAAGTCCAGCGTGCTGTTCGCTCGGCCGACCGGCTCCCTTAACCCGGGTGACGGGTTCCAGCCGCCTGTTGCGGTTGGCGGTCCCTTCCTGGGTGGCTGAGTCTGCCGGGGACCGTTAATGGCCTTTGCTAATGCGCAACTCATATTCGTATTCCCGTCTTGTATTTTTTGATTGTATGCATACGTCAGGCTGCGAGCAGCCGCGTCTAACAGCCTGGTTGATCAGTCCAGCAACCAGGATGCCTGGTCGACGACCGGGCCGCGGGGACACTAAGCCCCGGAAGCACCTCAAGGTAACCTCAAGGTATGCTGTATGTCTCGGGTAATTTATGTATTATGCAAATTACCATCAATGTTAATTTAATTTCAATTCTCTTCTTTAATTACTTAATGTTGCATTTTTGCCTAAATTTGTTTTATTTGAAATTTAATATTAGGTTGCAAGCTTTGTTGCAAGGGAATGGTTACATAACATGGCTGAAAGACATAGTTATTCAGTGTTATAACTTGTAAATAGTATAAATGAGATTGTGATTAAAGATTCAGAATCTGCTTATCCGTCCGGACTTAGCAGTAGACTACATCACGCAGGAAAACTGTGGTAAACTAACTGTGAAATTGCATCAGTTTCGACGCAATATTGACGAAAAATACAACCGGTACCTGATCAGAAAGGTACGAACCCCCACCTATAAAAGTCCACTATGGGCTCACCATAGCCCGTGCTGCTTGGAACTTTTTGTTCCAGGTAGCGATTCTTAAATAACGACAACAACTCACCTATAACCTATCTGGGCCGATGCATAGAAAACGTCACCCCTACGGTGCTTGGATGTATAATAATACATCCTACTTGGAAGGGGTCAGGATAAGGATGTGGGATGAGACGGGGGAGGGAAGTAATGGTGTCCAACCACTTGGACAGTCGGGGATTGAACGCCGACCTGCATGAAGCGAGACCGTCTAGGGGGGGCCAGGAGCGCTAAGTCGTTCTTGTTTTTGCTGTTCGGCGTCGCCTGGAGCCAGCCGTGACAGACGCGCTAACCGGATTGGTGTTTCCGGCCCCACAGAGCCCGAGCCGATCACAGGGAGAGGGAGAGACACCTGTTGCCTCCGTCCCCTCTGCCTCGCTGCCTGAATAGCTGGCTTTGTGGGTTGGGGAGTAGTTGGCTGGCTTTGTGGCTTGGGGAGTAGTTGGCTGGCTTTGTGGCTTGGGGAGTAGTTGGCTGGCTTTGTGGCTTGGGGAGTAGTTGGCTGGCTTTGTGGCTTGGGGAGTAGTTGGCTGGCTTTGTGGCTTGGGGAGTAGTTGGCTGGCTAGAATAGCTGGCTGTGTGTGTCAGGGTGCTGTAGCTGGTTTTGGATAGTGATAATAGCTGGCTTTGTGGCTGGCCTAGAATAGCTGGCTGTGTGTGTCAGGGTGCTGTAGCTGGTTTTGGATAGTGATAATAGCTGGCTTTGTGGCTGGCTAGAATAGCTGGCTGTGTGTGTCAGGGTGCTGTAGCTGGTTTTGGATAGTGATAATAGCTGGCTTTGTGGCTTGGGGAGTAGTTGGCTGGCTTTGTGGCTGGCTAGAATAGCTAGCTGTGTGTGTCAGGGTGCTGTAGCTGGTTTTGGATAGTGATAATAGCTGGCTTTGTGGCGGTTTATGATTACGGAGCCAGCTGGGTTGCTGGAAGGTTGTTTATGACTCATTGCTTGTATAGCTGGCTTCGTGGTCCAACGTCATTGTAGACAAGCTTGTCTGCCTGTCTGCTTTATTATGTCAATCTGCTTGCTGCCTACCTGCCTGTCTGCGTCCCTACATACCATCCTACTTGCATGCTGGCCTGGATAACTAGATAGCCAGATGAATGGGTGGCTGGCCGTACCAGCCTGCCAACAATGAGTTTACTAGTGGTCTGATAGAGTCGCTGATTGATAGTTTGACTCCTCTGATGGTCTCCACGGTCGGGTGGTCAATCCCAGGCCTGATCAACCCACTTAGGCTGTTAACGGGGAGAAGTGTGCCCCCGGGATAGGCCAGCTGGCAGCGCTACCACACACACATGGATAAATAATATGAAGCAACACGAATGGTTGGTGATACAATATTAAATAAAGTGGGAAGAGGAGGAATAGTGAACATGATTTTAATAAAGGGTTGTTAACCAAACCACACACTAGAAAGTGAAGGGACGACGACATTTCGTTTCACAATCGACTTGAGAATGGTTCAAGATGGACCGAAACGTCGTCGTCCCTTCACTTTCTAGTGTGTGGTCTGGTCAACATATTTCAGCCACGTTATTGTGACTCCTCGTCTGCTTGAAAAAGGGTTTATAAGGGTGTGTACGAGAGGGAGTACACGTGTGTAATCGTCTAGATGAGCTTGCAGGATCGAGCTTCAGCTATTAAGCCCTGCCTTTCCCACCCACTACAATAACCAGTGTCACCTCCATGTATCAATATGTTTCTTAATAAGGCTGTATTTTCATTCATGCGTGAGTGCTTGCTCTGACGGAATATAAGAGTGAATTGTCTAAGACGATTAAAATTAAACCTAATACCTGGTTGAAGGGGTTCTGGGAGTTCTTCTACTCCCCAAGCCCGGCCCGAGGCCAGGCTCGACTTGTGAGAGTTTGGTCCACTAGGCTGGTTTGACAAAGGCAAAGGCCAGGCAAACCTAATCAGGTTTGTTCTACAAAATGTGTTTTTTAAGGTTACGTTTAGGTAGTTGATCTTACTCGGTGACTTACTTGAAATTTGTAATTATCACTGGTACTATTCTGGGCGGGTCGATGCACTCACACCATGGGCATACCATACCATGTCACAGTAATGGTTTCTCGAGCACATGCAGGTAAGACCAGGCTAGGACACGGGGTGAGGGAGGGGTGGGGGGGGGAGGAAGGAATGGCGGGAAGGAGGGTGCTGGATCATAGGCATGATTAACCTTCTCTAAATATTAATGAAGGTCTCCAGTGATTAGCTCGGTGTATATACGGGTGGAGACAGGCACCTTCCAAGGAAACTTGAGTGCTCCTTTACTCCCCAACTCCGTTTTCTACTTGTTGGCGTCGTTTTCTATTGCACTGCCGTTATCTGGATTCAAGTTTTCTACTAACGTTGACGTTATCTGTATTTTGGTCCAATTGTCTTCCCCCATTTTGGGTCTTGGTGTTTTTTTCACTGCTGTTCTTGTGTTTTTTCATTCGTTTTTTTGTTTCATCTAACTAGGTTAACAGTTCCATCATCAGCGCTAATTTATATCAGACGAGAAGCAGGGAAGTGTTCAGGGGAAGTGTAGAACTGACTTAGTATCTGTATATGACTGTTGAAGTGCTAAGGTCGTCAGATACATTACTGTCTCTGGTACTCTTGCCAGCAGCAGAAGTAGCAGAAACAGCAGCAGCGAGCACCACAGCAGCAGCAGCAATAGTAGAAGCAGCAGTAGCAGTGCACAGTATTCGTCACCGTAGTGGTGGTACTGACTCTAGGGGAAGGATTGTCCGGTGGCAGGCGACTGTACCGTCCCGCTCTCTTTATTATGCAAATCACCCACATGGATTTGTAAGGCCG
The DNA here is from genome assembly GCF_040958095.1 of Procambarus clarkii. Lineage (NCBI taxonomy): Eukaryota > Metazoa > Arthropoda > Malacostraca > Decapoda > Cambaridae > Procambarus > Procambarus clarkii. The sequence continues at coordinate 41,552,764 of NC_091183.1, read as the reverse complement.
ACTAGGGACTGTATACAGCCGCCCCTGTGGTCGCCCCTGTGGCCGCCCCTGTGGCCGCCCCCGTGGCCGCCCCTGTGGCCGCCCCTGTGGCCGCCCCCGTGGCCGCCCCCGTGGCCGCCCCTGTGGCCGCCCCTGTGGCCGCCCCTGTGGCCGCCTCCGTGGCCGCCCCCGTGGAAGCTCAGGACCCAGGCTTCAATAGCCGCGTGTATTAGGTAGAAGGTCGTGACTCGTCTCTCGGTGTTGCGAGGTTTAATGGGCCATTGATGGTCGGGGCCAGTGCACCTGCTGCTGGCAGCCAAGACTCTGATAATAAGCGGGATTTACCGGGTCACGAGTCAAGGAGATTGAAATTTATATCATGGTATCTATCACCGACGGGATGCGAATGTCTCACAGGTGTGTTCTAGTGTGTGTGTGGGGGTTAAAGCATGACATATTGCCGCTGGGGGTGGTGGTGCAATAGCAACTGTCAGTGTCGTGGTCTGTTGAGGCATGTTGCCGACAGTTCTTGCGGCCCTCCACTCCGAGGTGGTCGGTTGCATGGATAAGTTGCCTTCCGTTGCATTCAATGAGAAGTCTTGCAATTAAGGGTTGTAGTATTGTTGAGTTTACTTGTATCACGCTTATTTGGACAGGTATATAGAGTGTACGTTGTGTTTTGTATCCGTTTGTGCGTGTATTGTGTTTTTCTGAGTGCTGTACAGGCAGCAGTGTGCTCCTCCACTGTGACTCAGGTTTCACTTCAACTATCTCATCAACTGGGGCTCGAGCAGTCTATTTATGTTGCAGGGTGTGGCGATAACTCTCACACACACACACACACACACACACACACACACACACACACACACACACACACACACACACACACACACACACACACACACACACATACACACACACATACACATACACATACACACACACACACACACATACACACACACATACACATACACACCACACCACACCACACACATACACACACACATACACATACACATACACACACACACACACACACACACACACACACACACACACACATACACACACACATACACATACACATACACACACACACACACACATACACACACACACACACACACACACACACACACACACACACACACACACACACACACATACACATACACATACACATACACATACACAGAGACAGACAGAGACAGAGACTACAGGATGACCTGGATAAACTGGAGGAATGGTCTAGAAAATGGCTGCTGAAGTTCAACTCTGGAAAGTGTAAGGTGATGAAATTAGGCGAAGGGAGCAGGAGGCTGAACACAAGGTATCATCTGGGAGGGGAAATCCTGCAAGAATCAAATAGAGAGAAGGATCTGGGGGTTGATATCACACCGAACCTGTCCCCAGAGGCCCACATCAAAAGAATATCATCAGCGGCATATGCTAGACTGGCCAACATAAGAACTGCCTTCAGAAACTTGTGTAAGGAATCTTTCAGAACCCTGTATACCACTTATGTAAGACCAATCCTGGAGTATGCAGCTCCAGCCTGGAGTCCATACCTAGTTAAACACAAGACAAAGTTAGAGAAGATTCAGCGGTATGCCACCAGGCTCGTCCCGGAACTGAGAGGATTGAGCTACGAGGAAAGGCTAAAGGAGCTGAACCTCACATCCCTGGAAAACAGAAGAGTAAGGGGAGACATGATAACCACCTACAAAATTCTCAGGGGAATTGACAGGGTGGACAAAGACAAACTCTTCAGCACGGGTGGGACACGAACAAGGGGACACAGGTGGAAACTTAGTACCCAGATGAGCCACAGAGACGTTAGAAAGAATTTTTTCAGTGTCAGAGTAGTTAATAAATGGAATGCACTAGGAAGTGATGTGGTGGAGGCTGACTCCATACACAGTTTCAAATGTAGGTATGATAGAGCCCAGTAGGCTCAGGAATCTGTACACCAGTTGATTGACAGTTGAGAGGCGGGACCAAAGAGCCAAAGCTCAACCCCCGCAAGCACAATTAGGTGAGTACAATTAGGTGAGTACACATACACACACACACACACACACACACACACCACACCACACCACACACACACACACACACACACACACACACACACACACACACACACACACACACACACACACACACACACACACACACACACACACACACACACACACTGTACCTCCCCTCCCTGCGTGTTCACGCTCATTATAGCGTAACTAAGCGTAAGAATGGAGGCGTAGGCGCACGCTCGGCCTCTAATCTTTATGTACTGTACATATATATATTTCTGCGTTACGATAATGTACAGTGGTCTTGTGATGAAGGTTAGCGCCGGTGTCGTAAATAAAGAGTTCTTGTGAGAAGTGAATTGGGGCGTAGGTGCGTCTGGCCGGGCTATTGTGCATCGTCGTGTTCCGTAGCGTTTCGTATTGTTGCTTTGCTTGGCAGGCGTGGCCCGTCTTGGTCGTGTCTTTGTAGTATCTTGTGAAGAACCTTCGCCTGACGTACCTTCGCAAGGCACACCTTCGCAAGGCTAGTACCTATTCTTTAATGGTACACACCAGATCCCCTTGTGTGGGTTCCACCGTAGTGGCGTTAGACCCTTCTTCTGGAGCTGTTGTATTCACTATAATCCTCTCTGATCTCCTTATAATCTGCCGCCAGGTGACGGACAACATCTGCTACTGAAATACAACAATGAAACATCTTCGTTTAAGAGTGATGAATTGAGGAATGGTCGCAGGGGGTTGTGGGAGGGGGAGGGGGGAGGGGGGGAATGAGTAATGGGATGGTATGAAAGAAGGTGTGAGATGGGATTATTTAAGGAGTAGCTGCAGCAGGTACTGGTTGGTAGCTGCTGGAGGAGGAGGTAAAGAGATGGTGGTATCCGATGGTGGTAAGGTGTAGGTGGGGAGGGGGTAGTGTTTACTAGTTAAGGGGGGCTGGGAAGGGGGGGTGGTGATTTTTTTGTTTACAACAATTGCAGAAGGAGAACGGTAGGGTTGTGGAGGAGGAGGTGAGTCAGGCCACACCAATGGAGTGTCACCGGTTGTAGTCCCAGACCCCGAAGGAGATGGGTGGGGGAAGCCCCCCCGCCTCCCTCGGGGTCTGGAAGGGGGGGAGGTCCCTCGGGGTCTATTTATCCCCAGACCCCGAGGGAGGAGGGGGCTGGGGATAAATAAATATGTATTTATTTGTTAATATTTCATTATTAGTAGTATAATTATTATCCATATGTATAGTTTCTAATGGTGTGGCATTGTTGTATTTTTCAGGTAAATCCCGGTCAGTGGAGAGTGTTCGAGACTTGAAGGGGGGGGGGCAGGGGGGAGGGGGGGGAGACTCCCACCCCCCCTGCAGGCGTAACGGGCTCCTCCTCCAAGGTGGGTAGTGTGTGTGTGTGTGTGTGTGGTGCTAATATGATCTTTGTTACATTATAATAATGAAGTAGGTCTGCTGTTGGAATAGTCGCAAGACAAAACTAACGCCATGCATTTTGTCATCATAAATATAAGAAGAAAGGAAAACTAATCTTCCAGTGAATCCTGTCAAACCTTTACCTGGGGTGCTTGGAGTATACCTGGAGTACACCTGGAGTATACCTGGAGTACACCTGGAGTATACCTGGAGTACACCTGGAGTATACCTGGAGAGGATTCTCGGAGTTCAACCCGTCTTAGATCAAGTCCATTCCATCAAACGATCGAGCCCAAAAACGCACTCATCAATTTTAACATGCTGTTTATTCAAAACAGGAATTTTCTCAAATATAAATGAAAATATTATTATATATAAGATAATTGTGCATATTTAGGCACTGGTTGGGCTAAGTGTTTAGGTTCTGTTGGCGATTACTTGTATTTGTAGTACGTAGGTGAAGCATTTATAGCGTTGTGATTCGAACAAAATTCGTCAGTGAAGCACTTGTTCCGGAAGTGTTTGAACGTCAGCAGTTGTGAGTCGTGTGTAAACCGTTTTTCATTCATAAACAGGGGGTTTGGCGGGTGCATGGAATGGACTTTGGCCTTTGTTTATGAGGACGGGCTGCAGAGTTGTTCTACCCCAAGTCCCGCCCAAGTCTCCCACAAGACTGGTCTTGTGTTAACGTGATCTAGAAGGCTGTTGCTTGGAGTAAGTGGCTATTACAGGCCAGGAGAGAACTGAGAATGCTGGGACCCAACCTGTTGGTGAAAACGTGTCTGGTGAAGTCGCTGGGAATTGGTCGTTAAGATTGCAACAGTTGTAAGATGGTGCTTGTTATCTGGGGCGGGGCCCTGGCCTCTGGCGGCGACGGGATTGTTGCGAGGTGTGGTGGTGGTGTGGTACTAGCGTGGTGCTAGCGTGGTGGTGGTGTGGTAGTAACGTGGTGGTGGTGTGGTAGTAACGTGGTGGTGGTGTGGTACTAACGTGGTGGTGGTGTGGTAGTAACGTGGTGGTGGTGTGGTAGTAACGTGGTGGTGGTGTGGTAGTAACGTGGTGGTGGTGTGGTAGTAACGTGGTGGTGGTGTGGTACTAACGTGGTGGTGGTATGGTATTAGCGTGGTGGTGGTGAGGTACTAACGTGGTGATGGTGAGGTACTAACGTGGTGGTGGTGTGGTACTAACGTGGTGGTGGTGTGGTACTAACGTGGTGGTGGTGGTGGTGTGGGTGGAGCAACGCAGGTTAGTTTAGTTCATATATTATCATGCACCCCATACCCATTTTGTGGGCGGTAGTGGAAAGGGTTACAGAGGCACATAATGGGCTCAGGGACTCAACCCCACAATTCATTTAACTAAGCAAGTTACAATCTTGATGAGCTAGTTACAAAATTCAATATAAGTCGTCACATCAACAATGGGTTCGAGATCGACCACAAGTACAGGTTCTAAATTAAGCAACTGACATATGTGGAGAGCCTAGTGTCACATTGATATGTTTGTCCTGCACACCGCCCCCCCCCCCTCCAGTGGGCAACACAGGGCCGTGAATTCTTTGCACACTACTATAGAGGACCTAAACACAAGCGCCAGAAATAATGATGCATAATCGAAAACGCCACTAGAGGCTTAAAACACTCTTGTAGCTACGAACGCGTTCACCAGGAGTTGGGAACACGGGCAGAGTTCTTTTCACCTGATGTGCCTATTCACCTAGCAATAAATAGGTACCTGGGAGTTAGACAGCTGCTCCGGGCTGCTTCCCGGGGATGTGTGTGTGTTACAGAGAAATATATATGTAGTAGACATAAAAGAGAGAAATATATCGGTTAGAAATCTGGGGTCCAAGAGCTAATAGCTGGATGCTGTAGACATCAGTAGTAAACACAGTAGAGGAGAGAGCGGAGGTGGATTGACTGACCTGGCAGAAAGCGAGGATGGGTGGGAGGGAGGGAGGGAAGGAGGGAGGGAAGGAGGAGGGAGGGAAGGGAGGGAGGGAGGAAGGGTAGGGAGGGAGGGAGGAAGGGTAGGGAGGGAGGAAGGGTAGGAAGGGAGGGAGGAAGGGTAGGGAGGGAAGGAGGAAGGGTAGGGAGGGAAGGAGGAAGGGTAGGGAGGGAGGGAAGGGAGGGAGGGAAGGAGGTAGGGTAGGTAGGCTAGGGGAAACATTAACAAATAAGCTTGGTGTGTGCAGCACTCTTCAAATTACGATCCTGCTTAAATGGACGTTCCAGATTGCATCCTCTTCCTCCCTCCCATCCCATCTCTGTCCCACATACCCCCCCCCTTACCTCTTCCCCCCCCCCCCCTATCAGACCCACCTGCCCCCCCCCCCCCCACCCGGGTGTCGGGGGAGGGCTCCCCGGGGCTCAATAGGAGCGGGTTCTCCACCATTACACGCCAACAAAGTATTTTAAATAATTGCTCTGTTATACAGTTATGGGAGTGTATACCCGATTTATTTTTTGTTAGAATGATTTGTTGTAATATTTTAAGGGCTTCCTTGACAGGATAAATATTTTATAGTGGTTTTTTGTCGGGTGTTTTAAGGTATTGATGAGAATTCAACATGACTTCCTCTCTCTTTTGTGATGTATCTTTGTTGTTAGTGTGGCGGGGATGTGTGGGTGGGTGGGGAGGGGGGGAGTGGTGGGGAGGGGAGCCGGTCGGCCGAGTGGACAGCACGCTGGGCTTGTAATCCTGTGGGTTCCCGGGTTCGATCCCGGGCGCTGGCGAGAAACAATGGGCAGAGTTTCTTTCACCCTAGGCCCCTGTTAACTAGCAGTAAAATAGGTACCTGGGTGTTAGTCAGCTGTCACGGGCTGCTTCCTAGAGGTGGAGGCCTGGTCGAGGACCGGGCCGCGGGGACACTAAAAAGCCCCAAAATCATCTCAAGATAACCTCAAGATAACGTCTGCGCCGGAAGTTGGATTTTCAGGGAAAGATTGTGAAGGTTAATAAGATAAATGATGGTATAGGAGTTCCCAGAGAGACGGGGTAGAGTGATGAAAATGGAATGTTGACCAGACCACACACTAGAAGTTGAAGGGACGACGACGTTTCGGTCCGTCCTGGACCATTCTCAAGTCGATTCAAGTCGATCGACTTGAGAATGGTCCAGGACGGACCGAAACGTCGTCGTCCCTTCAACTTCTAGTGTGTGGTCTGGTCAACATACTTCAGCCACGTTATTGTGACTCATCGCCTGCTTAAAATGGAATGTTGTTGTCGTTGTTGTTGCAGGCGCTGATGCAGTCAGCTGTCACGGGCTGCTTCCTAGGGGTGGAGGGTCAGAGCACCTCCTCCCCACCACCCTCTTCCTTCTCCCCAAAGTCGTTGCTGGTCAACAAAACAAAGACAGCAGTTGTACACATAAGCAACTTTGAGAATCAATGGAAAATAAGTACCAACACAGACAAGTTCCATATAATACACATTGCAAAAAGAAACCCAGATCCCATTATCCTTAACCGCTCCGTCCAACATGGGGTGTATGATGTAGGTGTCTCTACACCTCCTCCCTCCCAAGTTCAAGTATGTTTATTGAGACAAGAAAGTAATACATCTCAAAGGGATAGAGTAGTTTAGGCTATTTCTACCTCCCCCCCCAGCCTCCCTCCCTATGTTTACGGGCTATTCATGCCCGTGCCACCTCTTGGGTGGCTTAATCTTTATCAATCCTCCCTATTCTCCTTTCCTACGCTTCCGTCCTTCCCTACATCTCCTCCCTCCCTTCCTACCCTCTCTTCCCCACCTCCCCTCCCTCCCCATGGATGAGGTTGGTCACTGATTACCGCACATCTGAGGCAGCCAGCGATGGGTGTCTGGGGAGATGTTTATCATCTTGACGGACGCCTGTTACCCACTTAATTTTTTTTACACTTTTTTCCTATTTTTTTATTTTCAGATTATATATTCGTAACCCATATTTACCTGATTTTCATTTGTGTATCAGTCTTTGGAAGGCTTGGTGGGTGCTCGCTGGCTGTGTTTAAGGTACTGGAAGCGCTCCTTATCCAGCGCTTAGCATCTCGCCAGAACACACCCATATGTACTTTATAAATCGCAGCTGTAAGTCGATTTATATGGAAAAAAAGCCAGACGCAGCGTCGCCAGACGTAGCGTCGCCAGACGTAGCGTCGCCAGACGTTCCGTGCTGTTGAAAGTTTTTTTTCTCATTGGCGGCTGTATCAAAGGAGTGATGTATAGGGCGGCGGTCGTATGCCCCGTTGATAGCGCAGTGGTCTACATCCTCACATGCAATCGATGTTCACGGGCTTAATCCCCTCGGCACAATAGAAACGGTTGGGCATATTTCCTTTCACCTGATGCTTCTCTTCACCTAATTAGGTAATCGGGAAGTTGTGGGTTGCATCCTGAGGAAGGTCAGTAGTTAGCCTTGGGGATCAGCGCAAGTACAGGCTTCCTGTCCCCACTAACGGGAATGACAGTAGCGAGGAATGAGGAATGCACAATTGTTAGTGATTGATTGATGAAGATTAAGCCACCCAAGAGGTGGCACGGGCATGAATAACCCGTAAAATCTGTGGTGGGAGATTTACCACAGGTGTAAGTACCTGGCGGTGGGAGGGGGTGTGGTGGGGGGATGTGGTATGGGTGCGCAATGGTTCTGTATTATGAGTGATCGTAGTGGGGGAATAAATGGAGTGGTAGAGTGGTGGCTATCAACTACCTACCACCACCACCACCCAACACAAGTCTGTGTGGTGGTGTAGTGGTCGTTGTCGTCCATAGGCCTATGGTGATGATAGTGATCGTCGTTGTATACAGTAGAGAAAAGGGTAGGCCTTGTCATACATTATACAAAGAATCAATTTATCTACATTAATATTTTCGACGGACGAGGACCGGCTCCTGGCCAGTAAGGGGAAGAGAGCCCCTGCTGTTCACCACACACTGAGGGAGCGAGAGGGGAGAAGAGGGTAATCAGCCGCGTAATGAAACTTGGCGAATTAGCGACATGAGAAGGTGAGGGGAGAAGCTACAGTTCATTTTCTTGTTGAGCGTTGATTATTGTATTGTATACTGAGCGTTGAGTATTGTATTGTATACTGAGCGTGTAAGCTGTGTTAGAAGGATACCTGATCAACCAGGCTGTCACTTATACACAAGATGTTTATACACATGATATTTATACATATGTGTATTAGCAGTCCATCATAAGAACATAAGAACAAAGGGAACTGCAGAAGGCCTATTGGCCCATACGAGGCAGCTCCTATTTATAACCACCTAATCCCACTCATATACATGTCCAACCCGCGCTTGAAACAATCGAGGGATCCCGGATCACACCTCCACCACGTTACGCGGCAATTGTTCCACAAATCAACAACCCTGTTACTGAACCAGTATTTACCCAAGTCTTTCCTAAATCATCCTCCTGTTTTGGTAGTACTTATAGTAACGATGAGGACCATAGTACATATACCGACTTACAGCGAAATTAGAAGAGTAGAAATCTGAACTTTTGAGTTGGACAAACTGGGAATTTTTTTTTTTTACTTGTGTTGCTTTGACAAACTAACCTAACCTTCCTAGGCCTAATACACGATATCTGAGGCCTAATATAGTCCATATGTGTGCTATACTAGGCCTAGGAATACTGAAGTTTGTTTGTTTAGCTTCATTTATTTTAAAATAATTCCTCACTAGTCAGTATACTACTATCTAAAAGCTAAGTACGTACGAATTCGTGACTATTGACGACTGTCAAAATAGTTACTATCTAAACAGGAGGACGGGTTGGTACTAGAGAAAACTGCTCCCAAAATATAAATATACTAAAGGGAAGATGATTCGCAGTGGAGGGATAAGAGATGTGACCAAAAGAGGAGAAAGCGAAGAGAAAATGGTGGAAATGGAGACGTTTACGGCGTCATCAGCGGAGGGAAGTGGAGGACTAGATTACATAGAGGGAGTGAGGGAGGGACGTAGGGAGGAGGGAAGAAGCGGGAACCCTTAGGGAGGGTTACCTTACCTTGACCTTGAGGTGCTTCCGGGGCTTAGCGTCCCCGCGGCCCGGTCGTCGACCAGGCCTCCTGGAGAGAGTAATGGAAAGGAAAGAGGGGGGGGGGTTGGAGGGCGATTAATTGGAAAAAAAGGAAGGTTTGAAGTTGAAAATGAAAATTATGGAACGGAGAAATGGTGGGAAAGCAGGGATAGGGATGGTGGTGGGAAGGTGAGAAAGGAAGGGGTAAGAGACTGGACCCAGACAGTCACTATGAGAGCTGAAGACGTCCTCCAGTAACTGGTGATGGTGCCGCCCTGAGACCAGCCCCCACACGGCCCCGAGACCAGCCCCCACACGGCCCCGAGACCAGCCCCCACACGGCCCTGAGACCAGCCCCCACACGGCCCTGAGACCAGCCCCCACACGGCCCTGAGACCAGCCCCCACACGGCCATGAGACCAGCCCCCACACGGCCCTGAGACCAGCCCCACACGGCCCTGAGACCAGCCCCCACACGGCCCTGAGACCATGCAGCCCCCACACGGCCCTGAGACCATGCAGCCCCCACACGGCCCTGAGACCATGCAGCCCCCACACGGCCCTGAGACCATGCAGCCCCCACACGGCCCTGAGACCATGCAGCCCCCACACGGCCCTGAGACCATGCAGCCCCCACACGGCCCTGAGACCATGCAGCCCCCACACGGCCCTGAGACCATGCAGCCCCCACACGGCCCTGAGACCATGCAGCCCCCACACGGCCCTGAGACCATGCAGCCCCCACACGGCCCTGAGACCATGCAGCCCCCACACGGCCCTGAGACCATGCAGCCCCCACACGGCCCTGAGACCATGCAGCCCCCACACGGCCCTGAGACCATGCAGCCCCCACACGGCCCTGAGACCAGCCCCCACACGGCCCTGAGACCAGCCCCACACGGCCCTAGGGGCCGAGGCATGCATCCCATTTGGTTAAGGAAATTTACCAATTCGTCAAAAATTCGACATATTAGTAAAAATGAAGTTGCAGCACTTGATAAAAACGAATATATCAAAACAGAAACCACATATAAAACGCTGTTCAGTCACTTTATACACACAAAGCAACATCAAATATTTATAAGTAATGTTAACCAGACCACACACTAGAAGGTGAAGGGACGACAACGTTTTGGTCCGTCCTGGACCATTCTCAAGTCGACCATTCTCACAATCGACTTGAGAATGGTCCAGGACGGACCGAAACGTCGTCGTCCCTTCACCTTCTAGTGTGTGGTCTGGTCAACATACTTTAGCCACGTTATTGTAACTTATCGCCTGCATATTTATAAGTAATCATGTCGGAAGACCTTAGCTTTCAAGAACACAATAAAGTAACTGTCACAACTACAAGAAAAATGACAGGTTGGATAACAATAACTTTTCAAACATGGGACACCATACCAGTGATGATACTGTTCAAGACATTAGTGATCACTGGGGTGGAATATTGTTGCACACTAACAGCTCCATTCAAAGCTGAGGAAATTGCAGACCTGGAGGGTGTACAGAGATCTTTCCTGCCCGAACCCATTCAATAAACGATGATATTTATTGGGAACGTTTAAATTTCTCAAAGTTTGTCCTGTAGGGCGCACACGAGAAAGATACATAATAATTTACAATAGGAAAATATTAAGAGGGATTGTTTCCGAATCTGTATACGGAAATAACATCACGTGAAACCAGTAGGCATGGCAGGATGTGCAAAATAGCCTCATTGAAATGCAGAGGTGCAACATAGTACGCTGAGAGAGAACTTTATCAACATCAAAGGCCCAAGACTTTCGAACACTCCCTCTACTGTACACATAAGGGGCATAACTGGCCGACCTCTGACGGTGTTCAAAAGAGAACTTGATAAACACCTCCAAAGGATTACATAAGAACATAAGAACAAAGGTAACTGCAGAAGGCCTATTGGCCCATACGAGGCAGCTCCTATCTATAACCACTCAATCCCACTCATATACATGTCCAGCCCGCGCTTGAAACAATCGAGGGACCCCATCTCCACCACGTTACGTGGCAATTGGTTCCACAAATCAACAACCCTGTTACTGAACCAGTATTTACCCAAGTCTTTCCTAAATCTAAACTTAAATCTTAAACTTACCTGATCAACCAAGCTGTGATTCATACATCAAACTGCGATCAGCGATGTCTAACAGTCTGGTTGGCCAGACCACCAACCTGGAGGCCTGGTTAGAGACCGGACTGCGGGGACATGGATTCCCGGACCCAACACCAGGTAAATACAAGGTAGACGGGTGGTGGTAGTGATGGTGGTAATGTTAGTGGTGGAGCTGCTCTGAGCACCGACACCATAAACATTCCATCACACGGGATGCAGATATGGGAGAGAAGGCAATAGGCCTAATAGGCTCACAACGTTCGATAATATCTGGTTGGAGGGTGGAGAGGAGAGGGGAGAGGGAGAGAGGGGACAGAGAGGTGCAGTGGTGAGGTGTGGAGAGGGAAAACAGGTTATAATGCAGGAAGGAGGAAGGGTTTCAAGAGATGATTGACAGCATTACCTGGAGACGGATCCGGGAGTTGTTCTTCCCCTCTGGTTGATCAGTCCAGCAACCAGGAGGCCTGGTCGACGACCAGGCCTCGGGGACACTAAGCCCCGGAAGCACCTCAAGGTAAGGTAACCAAGGTAACCACCTCCCCCCCCCCCTAGCTCAACCACTTGGGCTGGACGGTAGAGCGACGGTCTCGCTTCTTGCAGGTTGGCGTTCAATCCCCGACCGTCCAAGTGGTTGGGCACCATTCCTTTCCCCCGTCCCATCCCAAATCCTTATACTAACCCCTTCCCAGTGCTAAATAGTCGTAATGGCTTGGCGCTTTCCCTTGATAACCCCCTCCCTTCCCTCTCCTTCCCGCCCCCCCACCCCTCGGGACTGGCCCCAGAGGGCCATTCTACTCGACAGGACAGAGGAAGTGAAGGGAGGCTAGAGAATATTGCCAACAGTTACCCAAGAGTAAGAGCTGACAATGCACCAATAATCACACTGTACTCCCCTTCATATAGTCTAGGGTAGCTGCACAAATTCAGATGTACCTAAATGTGTTAATAAAAAAAATAATACTGATATTCACTGGATCATAAAACGCAACACCAGTATAAGAAAGGAAGCAGCATTAGAAGCAGCAGTATTAGTAGTAATAGAATCAGCAGCAGCATTAGTAGTAGTAATAGAATCAGCAGCAGTAGCAGGAGCTTCAGCAGAACAGAAAAAGTGATGATATTAGCCTTGCGAGGCAATTACCAGATGACGTACATGGAAGCTGTTTGTTCACTGCCTGATTGATTCATTATTCAATCTGTAGGTGCGGCGGTGACAGCTCTTCCCCGGGGGGAGTATCCTGGGGCTGGTCTCTCCCCAGGGGGAGTATCCTGGGGAATGGTCTCTCCCCAGGGGAGTGTCCAGGGGCTGGTCTCTCCCCAGGGGCATGTTCTGGGGCAGGTCTCTCCCCAGGGGAGTGTCCAGGGGCTGGTCTCTCCCCAGGGGGAGTATCCTGGGGCTGGTCTCGCCCCAGGGGAGTGTCCAGGGGCTGGTCTCTCCCCAGGGGAGTGTCCAGGGGCTGGTCTTTCCCCAGGGGAGTATCCTGGGGCTGGTCTCTCCCCAGGGGAGTATCCTGGGGCTGGTCTCTCCCCAGGGGAGTATCCTGGGGCTGGTCTCTCCCCAGGGGAGTATCCAGGGGCTGGTCTCTCCCCAGGGGAGTATCCAGGGGCTGGTCTCTCCCCAGGGGAGTATCCAGGGGCTGGTCTCTCCCCAGGGGAGTATCCAGGGGCGGGTCTCTCCCCAGGGGAGTATCCAGGGGCGGGTCTCTCCCCAGAAAGGCCCCTACCGGGTGTTTCAAGCGTAATTTTGTTTATGACAAAAGCGAACTGAAGGTAGAGGCTTGACACAGGTGTCTGAGCGCCACAATGTTGTTGCTTCATATTTAGCTGCTCAGAAGGAAGTGTCCATGTAGCACGGGCTATGGCGAGCCCGTAAAGGTGTGTGTGCGTCACAGCTGGCGACCACCAGCGGAGGTGTGAGCCTCGCCCCTTGTGCGGGGGAGGGGGTGGGGGGATAGAGGGGGGGGGGGAAGAGATCCAATTATTACCCTAGGCTATTACACCGTCCGCGGGTGCCTCGTGTTTGCCTCTCTCTCCTCTACCTTCCCCCTCCTCCTTCCCCTCCTCCTTCCCCTCCTCCTCCCCCTCCTCAATCTTCCTAATCTCCACATGTTGCCCTTTTCCTTCCTTTTTTACTTGTTATCTTCCAGCATGTAATAATGACGGAGTTAAGCCAAGCTAGGAAGGTACAACTAAGCCAGGCTAAGCAGTCAAGCCAAGTCTAACCTTATTAAAAAAGCGTAAGTCAAGTCTACAAGAGTAAAACCCAGGCCAAGTTATACTAGCCAAGCCAGAAAGTGGAAGACCCGAATAGCAGGAGTTTGGGCCACGGGACCAATCTGTTTTTTGTTGTGTTTGTTTGGTGGGGAAGTTTACTTGCTGTTTGTTGTGTTTGTTTGGTGGGGAAGTTTACTTGCTGTTTGTTGTGTTTGTTTGGTGGGGAAGTTTACTTGCTGTTTGTTGTGTTTGTTTGGTGGGGAAGTTTACTTGCTGTTTGTTGTGTTTGTTTGGTGGGGAAGTTTACTTGCTGTTTGTTGTGTTTGTTTGGTGGGGAAGTTTACTTATGACTTTTTCCGAAATAAATTATTGTTTTTGTTTCTCGGTTAATAATATGAACGCAACAATGAATAAATGAATTGAATTGAAAGAGGCCTATTGAAGGCCTCTTGGCCATAACGAGGTAGCTGTTGCTTATACCATACCACTGGTCAATCACATGGACTGGATGGTAGAGCGACTGTCTCGCGTCATGCAGGTCAGCGTTCAATCCCCGACCGTCCAAGTGGTTGGGCACCATTCCTTTCTCCCGTCCCATCCAGTCGTTATCCTCATATCCGTTCCGAGTGTTATGTAATCGTAATGACTTAGTGCTTTCTCCTGATAATGATTTTATACCATAACTTACTCATCCTATGTGTAGCCTTCGCTTGAAACAACCAAGGCTGTATGGTACCTGGCAATTTGTTCCATAAATCAAAAACCCTGTTTACAAATCGGTATTCACTCATGGGTATTTTATTTATCTAAACTCATCGAATTTGTATCCATAGTTCTGATTTGTTAATGTTATTTACCATCTTGGTAATATGTCTCTATTATACCGTTCCATCCATTTGCATACTTCAGTAAATTTCTAAATTTATGTTCCTAAATTTCTTGAGAGGTTTATAATTCCTGGGATTAACTGTCATCATTTTGGCCTCTGTTCAAAATTTCAATTGAAGCCAGTAGCGGTTCATGTCATTTTGAACAAAACTGAAACTGTATGACACAAATGGGCTCTAACAAGGGCAAGATATAGCTGACAATAACATAGTATTTGTAACAAATATATAAATATATCCCAATATTTGCTATATTCAATACATTTGTGCATTTATTCTTTTTGTGTTTGGCTCAAGATCGTGACTGATTATCACTTGCAGATCTTTTTTTTCACATTCAGACTTTGCAATAACAAGTTTGTCCACTGTTATCTGATAACTGTTATCATTACCTAAGCTCACAACCCCTTTTGTCAGCTTTAACCTGCAACTGTCACATTTCTCTCTCTCTCTCTCTCTCTCTCTCTCTCTCTCTCTCTCTCTCTCTCTCTCTCTCTCTCTCTCTCTCTCTCTCTCTCTCTCTCTCTCTCTCTCTCTCTTTCTTTTTTGTTATTTTTCCACTTGGGTAATCCAGCCTTGAATCGCGTCCTTCTGCCAGCTCACCTAGCTGGCAAACTTTTGCCAGCGCCGCAAGCAATTAGATGTGGCAGTTAACCATTCATGGTGGCTGGCGAGCGTTTTCAGGAGAGTAATGATCAAGCAAGATTCCCTATTCAGCTGTGTGGCCATCAGGGAGGCATGTCCGTAAGCCGGGGCCAATGTTTGTAAACACCCTCCTCTCAAAGGGCCACTCCGCCCGGCACAGACAATGGCTATTCGATTGATATTGTAATTAGGTGGCGTTCGTCAGCAGCGCACCACAAAGCACGGATTTACGAACGCTGTAGCTAGTCCGTGAGGGGAGACGAAGGGGGAGAATGATGAAATATATCCTCGGTATATCCACGGGTTTCGCAAGCTCAACAATGCGAGGATTTGATTCTAGTTTTGTTATGTATTGTCTGTGGTGTTTTAAAAGGGGGGCGGGTTAGCCTTTGCTGCGGCCTCCCCAACACCATTGTACCCTTTGTTAAATATCCATCTGGTGGGTAAATGGGCCCCTCCACTCTCCCGCTTCATCTCCCTAAAGATTTGGTAAATAGCCCTTCATCACTCGTGGGATAGCGGCATGATAGCGGGCCATATGAGAGATAACTAATGTGTAATGTGGCAGGCATTGAGGCCTCATAGACAGCTGTTGATGCTGATGATGACGGATGGTGACCTTTGTGTGTGTGGGGGTAGGGGGGGGGTGTCGAGGCACCCTGTGGGTGTGTGGGTGGAGTGCAGGAGGGCTGTTGGCACCCTTTGTGTGTGTGTGTGTGTGTGTGTGTGTGTGTGTGTGTGTGTGTGTGTGTGTGTGTGTGTGTGTGTGTGTGTGTGTGTGTGTGTGTGTCCGTGGGAGATGTTCAAGCAGACTAAGTGAACACTGTTGCGCGGGTGGGAAGCTTTTAATTTCCTAACGAACATAATACACAACTCTAATAGCTTTTCCACAGATATTTGATACGATGTGGAGATATTTTCCACAGAAAATACCCCGGACTATCCATCGTGAAAAGCTCGGGTTCCCAGGATACTGTGCTTGCTCCAGTACATTTTCTCGCCTTCATATCAGACATATTCAACGACAAACTATATTACCGTATCTTCCTTTGCAGATGACACTAGGATGTTTACCAGTGTAGGCACTATGGAGGATACAGCAGGCCTCCAATCTGATACGGGCTCACCATAGCCCGTGCTACTTGGAACTTTGTTCCAGGTAGCGAATCTTTAACAACAACAACAACAACTCCAATCTGATGTAAACCAGGCGTTTCAGTGAGCCACAGAAAACATGATTAACGGAGACAAGTTTACAGTTCCTGCGCTAAGGTAGAAACTATGAAAAAAAAGCAGGAACCACATTAACCGCAGTCAAACTACCTTGCAGAAGTTCCCAGGATCAACGTCCCTGCGGCCCGGTCTCTTTACCAGGCCTCCTGGTTGGTGGTCTGGTCAGCCAGACTGTTGCAGACGGCTACTAGCAGCCTAAGGGGTGAATCACACATTATAAAAAGAAAAGGAACGTAAAAGATCTGGATAAATCACGTCCGAAGACCTTTCCTTGAAAGAACACAATATAGTAGTTCAAACTACAAGAACAATTACAGGCTGAACGGGGTGAGAATAGCTTGAGCTACCTCATCCCTTTGTGTGTATTTTACCTCAATAAACTTATTTCAATTTCAGTACAGGCTGAACACTGATTTAACAAGAACTTTTTAAACGAGAGATACCAAGCCAATGATGGCTGTTTTAAACGCACTAATGCTATCAAGGGTGGAATATTGTTATGTGACGACTCCCATTTAGAGCTAGAGAAATTGTTGACCTGGAAACAATTAAATGGAGTAGTTTATCAAAAATCACCCTCTCTCTCTAACTATAAGGGACATAACAAGCAGATCCTTTTTCGGCATTCAGGATGGAATTTGATAAACATCTCCAAAGGGTACCTGATCATCCGGGCTGCGATTCATATGTCAGATTGCGTAGCGCGGTGTCCAACAGCCTCGTTGACCAGTCAATCAGGAGGCCTAGTCGACCCGACCGTCAGGCCAGGTCTGTCAGAAGCAGGGCCGCGAGGTTATTGATCGTCTGAAACAATTCAAGGTAAGTAGGTAGCCAACCTAGGTAACCTCGATGTAGGTAGGTAAGGTAAGGCTGGCCAGGCCTCAAGGTAGGTACCCAGGGCCAGATTCACGAAAGCACTTACGCAAGCACTTACGAACGTGTACATCTTTCCACAATCTTTGACGGCTTTGGTTACATTTATTAAACAGCTTACAAGCATGAAAACTTCCCATTCAACTGTTGTTATTGTTCTAAAACGCCTCCTGGTGCTTCGGAGCTCATTAACTGTTTAATAATTGTAAACAAAGCCGCCAAAGATTGAGAAAAGACGTACAGGATCGTAAGTGCTTGCGTAAGTGCTTTCGTGAATCTGGCCCCCAGTCTGGAACGTTGTAGCAAGTCCTCTTAGTACTCTGCTCTGAGAAATGACCAGAGGAGGCTAAGCCTTGTCTTGTCCTGTTAGTGAGGTCTTGGCGTGAGTCGTCTCCTTCCTTCCTTCCTTCCTTCCTTCCTTCCTTCCTTCCTTCCTTCCTTCCTTCCTTCCTTCCTTCCTTCCTTCCTTCCTTCCTTCCTTCCTTCCTTCCTCAAGTTTATTGATTTTGGGCGTAATTATTCGTAAAGTTTGGAGGGGCGCGCGGAAAGTTGCCCGGGGCATGTCCCCCCCCCCCCCCCCCGTCGCCTTTCCGCAGGTGGGAATTAACTTGTGTTCATATTCGACTGGAAGGGTTCCCCTCTCTTACCCTCCCTACACCGTGCTACTTGCTCTAAGATTCCAGTCACGCACTGCCCTCGCACCAGGAACTTTTAATTAACTGGTAACGCAAGAAATGTTACTGCAAACGGGTGGTTGATGTAGTGGGGGGTGGTGGTGGTATGGGAGGGGTGGTTGTGGTCGCGGGTGGGGAGTGGTGGTAGGGGAAGGGGGGGGGTGGAGGTGGGGGAAGGGGGGGTGGAGGTGGGGGAAGGGTGGTAGTGTAGGGAAAGGGTGGTAGTTTGGTGGTGGAAAGGGTAGGTAGGGGTGATAATAAAGGAAAAGGGGGTGGTGGTAGGGGAAACGCTACTCCAGGTGTGTCCTGGAATGGCGTGGCTCGCCGTACACTTCTCCAGGTGTGTCCTGGAATGGTGTGGCTCGCCGTACACTTCTCCAGGTGTGTCCTGGAATGGTGTGGCTCGCCGTACACTTCTCCAGGTGTGTCCTGGAATGGTGTGGCTCGCCGTACACTTCTCCAGGTGTGTCCTGGAATGGCGTGGCTCGCCGTACACTTCTCCAGGTGTGTCCTGGAATGGTGTGGCTCGCCGTACACTTCTCCAGGTGTGTCCTGGAATGGTGCGGCTCGCCGTACACTACTCCAGGTGTGTCCTGGAATGGCGTGGCTCGCCGTACACTTCTCCAGGTGTGTCCTGGAATGGTGTGGCTCGCCGTACACTTCTCCAGGTGTGTCCTGGAATGGCGTGGCTCGCCGTACACTTCTCCAGGTGTGTCCTGGAATGGTGTGGCTCGCCGTACACTTCTCCAGGTGTGTCCTGGAATGGTGCGGCTCGCCGTACACTACTCCAGGTGTGTCCTGGAATGGCGTGGCTCGCCGTACACTACTCGAGGCGTCACACCGCCGCTGGAACGCTATTCAGAACTCTTCACCTGGCGCGGAATGCGAGGCATCGGAAGTATCCTCGTCCAGGCCGATGGTGTGACCTGGAATGTCGTCCCTCGGCGTATTGTTGTCGTCCCCCGATAGTCTGGACATTAATCAAAGGGCAGCAGGTTGGAGACTGGACTCTCCTTGGAAGACATTTAACAAAAATGTAATTTCTGCTTTAAAAGTGGGTTCTTGAAAGTAGGTATTTTTAGTGTTGATTGTGGGTAAGATATAGCGGTAACTGGTAATTTGTCTCGGCTCTAGATAAGTCGGCAGCCTGCAGGTACCTTCAAGACGTCTTCCTAAGCTATCTTGGGCCCGGGTCAAAGCAAAGTTTGAAGGGAATAACACCCATTTTTCTATACTTTTGGAGGCATAAGGAGTCAGAAAAATACTTGCTACTCAGGGACAACTAATTGACATGGTGTAGTAATTTAAATTAAGATAAATAATGCGTGCAGTCTTCCAGCGACACCGTTCGTGTCTTGGGACTTGAATACGGGGACATTTAGACATGTTCGTGAAGTACAGAGGCCAAGAATGTGGCATAACCTTGTAAGTCTTGAGAAGTTGGTTGTTGCAACATGGTGTCTCGTGTCCCCCCTCCCCTCCCCTCCCCTCGCCACACCCCACCCCCGCTACACACACACACACACACACACACACACACACACACACACACACACACACACACACACACACACACACACACACACGGCAACAGCTGTACAAGAGAAACTGTATTCCTCCCACAAGGCTAATATCGCAGCTCTGATTGATTTGTGTGTGTTGACGGTAGAGCATGCTGATAAAAGTAGCAGAGTTGCTGTGTTAAGGTATGCAGGCCAGTTTGTGTGGCAGCTGTGTGTGTGTGTGTATGTGTATGTGTATGTGTACTCACATAGTTGTGCTTGCGGGGGTTGAGCTCTGGCTCCTTGATCCCGCCTCTCAATCGTCAGTCAACTGATGGACAGGTTCCTGAGCCTACTGGGCTATATCATATCTATATTTGAAACTGTGTATGGAGTCAGCCTCCACCACATCACTGCCTAGTGCATTCCATTTGTTAACTACTCTGACACTGAAAAAGTTCTTTCTAATGTCTCTGTGTCTCATTTGGGTACTCAGCTTCCACCTGTGTCCCCTTGTTCGCGTCCCTCCAGTTTTGAATAGTTCATCCTTGTTTACCCGGTCGATTCCCCTGAGGATTTTGTAGGTTGTGATCATGTCACAATCTGTGTGTGTGTGTGTGTGTGTGTGTGTGTGTGTGTGTTTACTAGTTGTGTTTTTACGGGGGTTGAGCTTTGCTCTTTCGGCCCGCCTCTCAACTGTCAATCAACTGTTTACTAACTACTTTTTTTTTCCCACACCACACACACACACACACCCCAGGAAGCAGCCCGTGACAGCTGACTAACTCCCAGGTACCTATTTTTACTGCTAGGTAACAGGGGCATTCAGGGTGAAAGAAACTTTGCCCATTTGTTTCTGCCTCGTGCGGGAATCGAACCCGCGCCACAGAATTACGAATCCTGTCGCTATCCACCAGGCTACGAGGCCCCTATATGTGTGTGTGTGTGTGTGTGTGTGTGTTGAGAGTCGGTGCAGCAGGGATTGTGTCCAAGGCGTTGTGTACGCTCCGTCGCCCGGGGTGAAGGCAGACTCTTGATTATGACCTGGTGGAGTGCTGATAAAATTCACGCTACTGTCCTCTGGCATAAGCCAAGGAGGCAACTGACTACACGCTGGCGGCGAGGCCTGGGCCTGTTCTCAGGCCTCTCTATGGGGGGATATCACTGTCTTTATGCCTCCGACAAAGGCTATTGATCCAGTTTGACGGGTTCTTGATTATTTCACCATTATCTAAGCATCGAATAGATTTGGGAAGAGAGGTCGACCGCAGCTGCGCCCAGACGTGTATTATAATACCAAAACACACTCGGTATTTTGGTACCGGTTTCTGCTCTGGTGGGATTTGTGGTATTGTAAGCCTCCCTTGTAGGCCTACCCACGTAGACCTCCCTTCTTTCCCGCGCCTGCTCCCCTTACCTACCGGGACTGACCCTATTCAATAGGCGAGGACTAAATCGTGCAAATCTGGATTCTCTATTGCCATTAAATGGAACTAAGGCCTTTTGTGGTATTTGCTTTAAATGTTATACCAAGGCAAACGGTGGATTTGCTTGGATTTAAGCCCCGAGGGGGGGGGTTGTTTATAAGGAAATTTTCATCACGGGAAAGCCGGGTGGAGGGGGGTGGGGGTGGGTTTGTCGCGTGCGGGGTCCGGCTCGCTGTATGCGTGAGTTCCTGCGTTCTAATGCGTTACACGCATGCTCGTGTATGCGTGCGTGCGCGTCTTGAACAATTGTTTCCCTATGACCCCTTTTCAGACCCCATACAGAGGTGAGGGGGGGGGGAATATGGGTGGTTGTCAGTAATCTGGACCCCCCCCCCAGACGACCCTTGTACGAGTCCGATGGCTGGAACGAGGCAGGTGTATAACATACACACGCACACGCACGCACACACACACACACACACACACACACACACACACACACACACACACACACACACACACACACACACACACACAACACAGTGAGGAGGCAAGAGTGTGTGTGTGTGTGTGTGTGAGTGTGTGTGTGTGTGTGTGTGTGTGATACCGACATTCCTGGTTCCGGTGGGTTTAGCATATATACCAATGATAAACTCTACATATGATAAGAAGTTCATAAAACTGATCAGAGAACTGAGGAGAAACCGCTAAGCCACTATGATTATAACACTTGGAAGGGACATGAGGACAAGGAGCTGGGATAGGACGGAGGGGAAGGGAATGCTGCCCAGCCGCTTGATCCATCGGGGGATCGAACGTAGACTTGGAAGAAACGAAACCCTAGCCACATATGTATGTATATATATATATATATATATATATATATATATATATATATATATATATATATATAATATATATATATATATATATATATATATATATATATATATATATACACACACACATATTGTATAATGTTAGCTTATGTTTCAATACCTTGTAATATTTTATGTTGACTGGATCTTGAATAACCGAAGATGTTTCTGGTGTTTTTATTCCCAGTGTCACTTGTTTGATTAATGTGTATTAGAGCCTCCATGGCAGGTGTTGGGAGGCTGTGGAGGGGATGAAAGGGGGAAGAATTACCGAGAGGGATGGTGGGTAGGGATGGGGTAGGGGGGATAGTGGATCATGAGGCGACTGTATGGGATAGATCTTCACCATTGGATAAAAAAAATCTGAGGCAAACAGCTATTGTTCTGGGAGGGGGGAAGGTGTACATAGAGGTTACCTTGAGGTTACCTTGAGGTGCTTCCGGGGCTTAGCGTCCCCGCGGCCCGGTCGTCGACCAGGCCTCCTGGTTGCTGGACTGATCAACCAGGCTGTTGGACGCGGCCGCTCGCAGCCTGGTGACATCCGTGGGAAAACATTGTGTGACGTCAATGGTAAGGCACATCGGCAGTTACCTGGAGATCACCACTCAAAGGGCAGGTTGCTCTCGTCCAGTTGTTAGCTCGCTTGGAAAAATAAAATATATATTTTTGGTATACCTGCTTGATGGGGTTCTGGGAGTTCTACTCGCTGACGTGAGAGCTTGGTCCAACAGGCTGTTGCTTGGAGCGGTCCGGTATATTGTCTTAATAATACTGCGGTTATACTGTTATATTTTCTCGAGTTTTTCTTGTTTTGTAACAAAATCGGAGATATTTTCGGAGTTGTCTTATAAAAAAGAAATGAGAGTTGGCGGGAGTCTCAGATTTTCTTTATTCATTAGCTTGAGGTTGTTATACGTCAGGTGTGTCGCCCCACACCTGTCTGTTGATTGTGTTGGGCAAACACTGCTTCCTCCCGCTCTCTCTCTCCTCTCTCTCTCCTCTCTCTCTCTCTCTCTCTCTCTCTCTCTCTCTCTCTCTCTCTCTCTCTCTCTCTCTCTCTCTCTCTCTCTCTCTCTCTCTCTCTCTCTCATACACACATATTCATATATATGAATATATATATATATATATATATATATATATCTCATACCTTCAATAATCATCACATAGTACATAATATAAAATATATGACAAGTCTCTTAGTATTACACCTTTGGGGCAAAGTGTGTGACCCACCCCAAGAATTCTCTCCATCATACCAAGTCAATATTCTCTCCAAGAGTATGATAATAATATATACCCAACATTCCAAGACATTATCCTCGCACCATATTTTTTCATGGTGCGTTTTCAAACCACTTAACTTTACCGTTTTCTGCAAATTTACCGAGAGGCAAAAGCTCCTTAGACTGCCAACAGTGTACCACTGCTCCTGTATCCTCACTTGTGCAGCTACAAACATCAAAGGTGATTATATTCTTAACTATGTCCTCCCACTTATATTTTTGTAAACAGCTTTACCTTACGTTTTGTTCTAACATTTTCCGGCTAGGAGGGTTGAACACCGCCATCACCAGAGGATAGTTAATGTTCTCTTCTATCAGTGACACTCTATCCTCTTCCTTATTTTCTTGCACCTCTGTTTCACTCTCCTTTTTGACAGTTTTTGGGCCTAATTTCCTACTGCCACTTGGCTGGCCTTAATCGTCGCCTTTCCTTTCTCCCAAACGTTGGTCACAGGGGCTATCTGTCTCCACTGTTTCTTCTTTGTTCCCAAGGAGCGCTCCTCCCTCTCTTCAGAGCTTCCTCTCTCCTGCCTGTGGGAGCTGGCTTCCAGTTTTTCAGATGGGGCTTCATGGGACAGAAAAAAAAGAGGAACCAGCAATATGTGTGCCACACACACACACACACACACACACACACACACACACACACACACACACACACACAC
>NC_091183.1:41493907-41523907 GCF_040958095.1 Procambarus clarkii | reverse complement strand
GTCGACGACCGGGCCGCGGGGACGCTAAGCCCCGGGAAGCACCTCAAGGTAACCTCAAGGTGGATACTTTGGAGTCGCGTGTTTCCCAAGACGAACAAGCAGCAGCGGACCCTGGCGTGTTGACGTGGGTCGGGACTCAGCAGAAAATAACTTGACGGCCACCATCCTCCAATTAGGATAAGCCACTCAGAATTGTTTACAGCCAGTGGGTGGAGTAAATTAAGACTCGAGTCACTAAGAAAGTCTTGTCTTACAGTGCGAATTACCTTAAGGGCTGCCTCCAAGAATGCATTACCTTAAAGGGTCGACACAACTGCAGGTAATGATGGTGCTACAGAGCCTTCCTGGTTTGGTGCCTTTTTTTTTGATAATTACTTACAACTGCAGGTAAGAGAAGTATGGAAGGGGTGACGGGATGGTGGCCACGACGCTGCGACCTGTCACTGACTCAACCAATACAGGATCAAAATAATGAAGGGGAATCAGGTGATATAACGGGGAGGGAGGGAAGGAACCGGTATGAAAAACGTTAATGGAAAGTTTTCTCTTCTAACCTTGCCGAGTAAGCCGGACGACTCAAACAGAAAACGGAACAGTACGTCACTTTTGTGAGTCGATTTCATTTCAAATTACGTCCAAATTTGGCCATAGCGCGCATACCAGCGAAAAGTGACGTTATTTTTAAGAGGACGGGTTACGGTGCAAGCGGGAGGGGACGATGACGATGGTGACGACGTGCGTGGGGGAGGTGGTTGGGGATGCAGAGGGGAAGAGGCACGTGCCAGTCCTCGTACTGTTCCTCTTCCTTCACCTCTTGGTTGCAAGGTAACCGCAATTAGATTTTTTCCCTCACCGTCTGTTGTTTTTCCCTCACCGTCTGCTGTTTTTCCCTCACCGGCTGCTTTTTCCCCTCACTGTCTGCTGTTTTCCCCCTCACCGTTTGCCGTTTTTCCCCTCACCGTCTGCTGTTTTTCCCTCACCGTCTGCTGTTTTCCCCCTCACCGTCTGCCGTTTTTCCCCTCACCGTTTGCCGTTTTTCCCCTTACCGTTTGCCGTTTTTCCCCTCACCGTCTGCCGTTTTTCCCTCACCATCTGCTGTTTTTCCCTCACCGTCTGCTGTTTTTCCCCTCACCGCCTGCTGTTTTTCCCCTCACCGTCTGCTGTTTTCCCCCTCACCGTCTGCCGTTTTCCCCCTCACCGTTTGCCGTTTTTCCCCTTACCGTTTGCCGTTTTTCCCCTCACCGTCTGCCGTTTTTCCCTCACCATCTGCCGTTTTTCCCCTCACCGTCTGCTGTTTTTCCCCTCACCGTCTGCTGTTTTCCCCTCACCGTCTGCTGTTATTTCCCCACTCACAGTCTGCTGCGTCTACCACAAGAGATCTGCGTGTTACAAACCTCATGCGTCAGGACCTTAACTAAACGCTTGCAATTACACACTTCAATGATATTTTCCAGTGAAAAGGTGACGCCTCGTGTGCGACCTCATTAAGGCTTGCCTGGGAGTAGAGTGGGAGCCGCGGTGAAGTGTTTAGACATTGAATCAGAGAGAGAGAACAATTCCACAAGGGCCGTGACGAGGATTCGAACCTGCGTCCGGGAGCATCCCAGACACTGCCTACACTGTGGGGGTGTGTGTCAGAGAGAAAGATATTGGAGTGGATGTAGTTTCCAACACCGGAGGCACACATGAACAGGATAACATCAGCAGCATACGTGATGCTGGCACATATAAGAACAGGGTTTAGAAACCTAAATCAGGACTCCTTCAATGCAATCTATATAACTTTTATTAGACCAATAATATGCATCACCGGCATGGAATCCCCGCCTTGGGAAGCATAAACCCAAACTTGATAAGGACAAAGGTTTGTACCAAGCTTGGTGCCAGAGCTAAGAGGTTTAAGCTTCGAGGGCAGGCTAATAGAACTAAATTTCTAGAAGGATCTGAAGGGATATGGTTGCAACATACAAGATACCGATGGGATTTAATTTGGGTACCACCCACCTGCCCAAACAGTGGCGGTCGAGTCACACGGTACCTGTTGAGGTCTCGAGAGTGGAGGGTGGGGGTTAAACGGGGGTCATGATTGGGGTCACCCCCACCCGAAGGTCATGTCATGTCTGTCTTATAATGACTGTGATTCTTGGGATCGGGAAGGAGTGCTGTGTAATACGTAATGGATGTTCGTAAGGTCGGGCTTCACACGGTGAGGCCCCGAGGAATGATTCGGTTGTGCAAATGCTCATATATCTCGGTTGGCGATGTGTGTGGGAGTCAGTATTTCCGTGCTGGCTGGCGCGCGCACGCACAAACGCATGCATGCGCGCACACACACACACACACACACACACACACACACACACACACACACACACACACACACACACACACACACACTGCGGCACCCCGCACCCCTATCTCACAATTAGGTAAGTACTCTCTCTCTCTCTCTCTCTCTCTCTCTCTCTCTCTCTCTCTCTCTCTCTCTCTCTCTCTCTCTCTCTCTCTCTCTCTCTCTCTCTCTCTCTCTGTACTAACCTAATTATGCTTGCGGGGATTGAGCTTTGGCTCTTTGGTCCCCCCCCCCCTCAACCATCAATCTACTGGTGTGTGTTATCAAGAGAGGGGGGGGGTGACCGTTGTCACCCCCCCCCCCCCCCACACGATCGTTCCACTACCTTACTCTAAAACTGTTCCCTCACATCCCCAAGGCTCGTCGCAGTGTCTGTCTTTCCTGCATATTCGCCTGTTACGCTAGCCTACTGCTTTATATGTCAGGATCATGTCCTCTCTTACTTTTCCAAGCTCCTGGACGAAGTACCTGACCAAACGGGTTGTAGTGGGTTTGTAGATGGGCTGGTCACCCCAAGCAAGATCCTGGGGCCAGATTCACGAATGCACTTACGAACGTGTACATCTTTCCTCAATCTTTGACGGCTTTGGTTACATTTACTAAACAGTTTACAAGCATGAAAACTTCCCAATCAACTGTTGTCATTGTTATAAACAGCCTCCTGGTGCTTCGGAGCTCATTAACTGTTTAATAATTGGAAACAAAGCCGCCATAGATGGAGAAAAGATGTACAGGTTCATAAGTGCTTTCGTGAATCTGGCTCTGGCCCCCAGGCCGGGCTTGGGGAGTATTAGAACTTCCACTACCTCCCCACTCCAGGTAAACTCAAGTTAGCTCAGTCCATCTGTTTAGCTCAGTCCCCTCAACTCTGGAACCAGTCTTGTAGCAAAACTTTGTCCTTTCTCAGTCTTCATGTTATGCTTTTCGACATGGGGTTCCACGTGGTGTGTGTGGACACACACGAGGCCAGACTGTCCAGTGTGGGTTGGAACAGAACAAAAAAAAAAAACTTAGGCCTACAGGAAATCTGGATATACAGACTAGTCAGTAAGGCTTGGAGGTTATCTTGAGATGATTTCGGGGCTTAGTGTCCCCGCGGCCCTGTCCTCGACCAGGCCTACACCCCCAGGAAGCAGCCCGTAGCAGCTGTCTAACTCCCAGGTACCTATTTACTGCTAGGTAACAGGGGCATCAGGGTGAAACAAACATTTTGCCCATTTGTCTCCGCCTCCACCGGGGATCGAACCCGGAACCTCAGGACTACGAATCCGAAGCGCTGTCCACCCAGCCAGCTGTCAGGCGGGGTAGGTATTCTTTAAATGGAATTAGCAAGTGAATGACAGTTTCATTGACATCTTTGAGAGTGTGACACCACATTCCAGTAAGGAGACTGGTGACTCATCGCCTCAATAGGCAGGCGATGAGTCACAATAACGTGGCTGAAGTATGTTGACCAGACCAGACACAATCGACTTGACAATGGTCCAGGACGGACCGAAACGTCGTCGTCCCTTCAAGTTTTAGTGTGTGGTCTGGTCAACAGAGGCTCAATAGCTACCAATTGCTCAGGGGAGGGAGCCCAGGAGCTAGTGCTTATTCCACACACATCACAAATAAACATACATAGGGCTACATATACATGTACTCGATTTGCCACTCCGTAAAAATGAAATGGTTTATGATAACCGGAAACGTAAGAGTGCTAGTGAGGCCCACGCATAGAAAACGTTAATATTACCTGGCATTATCACTGATATGTTGCATGTGTTTAACGGAGTGGTTAATTCCGTCAAAAATGCGACGTATTAGGTGAGAGGACAGGTTGTAATAGTGTGTGTTGGGTCTGAGGCGCCCACACTTAGCAGGGGGGAGGTGATACAAGGGGAGGATGTTGACCAGATCACACACTAGAAGGTAAGGGACGACGACGTTTCGGTCCGTCCTGGACCATTCTCAAGTCGACAATGAATGGTCCAGGACGGACCGAAACGTCGTCGTCCCTTCACCTTCTAATGTGTGGTCTGGTCAACGTACTTTAGCCACGTTATTGTGACTCATCGCCTGCACAAGGGGAGAAACTGAGTTGGAGAAGAGAGAGAACTAAGGGGAGAGAGAGAGAGAGAGAGAGAGAGAGAGAGAGAAAGGGGGAAGACAAAGAATGATAAGGAAGAGCAGGACACAGACAGACACAGACGAGGAGACAGACACAATATATACAAATGAGAAGCAGGAGTCTCCAAGATGTGTCCTGAATAACAAATGACTGACACGCTCGCGCAGGTGTGGGGGGGGGGGGGGTAGTAATATAAGTGTACTCACCTAGTTGTGCTTGCGGGTGTTGAGCTCTGGCTCTTTGGTCCCGCCTCTCAACTGTCAATTAACTGGTGTATATATTCCTGAGCCTACTGGGCACTTATCATATCTACATTTGAAACTGTGTATGGATTCAGCCTCCACCACATCACCTCCTAATGCATTCCATTTGTCAACTACTCTGACACTGAAAAAAATTTAATGTCTCTGTGGCTCATTTGGGTACTAAGTTTCCACCTGTGTCCCCTTGTTCGTGTCCCACCCGTGTTAAAGAGTTTGTCTTTGTGCACCCTGTCAATTCCCCATGAAAATTTTGTAGGTGATTATCATGTTTCCCTTTACTCTTCTGTTTTCCAGGGACGTGAGGTTCAGCTCCCTTAGCCTTTCCTCGTAGCTCATACCTCTCAGTTCCGGGACTAGTCTGGTGGCATACCTCTGAATCTTCTCTAACTTTGTCTCGTGTTTAACTATGTCCCCTTGTGTCCCCACACCTGCACCATACCTGCAGGTGTGGGGAGGGGTAGAAGAGGGGGGGGGCACGATGAGTGGGTGGGGGTGAAGCGGACTACTGATAAGAAAGAAAAGGGAAGGGACAAGAAGAAAATAGGACTCGAATAGGCATAATGGGTGAAAATGGCAGAAAATGGGAAGATGGAACGCTGGGGGAAAGGCAGTGAAAGCAGGAGAGGGAATGGGGGGGATGGGGGAGTGAGAGAATGAAAAGGGGGGATAGTAAAGAGGCAGGGAGAGGGATAGGAGGGGGGGGGGTGAGGATGCGGGAGTAGAGGGAGGGGGGAGGAGCGATAGCTAGAAAAGGGGGAGGGGGGTTGGAGGGAGAGCTAGAGGAGGGGGGGAATAGAGGAGGGGGTGGGGGATAGAGGAGGGGGGGATAGAGGAGGGGGAGGGGGATAGAGGAGGGGGGGGATAGGAGAGCAGTAGTAGCAACATCTCGGACATACAAATAACACATCAAAGGAAGCCGCCCTGCCCCGCCTCTCCGTTTCTATCTCCTCTCCCTTCTGCCGCCGCCAGCTGGCTCTCCAGGGACTCTCCCAGTCCACTCCCACAGTGTGTGGGGGGGACCCCACGGTCTACTCCCACCTGCCCACTCCCACAGTGTGTGGGGGGGAACTGGCTGAGTGAGTGAGATTACGGGATATTCATGCCCATGCCACCTCTTGGGTGGCTTAATCTTTTATCAATCAATCGAGTGAGAGAGAGAGAGGATATCCAGCGACACGCGACACAATATATTTGAAGGTGCTCCACACCCGCAGGTGCACCATACCTGCAGGTGCCCTATATCTGCAGGTGCCCCACACCTGCAGGTAAGTAAGTAATTATCAAAAGAAGGCACCAAACCGGGAAGGCTATACAACTGCAGGTGCTCCACACCCGCAGGTGCACCATACCTGCAGGTGCCCTATATCTGCAGGTGCCCCACACCTGCAGGTGCGCCAGGTGCACCATACCTGCAGGTGCGTACCTTCATCGCTATTCTGAGCATGCTGTGACCTCATGCTGGTTGGGCATTATGCTTGATCTGTGGCAGCGTCCTTAATGATGCCCCCACACTCCCCCTGGTCCCCCCTGTCATGCCCTCGGGTGGTATAGCTCCACAGGAGAGGGGGAGTGGAGGAGCGGGGAAGATTATCATGATAATAATGGTGCTGACACACAAGGAAATCACACTAACATGATCAGTATCAATGACAAACTCCATTGGACCAATGAGGTGACCTTCCGGCCGCGTACCTCATACTTTATTGTAAAACCTGCTGCATGGGTAACAGCTTCTCCCTCATATCAACCTATCTTGGCTTTGCGCCCTGGAGAGGCCATTCCAGACCGACAACCAGAGCGCAACTCCATGGTCTCCTGAGACTGATGGATGCCTACTACTAGAACCTGGACTGGATTCAGTAGTAGCCTTCAGACTTGCTGTGGATCGAATCAAAGCTTATATATAACTTTTAGCACGTCGTGGTATAGGGGTAAGGTGCGTGGCTGGAGAGTTCCTTGGTTACTGGTTCGAGTCATCTCATTGCTCCAGTTCATTTTCTCAGTAATGAGAAAGACCCAATTTGCGTGTGTGTTAAAAGCCATGGATTTTATTATATATACATGATCGACTTGAGAATGGTCCAGGACGATTGACTTGAGAATGGTCCAGGACGATTGACTTGAGAATGGTCCAGGACGATTGACTTGAGAATGGTCCAGGACGATTGACTTGAGAATGGTCCAGGACGATTGACTAGAGAATGGTCCAGGACGGACCGAAACGTCGTCGTCCCTTCACCTTGTAGTGTGTGGTCTGGCCAAATTACTTTAGCCACGTTATTGTGACTCATCGGCTGTATATATACATGGTTTTTATGGTTTATACATAGTTTTTATGGTATATATACATAGTTTTTATGGTTTATACATAGTTTTTATGGTATATATACATAGTTTTTATGGTTTATACATAGTTTTTATGGTATACATACATGGTTTTTATACACTTACACATGTATTGGGTCTTTCCTTGGCCTTCATTCAAGCACTGCGGCGTTGTAGTGACTTTCTCAGTAATGATGGTTATCTTGAGATGATTTCGGGGCTTTAGTGTCCCCGCGGCCCGGTCCTCGACCAGGCCTCCACCCCCAGGAAGCAGCCCGTGACAGCTGACTAACACCCAGGTACCTATTTACTGCTAGGTAACAGGGGCATAGGGTGAAAGAAACTCTGCCCATTGTTTCTCGCCGGCGCCTGGGATCGAACCCAGGACCACAGGATCACAAGTCCCGCGTGCTGTCCACTCGGCCGACCGGCTCCCTATTGATGATGATATTCGTAATAATAAGTGATGATGATGAGGATGATAAGTGATGATAAGGATGATGATAAGAGCAGCAGGAGGGTGGAGATGCGTGGCCTGGACTCCTGCTGCCTTGTTATTGTTGATTTCTTTTGTTTCTCCTTATTTTTTTTTTGCTCGTTTTGTTTCTTACTATTTTTTTTTTTTTAATTTTGAATGTTTTTGTCCGTTGTTTAAATTTTTTTCCCGCCATTTCCCGAGTTAAAAGGAACAACCCCCTCCTCTCCTTCACCCCCCCCCCCAACTCTTCCTCTTCTTCCCCCACCCCACCATTTGGCGGTTGCTCCGTTTCCCCCTTCCCTCAACCCCCCACCCCTCCCATCTACCCCCCCCCCTCCCATCCACCAACCCCCCCCCCTCCCATCCACCAACCCCCCCTTCCCATCCACCAACCCCCCCTTCCCATCCACCAACCCCCCCCCCCTCCCATCCACCAACCCCCCCCTCCCATCCACCAACCCCCCCCTCCCATCCCTCAACCCCCCTCCCATCCACCAACTCGCCCCCCAGCACCCCAGAGGTCCATCCACCCGCAGGTATATAAGAGTTCGCACAATCGCGGGAAGAGACAATATGTGCTCAATTTGTTTCGACGTTTGTTCACACAGCACCACCGCTCCTGTGCCAGGTAAGTCCACTACGGGCTCACCATAGCCGGTGCTACTTGCCCCCGCTCCTGTGCCAGGTAAGTCACGGGCTCACCATAGCCCGTGCTACTTGCCCCGCTCCTGTGCCAGGTAAGTCCACTTCGGGCTCACCATAGCCCGTGCTACTTGCCCCCGCTCCTGTGCCAGGTAAGTCCACTTCGGGCTCACCATAGCCCGTGCTACTTGCCCCCGCTCCTGTGCCAGGTAAGTTCACTACGGGCTCACCATAGCCCGTGCTACTTGCCCCCGCTCCTGTGCCAGGTAAGTCCACTTCGGGCTCACCATAGCCCGTGCTACTTGCCCCCGCTCCTGTGCCAGGTAAGTCCACTTCGGGCTCACCATAGCCGGTGCTACTTGCCCCGCTCCTGTGCCAGGTAAGTCCACTTCGGGCTCACCATAGCCCGTGCTACTTGCCCCTCTCCTGTGCCAGGTAAGTTACGGGCTCACCATAGCCCGTGCTACTTGCCCCGCTCCTGTGCCAGGTAAGTTACGGGCTCACCATAGCCCGTGCTACCTGCCCCGCTCCTGTGCCAGGTAAGTTACGGGCTCACCATAGCCCGTGCTACTTGGAACTTGTTCCGAGTAGCTGAATCTATAACAACAACAACAACATTTCGACGTTTCAAAGAGAAAACGAAGGCGCTGTGCGGCCATATTGTTGCTTCTTTGAGTGAGAAGATGGGAAGATGGGTGGGGGGGGGTGGAGTACATGTACTCACCTATTTGTGCTTGCGGGGGTTGAGCTTTGGCTCTTTGGTCCCGCCTCTCAACTGTCAATCAACTGGTGTACAGATTCCTGAGCCTACTGGGCTCTATCATATCTACATTTGAAACTGTGTATGGAGTCAGCCTCCACCACATCACTTCCTAGTGCATTCCATCCGTTAACTACTCTGACACTGAAAAAGTTCCTTCTAACGTCCCTGTGGCTCATGTGGGTACTCAGTTTCCACCTGTGTGGGGGGGAGGGGGGAGTACATGTGGTGGGGGGGGGGACTAATCCTTAACCTTTCCCTCTTAGGTGAGATTGAATCCCAATGGGATCTAATTCCCAGACCAGGTGTGGCCCAGGTTTCGATTCCCAGACCGGTGACTCCCCGCTCCTGTGCCAGGTAAGTTCACAACGGGCTCACCATAGCCCGTGCTACTTGGAACTTTTTTTGTTCCAAGTAGCGAATCTTAAACAACAGCAACAACGGTGACTCCCAGGTGGGCGATTTGCATAGCGTATTTACCTGTTTGATACTTCCATTCCCATCGCAGCCTGGCCCAGGACCCAGGCATCCTTGGTTCATGAGGCTGGTTGTCTTTATAGGCCTAACCCGCAGGGCCTAAATGATCAAAGGCCAGTCAGTTATCACAGCTAGGTTGATCCGGTAACACCTTCCCTTGCGATGATGTCCAGCACGAACTTGTCAAGCTCCCTCTTGACAACTTCCACTGTTGTTCCAATTACATTTTTTTATATTTGCTGGTTGGAGATTGAATAGTCGTGGGCCACATAAGGGGCATAACTGGCCGACCCCTCACAGTGTTCAAGAGAGAACTGGATAAGCACCTCCAAAGGATACCTGATCAACCAGGCTGTGACTCATACGTCAGGCTGCGAGCAGCTGCGTCCAACAGCCTGGTTGATCAGTCCAGCAACCAGGAGGCCTGGTCGACGACCGGGCCGCGGGGACGCTAAGCCCCGGAAGCACCTCAAGGTAGGCCTCTAAATATTTACAGTGTTATCTCATTGTAGTTTTGGCACCCCAACTTTTCACTGGGTTTATTTTGCACCTCCAGCCATATCCCCCACTACAGTATGTTGGAATTTCCTTGCACAGTTTGGGACCCCTGATCTTCCATTGTCTGTGGGTTATACTTTATTCCTCACGGACGAAGGCACCCAATAAGGCTTTTTTCTTATTTCAGGTAAGATCCTCTGAGGGTGCCAAAGAGTGCCGGGGCCTCATCCGTCATTCAGCTGCTGCCTGGTAAAGTTACTCACTAGTTTAATGACTTATTCTACATGGTGTGAAGGCTTTACATCTTAGTGTAGTGGAGCCATGTGTGGGCTCAGATGGGAGAGTCAGTCACCTTCCCTGACACTTGAAACATGATCCAGGTGAATGACCATTCCTTTCAACACCTTTACCATAGGTTCAGGCTCTGTGTCCCCGATTACGGGAATTATTATTGATGGCTTAAATCATTGATTGATAGATTAAGTAATTGTTCACGGACCTACACGTGGTGTATTTGCATGTTCAGCACCTGTTTCAGTTTCATGTGATTACGTTCGTATTTACCATCGTTAACTTTGCGTAGTTTTAAGTGTCATTGTACCCCTGTTGTATACTGCATAACCCACTGTCATTGTACCTCTGCTCAGTTCTGCTTAAGCCATTGTACACTGGGTAGATATAATATATATATATATATAATATATTTTTAAGATGAATAGGAAAACCAGGGATATACTGAACATCTTGTATCAGAATCTTTACTTTAAAAAACATAACGTTTCGAATACTTCTCGTATTCATCATCAGATCTAAAAGAAAAAACAGAAATCACAATCAAATAGCTGGTAAACAAAGAACTCATACTGAATATAATTGCCTATCAAAGAAAGGAAAATGCTTAAAAAACAAAACACTTAAGCGCACTTAAAGTGATCAATACAAATAAAACTTATTAACTGTCACATATATTAAAACTAATTTAAAATCCATTAAACTACAAGATGAAATTTATAACTACTAAAACAAACCATTCTATTAAACTTACGTGAAGTGATCAGAAGTGAAACTTGATACCTAACACATAGATACTAAACACTATAACAAATATTTATATAATGACTACAAATCTACAAAAAATGTATGTAAAATACAAACAAAATAAACGACAATTATAAAGTACTAACCAAAATCTTATCAAAAACTCAAATATTAAATAAAATTAAATACCAAAAAATGTATTATATATCCTAAATAAAAGATTATATTAATGTACAATGTTAAGACTTGAAATAAGTAAGAAAGGGCAAAGACATGGTAAACTAAACAAAATTAAACTACCAAAATAAACTAAAAATCAAATTACAGGGCCTACTGTGCACTATACAGTGTACAATTGAACAGCTGAAAGGTTGCTATTTAACAGAGGCCGCAGTTCCTTTATATATAAGGATTCCATTACTCTCAAATCTGACTGGCCATTCATACAAGTGTCCAGAATTTTAAAATCAAATTCCAGCAGAGAATGATCAAACTCATAACAATGGTTTCTAATCTCCGAAAATGCTGGTTTAGACAATGGTAATCCAGTCCTAAAAGATAATCCCCGGTGCTCAAGTATCCTAATCTTAAAGTTCCGAATGGAACTCCCGACATATCCAGCATTACAGCTGGAACAATTATACATATATACGACATTTGAGCACAAGGGGGTAGGCACTTTATCTTTAAATTTAAAATAAGAGCCTATGGTATTTGTGTTGACAAAAATAAATCTAAAGTCTACTTGAGGATAACACTGCTGCAACAGTCTCCTCAAACGACTCCTTACAGAAAAGCTAATACTGCCATAAAATGGTAATTTAATATATTTAAGATCCCTTTCCACTGTAGTAATCCTACACGATGGGTGAAACTTCTTATTTAAGAAATTCCTTATAAAAGTATATACCATATGCACAGGATAACCATTATTTGAAAAAAAATTCACAAGAAAATTCATTTCCTGATCAAAGTTATTCCAATTAGAACATAAAACAAAGGCCCTATTCAGTAGAGTGTTAATAGCATTTTTCTTAAAAATATCAGGAACAAAGGATTTAAAATTTAAACATAAACCAGTAAAGGTTGGTTTCCTAAAAACATTAGTGTTGAACCCATTGAGGTTATTCACTTTTACATCAAGAAACGACAATGAATTATCAACTTCACACTCTGCAGTCAATCAAAATAAATCTAAAGTCAAGTAGACTTTAGATTTATTTTTGTCAACACAAATACCATAGGCTCTTATTTTAAATTTAAAGATAAAGTGCCTACCCCCTTGTGCTCAAATGTCGTATATATGTATAATTGTTCCAGCTGTAATGCTGGATATGTCGGGAGTTCCATTCGGAACTTTAAGATTAGGATACTTGAGCACCGGGGATTATCTTTTAGGACTGGATTACCATTGTCTAAACCAGCATTTTCGGAGATTAGAAACCATTGTTATGAGTTTGATCATTCTCTGCTGGAATTTGATTTTAAAATTCTGGACACTTGTATGAATGGCCAGTCAGATTTGAGAGTAATGGAATCCTTATATATAAAGGAGCTGCGGCCTCTGTTAAATAGCAACCTTTCAGCTGTTCAATTGTACACTGTATAGTGCACAGTAGGCCCTGTAATTTGATTTTTAGTTTATTTTGGTAGTTTAATTTTGTTTAGTTTACTATGTCTTTGCCCTTTCTTACTTATTTCAAGTCTTAACATTGTACATTAATATAATCTTTTATTTAGGATATATAATACATTTTTTGGTATTTAATTTTATTTAATATTTGAGTTTTTGATAAGATTTTGGTTAGTACTTTATAATTGTCGTTTATTTTGTTTGTATTTCACATACATTTTTTGTAGATTTGTAGTCATTATATAAATATTTGTTATAGTGTTGAGTATCTATGTGTTAGGTATCAAGTTTCACTTCTGATCACTTCACGTAAGTTTAATAGAATGGTTTGTTTTAGTAGTTATAAATTTCATCTTGTAGTTTAATGGATTTTAAATTAGTTTTAATATATGTGACAGTTAATAAGTTTTATTTGTATTGATCACTTTAAGTGCGCTTAAGTGTTTTGTTTTTTAAGCATTTTCCTTTCTTTGATAGGCAATTATATTCAGTATGAGTTCTTTGTTTACCAGCTATTTGATTGTGATTTCTGTTTTTTCTTTTAGATCTGATGATGAATACGAGAAGTATTCGAAACGTTATGTTTTTTAAAGTAAAGATTCTGATACAAGATGTTCAGTATATCCCTGGTTTTCCTATTCATCTTAAAATTAAGATTCCCGAAGGGAACATCGATCATAAATATATATATATATATATATATATATATATATATATATATATATATATATATATATATATATATATATATATTATAGATATATATATATTATATATATAAACACTGGCTTGTATGGGCCAATAGGTAGACCTATTGGGCTTTATTTTATTATGTATTTATGTTCCTTTGCTCGGGTTAAAGATGCAGAGCCAGTTGATAGTTCGTCCCGGGAGCAGCTGTCTGTAACAGTTACAGCAACTTGAGTGTAACTTGAGGGGTTGTGGGTACAGACGAAGACGTTGTGTATTATTTGTGAAGTGTAGGTCAGGAGTCAAGGTGAGGACACGGATGAGAGAGGTGAAGAGAACGGTCTTCCGGAGAGGTCTGTACTAGGCAGACAGTATATTCAGACGAGGAGTTACAATAACGTGGCTGAAATATGTTGACCAGACCACACACTAGAAAGTGAAGGGACGACAACGTTTCGGTCCGTCCTGGGCCATTCACAATCGGCTTGAGAATGGTCCAGGACGGACCGAAACGTCGTCCTCCCTTCACCTTCTAGTGTGTGTTGGTTTGGACAGAATATGTGTAGCTGTTTATTGTTTGATATTCTACCACAGACGTGGCCACACATTTACAATGTTAACCAGGGTATATACATTTTCTTCTGTCCTCCATGGACAGGGATAGGCGATCTGGTAAACATATAGTTCGGTGATTTATTTAGAAATCAACCACAGAAGGTAATTTTTTTTTTTTTTAAATTTTGCCCCGAGGGGCGAGTTTATTGGGCAGCGCCACTCATCTAAGATCAAAGTGTAGTATCTGTTCTTATCAACCACAGAAGGTGTTTGTAGTGAACTTACATACGGACGCACACCAACACACGCCCCACTATGGAGGTTGTTATATTGTTGTTATAGATTAACTGCTCTGAACAAGTTCCAAGTAGCACGGGCTATGGTGAGCCCGTAGTGGACTTACCTGGCACAGGAACGGTGTTGTGGGTATATGTGGGACAATATGGAGGTGTCAACAGACAAGGGAACGCGTCAGTGGACAAGAATGAACAGTAGTAACGTTCCAGTGTTGGAGTGTGTCACCATCTGGGGACAGGTGTGGCGGTGTCTGCCGCCCACACACCCCCCAACCCCCCCACACCTACCTCCTGTGTGGGGCCCAGAAACTGTTAGTGCTTGAGGAATGTGGACATGCAGCCTGGGCGTCACCGCCTAATAGGGGAAGTTAAGGGGGGTGGGGGAGGGAAGCTGGGTAGCAAACTCAAGTTAATAGACTCCCATATAAAATAACCACCAATGACAAGGGTGAAATGATTGGGAGCAAACTTATAGTGGACGGGAATGACCATTTTAGGGGGAGACAGACAGAGGCAGACACAGTGAAAAGAAACAGTGAAAGGTGAGGGAACTGGTGCTGGTGAAGTTAGACTCGATCACCGTGATAAGAACACCTGAGAAAATATCAGTGGAACGAGGCAAGTGAGGGATGCAGTCACGCGATGAGAAATGGTGAGAGAGAGGGGGGGAGGGGGAGAGAGAGAGGGAGAGAGAGAGAGGGGGGAAAGGGGACGAGAGAGAGAAAGAGGAAGGGGGAGAGAGAGAGGGGGAGAGAGAGAGAGAGAGAGAGAGGAAGGGGGAGAGAGAAGGGGGACGAGAGAGAGAGAGATTCTTTACAACTCTCAGTGTATTGAGACATTTACATACACACCCTGTGTGTGATTCTTCAAGTTATGTCTGTCCTTTTCCCCCTCCTCCTCCTGCTCCTCTCTCCCCTCCCCTACCTCTCCTACATCATCTCCCCCTCCCTCATCCCTTCCTCCCTCATCCCCTCCTCCATCTCCCCCACCCTCCATCCTCTACCCTCTTCTCTGTAAAGTTCCACATTTCCAATGATAAATATGTGATATATGGACCGTATCTCGCGTGGAGAAGATAAGCCAGGAGTGACTATAATGTACCCGCTGAATATATTTAACCCACTTTCCCCTCCTTCTCTCCAGTGCTGCTTCTCCTTCCCTCTCCTCTCCTCCTCCCCTCTTCATTATCTTATTTTCTCATATTTCTTCGTCTTGCCCGCTTTTTACCACCGATGCTTTCTCCCCTCTACTATCTCTCTCTCTCTCTCTTTCCTTACTCTTGTTTCTTGCTCCCTCTCCCCGTCTTTCTCCTGACCTTCACAGCCATAATATCTGGTGCTAAATGGGTTGTGTGTGTAGGGGGGGGGGAGGGGGGGGGGGGCAGTATGTGCTTGAATTACGTCAGACTCTGGTCCCCAATCTGCACACGGAAATAATTACTTGCCAGACCAGAAGGCGCACATGTAGACTGTGCAAAGTTCACCAGTGGACCTTATGAGCATTTTAATAAAGTGTGCACAGTGAAATCGCGTTAGGGATCGAACTTACTTTTCTGGGGTAGCCAGAGACGCAAGCTCGATTTTCGACAAACTAACACACTTCATAGTAATCTGGTTCACACTGCATCTCTTGCTTCCAGTGCTGCTGGTGTTTGCTCCATTTCCTGTTCGTATAATTGGTGAAAGCTAGACTTATACACTGTATAAGTCTTAATGAACTTAAGTCTTCAGAACTGACTTAAGGAACACAAAGGAAGTGCTACTAAGTCTCTAGACACAAGCACCGCTCTCTTCTGTCATGGTAGAGAGACTTTTAATCATCCTGTTGATTGGTGTTCTAAGATGATCTTTCCTTCCTCTACTCATCACAGAGACCGTCTTGTCGAATCTGATCTCATACACATGACCAACTTTAGTCCTGGCTTTGTTGCTGTTGACTCGTGCCTTTCTCAGTACATAAACTCTCTAAACTCTTAACCTCGTTCGCTCGTGGTCTCTCTGCAATGGCGGGAAGCAAGAGCTTAAGCTCGGTCCTGGAAGCATAATTAGATAAGTACAAAATAACTGAATACACACACACACACACACACACACACACACACACACACACACACACACACACACACACACTTGTCAGTAGTTTCAAAGCGTTATATGACAGAGTGCTGGGAAGACGGGACACCATGAGCGTAGCTCTCATCCTGTAACAACACTTAGGTAATTACACACACACACACACACACACACACACACACACACACACACACACACACACACACACACACACACACACACACACACACACACACACACAGGCCTATCCCAAATGCAGTTCGCGTACACAACACGCATCATTCAACTCCCTTGCCGCGAAACAAAGAAATCTCAGTCGCGTCGTATTTCCCCATTCAGCGAGGCGCTTGGAGGGGGGCAGTAAGCGTGCGTAGTGAAGCACTTTAACATTACCGATATAACTTAAAGCTCATTTGTCGCTTCGATTCCGCCCCCCTCCATTAGGCTAGATGCTCATTACCCTCTCGTACTTATGGACAGGCGGTGGCAAAGAATGGCCCAAGTTTGATAATATTCTCGCCTGCCGGGGGAGTGTCCGGATGAGATGGGCCTGTGGGATGAGGGGACGGGGGGAGGGAAGGGAAGAACTCGTGGGAAGGGCGAGGGGAAGAACTCGTGGGAAGGGCGAGGGGAAGAACTCGTGGGAAGGGTGTTGGAAAGGGGGTCTGGAAGGGGTATGTTGGAAGGAGAGGGTGATGGTTGTTCGGTCTGGGGAAGTGAGGAGAGATAAGCTGAGGAGTCTTCCAGGTGTGGACACCGAGGAGGTCTCCAGCAGGTGTGGACAACGAAGAGGTCTCCAGCAGGTGTGGACAACGAAGAGGTCTTCAGCAGGTGTGGACAACGAAGAGGTCTCCAGCAGGTGTGGACAACGAAGAGGTCTTCAGCAGGTGTGGACACCGAAGAGGTCTCCAACAGGTGTGGACAACGAAGAGGTCTTCAGCAGGTATGGACAACGAAAAGGTCTGCAGCAGGTGTGGACAACGAAGAGGTCTCCAGCAGGTGTGTACAACGAAGAGGTCTCCAGCAGGTGTGGACAACGAAGAGGCCTCCAGCAGGTGTGGACAAATGCTAGTTTTATCGTGGAGTTATTATTGACAACAGCATTTGGTGTTCCCAGGCGGTCACCCATCCAAGTACTAACCAAACCCAACGTTGCTTAACTTCGCTGATCGGAATCGTGGAGATGAACATGCTACGGTGTTTGGATGCTGTAGGGATTAAAATGCTGTTTTGTTCCTGAAATGATGAAGATGAAGTTTGTAAAGGAACGTCTTAGATCACGCTGAGATGAAGATGCTGGCAAGATGAAGACCGTGTAGGGAGACGTTGCGGGATAAAGATGCTGCTCTTAATGGTTGTTGCCACCCACAGCATTGCCACCCCACAGCAGTGCCACCCCACAGCATTGCCACCCCACAGCAGTGCCACCCCACAACAGTGCCACCCCACAGCATTGCCACCCCACAGCAGTGCCACCCCACAACAGTGCCACCCACAACAGTGCCACCCCACAACAGTGCCACCCACAACAGTGCCACCCCACAGCAGTGCCACCCCACAACAGTGCCACCCCACAGCAGTGCCACCCCACAACAGTGCCACCCCACAACAGTGCCACCCCACAACAGTGCCACCCCACAACAGTGCCACCCCACAACAGTGCCACCCCACAACAGTGCCACCCACAACAGTGCCACCCCACAACAGTGCCACCCACAACAGTGCCACCTACAACAGTGCCACCTACAACAGTGCCACCCCACAACAGTGCCACCCCACAACAGTGCCACCCCACAACAGTGCCACCCACAACAGTGCCACCCCACAACAGTGCCACCCCACAACAGTGCCACCCACAACAATGCCACCCCACAACAGTGCCACCCACAACAGTGCCACCCACAACAGTGCCACCCCACAGCAGTGCCACCCACAACAGTGCCACCCCACAACAGTGCCACCCACAACAGTGCCACCCCACAACAGTGCCACCCACATCAGTGCCACCCCACAACAGTGCCACCCCACAACAGTGCCACCCACAACAGTGCCACCCCACAACAGTGCCACCCACAACAGTGCCACCCCACAACAGTGCCACCCACAACAGTGCCACCCCACAACAGTGCCACCCACAACAGTGCCACCCACAACAGTGCCACCCCACAACAGTGCCACCCACAACAGTGCCACCCACAACAGTGCCACCCACAACAGTGCCACCCCACAACAGTGCCACCCACAACAGTGCCACCCCACAACAGTGCCACCCACAACAGTGCCACCCCACAACAGTGCCACCCACAACAGTGCCACCCACAACATTGCCACCCCACAACAGTGCCACCCACAACAGTGCCACCCCACAACAGTGCCACCCCACAACAGTGCCACCCACAACAGTGCCACCCCACAACAGTGCCACCCCACAGCAGTGCCACTCGCTACCATCACACTTATTATCTCTCTCAAGGGCCCCAGATACAGCTTATCACGGCAGAGGGCGTGGGAGAGTTGGAGGCGAGAGGGCTGAGGGCGAGGAACTGTGAGGGCGAGGAACTATGAGGGCGAGGAACTATGAGGGCGAGGAACTATGAGGGCGAGGAACTATGAGGGCGAGGAACTGTGAGGGCGAGGAACTATGAGGGCGAGGAACTGTGAGGGCGAGGAACTTTGAGGACGAGGAACTATGAGGACGAGGAACTATGAGGACGAGGAACTATGAGGGCGAGGAACTATGAGAGCGAGGAACTTTGAGGGCGAGGAACTGTGAGGGCGAGGAACTGTGAGGGCGAGGAACTATGAGGGCGAGGAACTATGAGGGCGAGGAACTGTGAGGGCGAGGAACTATGAGGGCGAGGAACTATGAGGGCGAGGAACTGTGAGGGCGAGGAACTATGAGGGCGAGGAACTATGAGGGCGAGGAACTGTGAGGGCGAGGAACTATGAGGGCGAGGAACTATGAGAGCGAGGAACTGTGAGGGCGAGGAACTATGAGGGCGAGGAACTGTGAGGGCGAGGAACTTTGAGGGCGAGGAACTGTGAGGGCGAGGAACTGTGAGGGGCGAGGAACTGTGAGGGGCGAGGAACTGTGAGGGGCGAGGAACTGTGAGGGCGAGGAACTATGAGGGCTTAAAGATTATTTTGAATAACCCCCCTTCCCCCCCCCCCCCCCCCCCCCTCTTACAACTCTCATACATACATTTTTAGATTTTGACAGTAACATTGGCGGTAAATCTTGGCCGCCCGGCGCGTTCCCGGCTGTGTCCCTCGTTTTATGCAAATTGCTTTAGCCGGACTCGATATTTTTCAGATCCGTTAATTCGTTAATATATATATATATATATATATATAAACAATCACAAACACGGTTGGCGAATAACGGCTCATGGCGTTGACTGTGGGGGGGGGGCGGCGTTGACTGTGGGAGGGAGGGGTGTTGACTGTGGGAGGGAGGGGGGCGTTGACTGTGGGAGGGAGGGGGGGGCGTTGGAAGGGCCACTTAAGAGTGTTGACAGTGGGAGAGAGAGGAGGCTAGCGGCGTTGACAGTGGGAGAGAGAGGAGGCTAGCGGCGTTGACAGTGGGAGAGAGAGAGGAGGCTAGCGGCGTTGACAGTGGGAGAGAGAGAGGAGGCTAGCGGCGTTGACAGTGGGAGAGAGAGAGGAGGCTAGCGGCGTTGACAGTGGGAGAGAGAGAGGAGGCTAGCGGCGTTGACAGTGGGAGAGAGAGAGGAGGCTAGCGGCGTTGACAGTGGGAGAGAGAGAGGAGACTAGCGGCGTTGACAGTGGGAGAGAGAGAGAGGAGGCTAGCGGCGTTGACAGTGGGAAAGAGAGAGGAGGCTAGCGGCGTTGACAGTGGGAGAGAGAGAGGAGGCTAGCGGCGTTGACAGTGGGAGAGAGAGAGGAGGCTAGCGGCGTTGACAGTGGGAGAGAGAGAGGAGGCTAGCGGCGTTGACAGTGGGAGAGAGAGAGGAGGCTAGCGGCGTTGACAGTGGGAGAGAGAGAGGAGGCTAGCGGCGTTGACAGTGGGAGAGAGAGAGAAGGCTAGCGGCGTTGACAGTGGGAGAGAGAGGAGGCTAGCGGCGTTGACAGTGGGAGAGAGAGAGGAGACTAGCGGCGTTGACAGTGGGAGAGAGAGAGAGGAGGCTAGCGGCGTTGACAGTGGGAAAGAGAGAGGAGGCTAGCGGCGTTGACAGTGGGAGAGAGAGAGGAGGCTAGCGGCGTTG
This sequence comes from Procambarus clarkii, assembly GCF_040958095.1. Lineage (NCBI taxonomy): Eukaryota > Metazoa > Arthropoda > Malacostraca > Decapoda > Cambaridae > Procambarus > Procambarus clarkii. The sequence goes on along the minus strand of NC_091183.1, from coordinate 41,503,488 downwards.
ACAGTGGGAAAGAGACAGGAGGCTAGCGGCGTTGACAGTGGGAGAGAGAGGAGGCTAGCGGCGTTGACAGTGGGAGAGAGAGAGGAGGCTAGCGGCGTTGACAGTGGGAGAGAGAGAGGAGGCTAGCGGCGTTGAACGTGTGTGTGTGTGTGTGTGTGTGTGTGTGTGTGTGTGTGTGTGTGTGTGTGTGTGTGTGTGTGTGTGTGTGCTTTAATGTGCGTGTGACATTTCAACAGTGCAGCTGCTGGTGCAGAGATTTGCTTTTGTTGCCAAATGTTACCTAACGTTGCTTCGCGAGTTGCATTTTGTTGCACTGAGTTTGTTATAGTGTAGGTGTAGGTGGCGTGGAGTGCTCCTAGCTGTGCTCGGTGTCTCCGGTATGTGTTGGAATGTGCTTGTGTATTCATGCCTTGCATTAAGGCATGCTGTGGCCGCCCGCCTGCGTTATGGATATTATCCTGCCGTGGCCATTAGGGGATATTATCCTGCCGTGTCTATTAGAGGATATTATCCTGCCGTGTCTATTAGCGATATTATCCTGCCGTGTCCATTAGAGGATATTATCCTGCCGTGTCCATTAGAGGATATTATCCTGCCGTGTCTATTAGGGATATCCTGCATTAGAAGATATTATCTTGCATATATATATATATAATATACACATTTTTGTCTGTCGTCCGTGGAGAGAGATAGCTGTCTTTAGGGAGTAGTTGAGCCTTCAACCTGTCCTCACAGCTCAAGGCACGAGGCACCTCTGAGGAACCTGAGATAACTGCTTGTACAGTCGTAAATAACTGTGACATCAAGGAGGGGGGGGGACTTGTGGGGTGGGGGGGTGCAGGATCGTCCGTTCCTTAACATAACAGTGACTAGCTGCTCGCTGATCCTGGTGTCTGCTGGACAGCTTGTGTCTGCTGGACAGTGTCTGCTGGACAGCTTGTGTCTGCTGGACAGTGTCTGCTGGACAGCTTGTGTCTGCTGGACAGCTTGTGTCTGCTGGACAGCTTGTGTCTGCTGGACAGTGTCTGCTGGACAGAGTCTGCTGGACAGTGTCTGCTGGACAGTTTGCCTGATGCTTCATTGGTGTTGGTGGTCTGCTGTTGCATTGACGGAAGTGTTGTGTCGCGCGTTGTAAGGTCTGACGCACAGCGGCGTTGGTTCCTGTCTGTCTGTCTGTCTATCTGATCTCTGACAGACAGCCCACATCTCTCCTCGGGATGTGGGCAAATGGTGCACAAGACAGTTTGACAGAGCTCGATTTGTGATTGGGGAAAGCGTATTTATATCTTTAGGTTGGGTTGGGTTGGGTAAAGAAAGGTAAGGTTGGGCAAGATTAGGTTAGGTTGGTTTTAAAATCCGTTGGCGAACCGTTCTGTGCACGATGTGACTCGTACCCGGCTCCTATATGTCCAGTTGGATAACGCGACCGAGCTGGACATGTATACGACCGTACACGCGACCATACACGCGACCATACACGCGACCATTCACGCGACCATACACGCGACCATACACGCGACCATACACGCGACCATTCACGCGACCATACACGCGACCATACACGCGACCATACACGCGACCATACACGCGACCATACACGCGACCATACACGCGACCATTCACGCGACCATTCACGCGACCATTCACGCGACCATTCACGCGACCATTCACGCGACCATACACGCGATCATTCACGCTTGAAAGAACAACGTTCAAGACCTGGGAGTTATCGTGTCAGAAACATTTACATTTAAGCAACGCAAATTGCAGGAAAAAAAATAATGGGCTGGATAGCGTCAACTCTACAGACTAGATATGCTTAAACCAGGAACACAGCTGCACATTAATCGCTCCATTCAAGCCTAGAGAACCTGTAGCGAACATTTCCAACCGACAGATGACGCTGCATGTTTGACTCGCCTTAAAATTCCTCAAATTCTACTTCCTGGAGCGTAGGTGAGAGGTGCTCATCATAACTATATCTAGAAAACATTAAAGGACCCCCACGATAGCATGTAGAAAAGCGACCCCTTTGTTAAAGCAAGTGTGCAATAAGTACTCTTAAGAGACAATTCTCTATGATGGCGTCTATGTGAAAGAGTGAGATGGAAGGGAGTTGCAGGCGGTGGAGTTGTGGTTTGAGTGAGCGAGAGAGGCGAGGGGCGCTCCAAGCAACAGCCTGTTGGACCAAGCTCTCACAAGTCAAGCCTGGCCTCGGGCCGGGCCGGGCTTGGGGAGTAGAAGAACCGTCCCAGAACCCCATCAAGCAGGTTGTGTGTGTGTGTGTGGGGGGGGGGAGGGAGAAGTGGAGGAGAGTGAGAGGGGAGGGGTAGTGAGGTCAGAGATTGTGAGGAGGTTGTGAGATTGTGAGGGGGGGGGGGAACTGGGAGGGGTGGGGGGGGGTGAGGTTAGAGGTGAGGGTCGCCTTGTCTCAACATCCTCGAAATTATCATATTGACTAGTTTCCTGCACGCCCTCCCACGCCTCTGTGCTCCAGTACACGCCCTCCCACGCCTCTGTGCTCCAGTACACGCCCTCCCACGCCTCTGAGCTCCTACACACAATACTGGTATGATACTGTATCATACCATGATTAATACAGCTACAGTTACAGAATTTATACAATATGAGACAAATACAAAGTTGCATCATCTGTGTCCCAGTGTCGGGTCGGATGGTGGTGGAGTGATGTCATCTGCTGGGGCTTGTGTGTGTGTGTGTGTGTGTGTGTGTGTGTGTGTGTGTGTGTGTGTGTGTGTGTGTGTGTGTGTGTGTGTACATGCATCCCAATTATCAATATTCTACATTTAAATAATGTCTCTAATGCGCAGATCTTTTGTGGATATTAGGGCCAAATTATTTTTACTCAGTGGAGTACTAGTAGTAGTGGTAGTAGTAATAGTTGTAGTAGTGGTAGTAGTATCTGGGAGAAGGTAGAGGGAGAGCCTAGCAACAACCTTCTCCCTTCAGCGCCACCTGAAGCACCCAGGTTCCCTTCACCTTCAGCAGTCTGCTAACCAGGTTCATCAGTTTCCACCCAACGTTGATAGCTTGACTGGCGGAATTATAATATTCTTGGCGCCTTAATGCTTGGAGATAATGGTATTACTTCGGTGGTGTGGCCGCCTCAAGCAGCAGCGAGGGAGGGAGGGACAGAGGAAGAGCAAGGGAGAGGTGGAATACATAAAGGAAGGGAGAGAGAGAGAGAGAGAGAGAGAGAGAGAGAGAGAGAGAGGGGGGGGGGTAGGGAGAGGGGGGAAAGTAGGTGGAAGGTCACATTAGCGGCTGAGAAAACACAGGCGATGATAATTGCTATACTGCACGTTACAAATCACACAGCAAATGGGGTGGCTGTGACATAGAGTTCACAGATAAAATTGACATTCTGGGAATGAAATTCGACTCTTGTATGACAATGAAGAGCCACGGTGCTTAACCTAGCCCAAAAGGCAGCTAGGAAAGTTTACAGCCCTGCGGCCCATCTCACACCTTCTTGACAGCAGAGGCTGCAAAACCTTAAATGAAGCACAAGTCCGCTCCGACCCAGAGTATGCAGCCCTCTCCTGGATTGCCTGCCCTTCATCATTCATTAGACTTTTGGACAACGTGGAGGGCCGTGCGAGAAGGCTTATCTCTAGTCTTGAGTAAGTCTGGTGGGAATGGTCTGAACATCCAGCCCATCCTCCTGTTTAGGAAGTACTTATAGTAACGATGACGACCATCGTACATTTATTGACGTAAAAGGTAATTAGAAAGTAGAAATCGGTACTCCTGAGTTTGGACAAATCGGAAATGTTTTTTGTTACTGATGTTGCAAAGAAAACTTAAGCTAACCTAACCTTCCTAGGCCTAATACACACTATTTGAGGCCTTATGTAGTACATATATGTGTTATACTAACACATATGTTAATCTATATGATTGTTATATGATTGTTACTTAAGAGATAAATCCTTTGTTTACATTGATGGATATAATAGGCTCATGAATTAAATGGGGTCTCAAGGTGCAGGTTATAACTGAGCTGAGGAAGGATAACAGCTCTTACTTGCAGTTGCACCAGATACTTCATTCGACAGCCCTAATGAATCCAAGTCCTAGTTTAAAAACAAAAGAGGGAGGGAGGGGGAAAGGAGAGAGAGAGGGAGTGGTTGAGTAGGTGGATGGGTGTTGCTTGTTAGTTGGGTGAGTGTTTTTGGTTGGTTGGAAAGAGAGTGGAGTGGTAAATGAGGTGTTTGGTTGTGGTAGGAGGTCAGCAGAGGTCAGCCACGTGTGCTGTGACCATTCACACCCCGCCTCGCCTTGTGCTTCACCCCAGCTGACACGCCACTTGTAAAATACACCATTTAGTTTTGTAATATCTTGTGTTGATACAGCGGCAGGCAGGCAGGCAGGCAGGCAGGCAGGGGGAGGAGGCAGGCAAGCAGGCAGGGGGAGGAGGCAGGCAAGCAGGCAGGCAGGGGGAGGAGGCAGGCAGGCAGGCAGGGGGAGGAGGCAGGCAGGCAGGCAGGGGGAGGAGGCAGGCAAGCAGGCAGGGGGAGGAGGCAGGCAAGCAGGCAGGCAGGGGGAGGAGGCAGGCAGGCAGGCTAGCAGGGGGAGGAGGCAGGCAAGCAGGCAGGCAGGGGGAGGAGGCAGGCAAGCAGAGGCAAAGACAGGCAAGCAAGGAAGAAGAAAGCGAGGCAGACAGCGAACAAGAGGAGGAAGTTGAGAGAGAGAGAGAGAGAGAGAGAGAGAGAGAGAGAGAGAGAGAGAGAGAGAGAGAGACAGAGAGAGAGAGACAGAGACAGAGAGACAGAGAGAGACAGAGAGAGAGAGAGGACGGGAAGGAGAGAGAGAGGGTGGGAGAGGGAGATGTAGAGGGAGAAGGGAGGGAGATGTGGGACAGGAGAGGTAAGAGGAAGCCCACCACGAGACCATGTAGCAAAACACGAGCCTTGTTTAGACGGGCGAGGTTCATTACGTTTTTGCCAGGGCTTGAGGAGGGCCGAGGCGACGGACGGGCGTGCGGCCCGTCGGAAAGACTGACGACCAGACGGTTGGTCGGAAGGAACGACGGACGGTTGGTCAGGAAGACTGACAGATGGACGGACGGAGGGTACGTCATCGGCGGGTCTGGTGAGAAACAAGAACAGAACCAATGAATAAGAACAAAGGAAGACATTGAGAGAAGGAAAAACAGAAAGAAAGTAAAGGGTGAAATGATGGTGGAAAGACGGGAAGAGAGAGAAAACAGAAAGAGGGAAGGAAGAGGGAAGATGGAATTACCCAAATGAAGAACAACGATATGAAGAATGGGAGAATGACTCGATAAGAAAACAGATTAAGACTAATAAAAAAAAGAGAGAAGAATGACAGCAACTGGGGATGGGAGAGACGCCAATAAAGACTGTGATGAAAGAGAAGATTGAGATGGAATAGCTCGAGGAAGAGGAGAGAGACAGACAGACAGGATAATAATGATAAGAGTGAAAGAGAGTTTCAGGGTATTTAGTGTGTGTGTTTGTACGTATGTGTGTGTTTGGGGGCGAGTAAATGGATTGCGTGCGTTTTTACGCGACATTGGCAATTACAGGTGTTTGTTGAGTGTGTGTGTGTGTGTGTGTGTGTGTTTGTGGAATTTATGGGACAGCTGGTGCTCGTTTTTTTTGTGCGTGGCGCATTAACGGACCTTGCAGCCTCTCCCCGATGCATGACATTGTGTTTTCTGAGCCAGCGTGCGTGCTCTCTCTCGCACCAGCTGGGTCGGCTGTTTGTGGTGTATGCTTGTGTGTGTGTGTGGGGGGGAGGGAGGAAGAGGGTTGTATGCGTGCGTTTGCTTGTGGTGAGAGCTTTTGTTTTGGTTATGTGCATGACTGCCTGCTTGCACGTGTTCTGCACTCAGTTTTATGCGTGTGTCTGATAAGGACCGACGGTGTAGGGTATTTTGTTTGGGGGAGTGGGGTGGGGGGTAGTGGAGAGGGCGTGGTGGTGAGGGCGTGGTGGTGAGGGAGGGCGTGGTGGTGAGGGAGGACGCGGTTTATCACCAGCAGAAGTGTTAAGACATGAACCCTACATGTCTGGGTGAAATGCTTAAGAAGAGTGGAAGTGGAAGTGCCGGGTCTGAGATTGTTAATCACGAGGCTTTTAGGCAGTGCTGATTGTGCTCCTGCTGCTGCTGCTGTGCTACTGCCTCTGCTACTGTCCTTCGTTATAGGTTACGCTATCGTAGCAGTAGCCTCAGTACCATAGATCGCTACTGCTATAGGAGCTAACGCGGGCTCCTGCGCTCTCGCCTGCTACCTTCTCGCTCTCAGATGACTGAAGTAATGCTTACATCTCGTGTTAAATTGATGGTGTCTTGGAGTACACCCAGCTTTGTGGGGGTCTCTCTTGTTAGGGGGGTTGACAGTCTCCTTATGTCTTATTGATGTTCCCTTTTTTCCTCCCGTCACGGTCATTGATGTCTTCTTGACCCCTCGATGATGTCTCTTTTTTTCCCCCTCCTGTCATTTTTATTATGTCTTCCTAATGCTCATTGAAGTCTTGGTGTATGCCTTAAATCTCATTGATGTCTTCTTTCCCTCTTGCCTGTCTGTCTTGTTCATCGTCATTGATGTCTACTTGTCCAGAATGAATGTGTTTCTATATCCCATCACTCAATGATGTCTCCTCTCTTGTCACTCATTGATGTCTCTGTCCTTCCCGCCACTCTTAATTGATGTCTTCTTTATCCGCATTGATGAAGAAGACATCAATTAACATTACATCATTCGCATTGATGTCTATACTTCCCTCCTATAACTCTCAATGATGCATTCTTCACTCTCGTTGATGTCTCCTCCCCCCATCTCTCATTGACGTCTCCTTCCCTCCCGTCATTCCCATTGATGCCTTGCCCCTAATCCCTACCATTGGTGATGTGTCCCTCTTCCTTATCATTGATGCGTTGCCTCCTCCCCCTTCCATTGATGTTACCCCCCCATTCCCTACCATTGATACCTTGCCCGCCCTCCCCCCTCCTCCCTGGTATTGACACTATCGGGTGCCAAGGCCGCCTCCTTGCCCCCTGGCTAACAAAGCGGAGGAGTGCCAGGGCCAACCAGCATTAACAAAGTACACTTGGCATGAGCGGGTGCCAATTTAGAGCACTCCACATCCCCCCCATAACCCCTTCCCTCTCCCCCCATAACCCCTTCCCCCCCATAACCCCTTCCCCCCCCATAACCCCTCCCCCCCTCGGACAAGTTTCTTCATTTATATAGTAGAGCCTTTGAGTTAAGGGCGTGCTGTAGAGGGAGAGTTAAGGGCGTGCTGTAGAGGTAGAGTTAAGGGCGTGCTGTAGAGGTAGAGTTAAGGGCGTGTTGTAGAGGTAGAGTTAAGGGCGTGCTGTAGAGGTAGAGTTAAGGGCGTGCTGTAGAGGTAGAGTTAAGGGCGTGCTGTAGAGGTAGAGTTAAGGGCGTGCTGTAGAGGTAGAGTTAAGGGCGTGCTGTAGAGGCAGAGTTAAGGGCGTGCTGTAGACGGAGAGTTAAGGGCGTGCTGTAGAGGTAGAGTTAAGGGCGTGCTGTAGAGGTAGAGTTAAGGGCGTGCTGTAGAGGCAGAGTTAAGGGCGTGCTGTAGAGGCAGAGTTAAGGGCGTGCTGTAGAGGCAGAGTTAAGGGCGTGCTGTAGAGGCACAGTTAAGGGCGTGCTGTAGAGGCACAGTTAAGGGCGTGCTGTAGAGGCACAGTTAAGGGCGTGCTGTAGAGGCACAGTTAAGGGCGTGCTGTAGAAGCACAGTTAAGGGCGTGCTGTAGAGGCAGAGTTAAGGGCGTGCTGTAGAGGCACAGTTAAAGCGTGCTGTAAAGGCACAGTTAAGGGCGTGCTGTAGAGGCACAGTTAAAGGCGTGCTGTAGAGGCACAGTTAAAGCGTGCTGTAAAGGCACAGTTAAGGGCGTGCTGTAGAGGCACAGTTAAGGGCGTGCTGTAGAGGCACAGTTAAAGGCGTGCTGTAGAGGCACAGTTAAAGCGTGCTGTAAAGGCACAGTTAAGGGCGTGCTGTAGAGGCACAGTTAAGGGCGTGCACAACACTGTTGCCCTCACACGTGCTGTGATTTACGAGGCCACTTCATGCATGGAGCCTTGTGTCAGTCCACCATGATGGCGACGGAGTTCTTAATCCTCGGTCCCATTATTTTAGCTTCTAGTTTAGATGTATTGGTGTCAGAGAGACAGACAGAGACAGACAGAGACAGACAGACAGAGACAGACAGACAGAGAATAGATTAAGATGGGAAGGAGTGGGAGGGAGGAACCGGTTGTAAGCTGTGTACTCCATTTTGGGGTGTTTCCTCGGAAACATATCACCAAAATAGAACAGACTCAATCACAATCCAACCATCTCACAAGGCATCATGAGGATGGTGAACAAAGGGGGGGGGAAAGAGTTGAGATGGAGGACGTGAAGGAACAGATGTTGGAGGAGGTGGTGGTGATGGTGAGTAAATGTTAATTGCCTCCAACAAGGACAGTAATGGTCTTCAAATGCTTACACAAATACAGAAGTGGTGTTGAGTGGTCGTTTGGTGGTGGTGCAGTAGGCACTAGCCAGCGGGGGGGGGGGGGGGGGGTACTCACCAATCAATTTAGTGAGAACTTTTTCTTTTTTCTTTTTTAATTTTTCTTATGTTTTCTTTCCCTGAAGCAGCAAGTTGAACAATTAACTCTCCAAAGGTAATTTTTACTTTTTATTGGGTCTGACGCCTAATGATGCGTTTCGCAAGGTCACTCCTTACATTTTCAAAGACAAAATCTACCGTGTTGTTGTTGTTGTTATAGATTCAGCTACTCGGAACAAGTTCCACGTAGCACGGGCTATGGTGAGCCCGTAGTGGACTTACCTGGCACAGGAGCGGTGCTCAGATCTACCGTGCTAAGCACCTGGTTATATTCTCGTATGGTGAGGTGGTTAGGTAACATATGTCACTTATTCTTAGTTCTTCCTGCCGTGGCTGGGTGATGGGTCGGGGTTTGGTCAGTGACACGCACGCACAGAACCCCATCACCCACCACTCCCCACGCACGCACACAGCACCCCAACCCCCACACCCCACGCACGCACAAAATATCCACCAACACCCAACCAACAAAAGATAAGGGCTAGTAGAAAACATCTGGGTAGAATGTGCTTTATACCACAACGCCAGCACGGGTTAAGAGAGAAAGTTCACTTACCGGGCGACCGACACCAGACTGCAGACGGATGGGAAGCTTGTATATTTGTGGACTGTCAGAAAGCCTTCGACACAGTACCCCACAGGAGGCTAGTGAACCAGTTGGAGGAAGAGGCGGGAGTGACAAGGAAGATGGTCCAGGGAATAAGGGAGAGCCTATGGAGCAGAAGACAAGACTGCCAGTGAGAGAGACCTCCAGAGTGGTGCCACCGGCGGCGTCGTACAAGGCTCAATAATAGAGCCAATACTGTTTCGGATTTATGTGAGCGAGTTGCTGTTGTAAATAGATTCCTTAATCCTCTCAATGACTGCTGGGGAGATTAACGTTGGACGACTGCAGGGAACTACACGAGGAGCTGGACAAGTCAAAGTAGTGAGGCAAAGTAATGTAGAC
>NC_091183.1:41488907-41491407 GCF_040958095.1 Procambarus clarkii | reverse complement strand
GTTAGGTCAGGGGGCAGGGAAGGAGGTCGGGTAAAGTCAGGGGGCAGGGGAGGAGGTCGGGTTAGGTCAGGGGGCAGGGAAGGAGGTCAACATCATAGGAATATGTGTTAAAAGATCCTTGGAGGGGAGGAGAATGGGAGATAAGGGGAGAGGCGGAGAAGCAAGGGGAGAGGCGACGAGGGGAAGGAGGAGGTGGGTAACAGCCCATAATACGGGATATCTGATATGTTAGAGTTAGACTGAGATTGAGGCCGCTCCCTCGCTCCTAAACAACCCTTATCAGCCAAGACCTTATCATGGGGTTTAATGGAGACAATTACTGTGTTATCCCCGGCAATACAAGAGGTTAAGATCCCGCCCCCGTACACGGGCACACGGGAACACGGGCTAATAGCTCCGCCTCTGGTCGTACAGATAGGAACGACCGCTTGAGAGATAACGCTAAGTGCTATACCTGCTTGACTTTAAGGGGACAACCTGCTATATTTGCTCAAGTTGAAGTCAGTCTACTGAGATAATATACATCCCATAAGGATTGGGCATCTTTAGACTGTTTCTACCCTCCTATATTTGCTCTTAACAAGTAGCGGTAGTACGGTAGTTTGTGGAAGGAGTTAAGTAATTAGGTTTATATCTTTATTATCTAATGTTTTGTCTGATCTTGTTGCACTGTTTGACGAAGAGAGACGAGTTGCCCAGTTGGGTTACCACGTTTAAATGGTCATCCAGCCGGCCAGGACCCAACCCGTTCTCGCACTTTCGTATAATCAATATTGACTTATTAAATACGTGCATATGTGACATACTAATTTATTGTGAATATTTTAGTTTACCTTGAAAAGCTTCATAGAAAACACCGACCTTACCTAACCTTCTTAGTATGTTAAGATAAGCATCTTATTGCTTCGTAATTATAATCACTACTTAACCTATACCTATAATAGGTTAATATAATTACTACTTAATCTATACCTATAATAGGTTAAGTAATAATTGTAATTACGAAGCAATAAGATGCTTATCTTAACATACTAAGAAGGTTAGGTAAGGTCGGTGTATTCTATGAAGCTTTTCAAGGTAAACTAAAATATTCACAATAAATTAGTATGTCACATATGCACTTATTTAATAAGTCAATAATGACTTAAAGAAAGTGTGAGAACGGGTTGAGGAAACATATGCAAGCTGAAGGACCAGCCGGCCTCTGATCCCTCAAGCCGAACAAGATATTAGCGAGGGTGTTAATAAAGGTTACTGAAGCCCTGTGCTGGCCGCATATTGTGTTAGATACAAATTATCGCCTTCATGAAACAATTACCGCTAGATAAGTTCCTGCAGGAAGTTCCGGGCAATCAGGTTGTAGTGGAAATGCGAGCCTGCCGGCCGTTCCAAGTAATAACCATTTATTTCAATTTAACACAAGATATGTCAGGCCCCAGGCCGGGCTTGGGTAGTTTTTTTATTATTATTATTATCTACCACAGACGTGGCCACACATTTACAATGCTAACCAGCATATATACATTTTCTTCTGTCCTCCATGGACAGGGTTAGAGATGTGTTAAACATATAGTTCAGGGATTTATTGAACAATCAACCACAGAAGGTGATTCGGTACTTTTAAAATGCTAAGCTAACCTACATACGTAAATACATAGATACACAGATTTACGTATGCCCTACATAAAGTGCTCCCAGAACAAACTCCAGTTCTCCCAGAAGAACTCCCAGAACAAGGTACTTGAAATAGGAGAATTTCCAGCAAGTTTGAAGACTGCCAGTGTAACGTCATTGAACCTAAAGACGACAGAGGAGTCACTGAGCGACAGGTCAGTATCCCTTTCATATATACAATGCAAAATCTCACAGCTGAGATGTATGTGTAATGAATCGACACATGTAGACATTCTCAGGGCAGTAGACAAAGGTAGTTCATGGAAAATGGAACAAAAAATACTCAGTGTCGATAGTAAGGAACAAATGGATTGTGTTCAGAAGCGAAGTTGACACAATCCAGGCCCCATACACAGCTTCAGATGTAGAGGCTCCGGGATTATCGTTAACCCATCGTTATCGAGAGTCCACTACAGCAGCTGCCCCCACACCAAGACCTAGCTACAGCAGCTGCCCCCACACCAAGACCTAGCTACAGCAGCCCCCTCCCCCAGACCAAGACCCACAGGGAGCAACAGAGCCAGACCACACACACATGACCCGGGCGTGTGCCGCGGGCGGGCGGGCGGGCTCCCGGGAGGACGCCCCGGCAAAAACCACCTGCAGGATCCAACTGACGGAGGAAGATGGATGGTAAATTAACGTCATTAAATGGAACGAGCCTAAGTACACGGCGGAAAGACAAGCCACGAAGCGATAACAGAAGGCTATCAGTTTTCAGCGTCCCGGAGCGCTGCTGGCGAGTGTTTTTGGTTATGGTGTAGTGGTGATAGCGGTGGCAGAGTGGTGGTGGCAGGGTTTTGAAGACAACAGGTGTATAAGGGGG